>NW_006796074.1:533065-560017 GCF_000442215.2 Lipotes vexillifer
GGTCCCCCTAAGGCAGGGGAAAGAGGAGCCTCAGTGCCTGCCTTCTAGAGTGGTTTTGAGACTTGAATGAATTCACGTATGAGAAGGTTTTGTGAGAGTGCTTAGCACATGGCATGTGCTATGGAAGGGCCTGCTGTTACTACATAGGTAAGAAAAGCGCCTAGAGGGAACCCACTTTTGTACTCACCACAAGTGTGATAACTCATGGTAGAAATTTCTCAGGCCTCAGTATTAAGCAAGGCTTTTTATGACCACCTGATTTTCTTTTTTGTTTTCTGTTTTTTTAAAATTTATTTTTAGTTTTGGCTGCATTGGGTCTTTGTTGCTGCTCTCAGGCTTTCTCTAGTTGTGTCAAGCGGGGGCTACTCTCTGTTGTGGTGCACGGGCTTCTCATTGCAGTGGCTTATCTTGTTGCGGAGCACGGGCTCTAGGCACACAGGCTTCAGTAGTTGTAGCACGTGGGCTCAGTAGTTGTGGCTCGCGGGCTCTAGAACGCAGGCTCAGTAGTTGTGGCGCACGGGCTTGGTTGCTCCACGGCATGTGGGATCTTCCTGGACCAGGGCTCGAACCCGTGTCCCCTGCATTGGTAGGCGGATTCTTAACCACTGCGCCACCAGGGAAGTCCCAGTGTTTCCCTCTTTGCCTTGGCTCTGAGGAAGCTCAGAGCTAAATTTTTAGTCTTCTAGCAAGTAGACTTTGTGGGCTGTATCCTGTGTAATGAGGGTAAACGACTGTCCTTGTTGCCCGTCTGAGGGGTTTCCCAGAACAAGGAACTTTCAGTTTTAAAACTGGGAAAGTTCAAAGAAAACCAGGATGAGCTGGTCACCCTATGTGTAATGATCTAACAGTATCACATCATCAGGGTGTCAGTGACAAGGCCATTAAGGCAATGAACCAGGCATTATTTATCAGAATATCTTTGGTGGAGGTGCTGTGAATTTATCTTTTTAAGCCCCCTCAAATCATTTGGGGAAGGAGGCTGGGAATAAATAATTACACTGAGGTTGAATGGCTGTGCTTATTAATTGATCTCTGTCAAAAGGCAGAGGGGCCCTGGGGGAGGGGGGTAGGAGGGAAGGGTGTCATTTTCCAGTGATTACAGCTCCCCTTCTGGAGCTTACTGCTTTCCAATCTTGAGGGCACATTCCTCTGTCAGTCCATTCCTCTAAGTGAGTGGGGCTCTGCTAAAGTTGGGGATTAGTCAGAAGTTCATGCCTGTCTCCCAGGAGAACTGGTACTCAGGCAGAGCTCAGAGTGAGCAGCTGGCAGTAGACTCACCAGAAGTTTCAGGAGAGTCAGAATGCAGGAATGGTTAAGAGCCAGACTGCCTAAATTTGAATCCTATCTGTGATACTTACTAGCTCTGTGACCTTGGCAAGTTACTTACCCTCTCTGTTCCTCAGTTTCCTCACCTATAAAATGGGCATAATAATAGTGTATACCTCAGAAGGTTGCTTTGAGGAATACACACACACACACACACACACACACACACACACACACACACACACACACAGCACATTTGCAACAGTGCCCAGCATATATAAGCTAAATTAATGAGTAAGCTCCATATATCTTCCCCTGGATCCTTGCCACCCCCAGCTTTCCCAGGTCCCAGATCCCAGTGTGTCCTTTTGGTCCAAAGACGAGTGCCCTTCAAAGCACTGGCTGGCAGTCCTGGCTTCCCTCCAGCTGGGAAGCAGACATGGGGTCAAGGCACAGCTCTGAGCAGGCCAGGCTGGGTCCTTTCCAGGGCTGCAGGAGACAGGTCTGCTCAGCCTCTTGACAAAATCATCTGAACCTAGAGAAGGCAATTCCTGCTCTGCTTGGGGGTCAGCTCAAAGCTGGACAGATTTGAGGGCACAGTCTCTACCCTCCTCGCATAGGAATGTCATGGCTGTGGCATGAGGGGCAGCGAGGTGTGGTTTCTGAGTGTGGGATCTGGTGTCAGACTGCTGGTATCAAATCACCAGCCTGTCTCTTCCTATTTATATGACCTCTGAGAGTCTTCCAGCTCTCTGTATTCTGGTGTCTTCGTTTGGGATCTTCCAATAGCAGAGCCTGATAGGAGCATTTGGGTGCAAGTGATTTCACTGGGAGGGGAGGAAGGTGGTGAGGGAGTAAAGAAGCAAGGAGGGGAAGGAAAGCAGATCACTTCTGTGGACAGCTGAGACTGGATACCACTGGGGACCCTCTGGGAGCTGGTGTAGAACATGCCTCACCTAGGGTGAGGAAGCTGGGGTATTCATCCACCCTTCGTCACCCCACTGGTTGAGGGCTGTTCCCAGAAGCACTAGCTACCCTGGACTTCCGGTCTGCCCCGCAGGCAGAGAGATGCACATGTTTGAGGTTAGGACTCTGTGAGCCTGTACACGGACTGCCCACTGAAGCTGCAAGTGACCCCTGGGAGATGTGGGGGATCCGGGGGCACTAGCAGCATCTGCTACATTAACTTCTCCCACCTGTGAGTTAATAATGTGCCTATGTCATGCAGTTGCTTTGAAGATTTAGGCCAGTGCTGCCCTGTAGAAAAACAACGCAAGTCACATAAGGCATTTAAAATTTTCTAGTAGCCACATTGTAAAAAGCAAAAAGAAAAAAGTGACATTAATTTTAATATTATATTTTATCTGACTCAAATTTCCAAAACATTATCATATGTACATGTATCAATAAAAATTATTAATGAGATATTTTCACATTCTTTATTTTGAATTGAGCCTTCCAAATCCAGTGTATATATTTTTCCTTTGAAATAGACTTTGTTTTTTTTGGAGCAGTTTTTAGGTTTGCAGCGAAATTGAGCGCAAAGTACAGAGTTCTCATAGATCCCCCTGCCCCCACACAGTGCACAGCCTCCTCCACTATCAACATCCCCACCAGATGGTACATTTGTTACCATCGATGAACCTACATTGACACATCATTGTCACTCAAAGTCCATAGTTTACATTAGAGTTCATTTTTGGTGTTGTAAATTCTGTGCATTTGGACAAATGTATAATGACATGTATCCATCATTATGGAATCATTCAGCATGGTTTCACTGCCCTAAAAGTCCTCTGTGCTCTGCCTATTCATCCCTCCCTCCCCTGTAACCCCTGGCAACCACTGATCTTTTTGCTGTTTCCATAGTTTTGTCTTTCAAAAAATGTCATATAGTTAGAATCGTATAGTACATAGCCTTTTTGGATTACCTTCTTTCACTTAGTAGTATGCATTTAAGGTTCTTTGATGACTTTTCAGGGTTTAATAATATTCCATTTTCTGGATGTACCACAGTTTATTGATTTACTTACTGAAGGATGTCTTGGTTGCTTCCAAGTTTTGACAATTATGAATAAATTTGCAATAAACATCTGTGTGTAGGTTTTTGTGTAGACATCCGTTTTTGACTCCTTTGGATAAATACCAAGGAGTATGCTTGGTGGATGGAATGGTAAGAGTATGTTTAGTTTTGTAATATACAGCCAAACTGTCTTCCAAAGTGGCTGTACCAGTTTTGCCTTCCCACCAGCAATGAATGAGAGTTCGTGTTGCTCCACATCCTTGCCACATTTGGTGTTGTCAATGTTCTGGACTTTGGCCATTTCTATAGGCATGTAGGGATATCTTGTTGTTTTAATTTGCATTTTCCTGATGATATATGATGTGGAGCATCTTTTCATATGCTTATTTGCCATCTGTGTATCTTCTTTGATGAGATGTCTGTCAAGGTCTTTGACTCATTTTTAAAATTGGGTTGTTTGTTTTCTTATTGTTGAGTTTTAAGAGTTCTTTGTATATTTTGGATAACAGTCCTTTATCTGATATGCCTTTTGCAAATATATTCTCCCAGTCTGTGCCTCATCTTCTGATTCTTTTGACATTGTCTTTCTTATAGCAGAACTTTTTAATTTGAATTCTGTCACCAACCTGAATGAGCTTGGAACAGAAGTTTGATTTCCAGATGAGGACTAGTTTCAGCCTTAGGATTCCCTGAGCAGAGAAGCCAGCCCTGCTGTGCCAGACTTCTGACCTACAAAACTAGGCTAACAAATGGGTATTGTTTAAGCCACTGAGTTTGTGGTATTTTGCCACACAGCTACAGAAAACTAATAGAGAATGGAAACTGGAGCAGTTGAGGGAGGGAGGGCAGGAGACCATGTCTGTCCACTTATAACATAGCCCAGCCAGCTCAGAGCTTGGCCCAAACATTCTCTACTGAGTGGCTGGCTAGGGCATCCTAGGCAGCGGTGCTTAGTACCCCCAGGTCACCACCAGAGAGCTTCAGAGCATCCCCAAATCAAGAAATCCTGGTTAGGGAAGAAGTCAGAGCAGGAAGAGCACAGAGTCTTTCCTTCCTCGCATTTTACACTTGGGGAAACTGAGGCTTGCAGCAGAGCCTAGATGCTTTGGAGTGAAAGAGCAGGTTTCAGACTGTCCTCCTTTGGTTCCTCATCTCCACCACTTTCCAGCTCTACAACCTTGGACAAGTTATGTTAGTGCTCTGAGCCTCAGTTTCTGTGTCTGTACAGTGGGTATGGGATGCTTTAGATATAGGCAGATGAAAGAAGGGTATTCCAGGCAAAGGGAAGAGAATGGGCAGAGGCACAAAGGTGTGCATGGTGTGAATTGAGGGCAGGGTGGATGGGCAGAGGGTGGAGGTTGGTCTTGGGTGGCAGGCAGGGCTAATCTGTGGATGCCAGGCAAGGAGTTTAGGCCCCATCCTGAAGGGTTTTAACCAGGGGCAATTTGGGTCACAGGAGGCTGGTGATGAGGGCCTGTCATAGTGGCCCAGGTTCTGAATGATGAAGATGTTAGTGGTGGCAGAGAGGAGGGGAGGAGGGCCTGGTCGGAGGGATGCCGAGGGCGTAGACTAGACAAGACCTAAAAGAGCTAAAAGATGCCTGAGTGCCTGGTGCATGGTTTGAGGGAGCAGACTGACAACTATTCAGTGGACTCAGCCGTGAGGGGAAGGAGCACTCAGGGGTGGTCCACAGCCTTCTGTCTTGGGGAAGTGAGTGGGTGGGGGTGCCATTCCCTAGGCTGGGTGATGGGCATGAGGGGAAGGGCAGGGAGGTTGGCAGAGAGGGGAGACCACAGCTTGACTTTGGACAAGATGGGCGTGAGGTGCAGGGTCTCCAGGCAGAGCCCGTCTTCAGGGGCTGGATGAATGGATCTGGAGGTGGGAGAGAAGACTGGGCTGGTGACAGAGACCTGGTGGGCCACTTGTGTGCAGGCGGGAATCGAGGCTTTGAGGGAGGTGGTCTCCCAGGAGTCTGTGAGGAGAAGTGGGCTCAGGACAGCCCTGGGGAAGGTGGACCGTAGAGAGGTAGCAGAGGAGAAGCAGCAGCCAGGGAGGCAGGGGAAAATCCGGGGAGGAGTTAGTTAATGGAAGATGCTGAGGGAAGGATGTCCTTAGAGGAGGGAAGAGATTGACAGTGTACAGTGCTGTACAGAGTGAGATATGGAGGGGAAAGTGTTGCTGGATTCCACGAGGGTGCCCTTGAAGACTTTGGCCAGAACAGCCACAGTGCAGTGGAGGAAGCCACACCTGGCCTTGGAGGGTTGAGTGGGGCTTGGGGTGAGCATGTGGAGATCAGGGAGAGAGAATTCTGGTAAATAACTCCTCTGGTCTTCACGGTTATTACTGGTCAAATGGGAATCAACATAGGAGTCAGGGTTGTTGTTAAAACCCAAACCAATCACCATCAGGAAAGCGCCCTGTAAACTGAGAAAGGTGATGGCAAGAGATGGGTGCATCCTTCCAAAGGCGGATGGGGAAATGGAATGTTGGAAATGGCAGGCAAGGTCCCCAGTGACCAGAAGGTGGCAGCACCTCATCAAGTGACACATCATCTCAGAAGTCCAAGCACTGCATTTCGTCATTTCATTTATTTATTCTATAAGAATTTTTTGCACAGCTACTATGTACTGGGCTCTGGGTTATGCACTGGAGAATTTGTCTACCTATCTAACTACCTATCTATCTAGAGCTCCTCACAGAGCCTGCATTTTTGTTAAAGAGGCAGAGTACACAAATAAGTGAATTATCCTCATAACTGTCCATCAACCCTCTTTATCAACAAAGCTTTTATCTTCTCCAAGTTGCAGGAGAAACTTTCTAGAATGTGTGATATATATTCCTTCCTCTTTGAACAAAACGTACTAACAAAACTTGAGTTCATTTACTGGGTCCACCACTCTGATGTGTTTGCTTATTCATGGGACAGATTGGATGTATTTTCCAAAGATGGCTAGTCCAGTATCTCCCGTCCTATATGAATTCCTTATACTGTGAATGTGACATTCCTTCAGTTTGAGAGAAAGCAGTCTCTGTGCCATCCCCTAGAATCCAGGTGACTATAAAGGATACTTTATGACTTCTGAGGTTGGGTCGTTAGAGACAGTCCGGCTTCCACCTTTATCTCTTCTCCTGCCCTACTTCTGAACTTAAGAGTCTGAAAGGGTCAGAACACTTGAAGGGCAAACTGGGCAGCAGGCTGCCCTGGCTCAGCTTGGAAACTCAGTGGGGAAGGGAGGTGTGGCTGGCCTCCTCACTATACCCTCTCCCTATTCTCAGCCCTCTTTACCCTTCACCGGTTCACGATGTCACTCCAGCCTCATTTAGGGTGAGGGGAGGAGAGGGAGGAGAGATACATGTGCAGAAAAAGTGTTGGTGGTGCCTCCTGGGGGGCAGTCAGATGCCCAGATGCTGGCTCTTCCTCTCGTGGGCTGCTCAGCATTGTAGACACCACCTGAGGGTGCACCATCCCCCGATCAGGGTGACACAACCTCAGGTCGACTCTGTGACCTCTCTCTATCTGCCCTGCCCGTGGGGCTCACAGCAGACCTTAGTGGCCCGCTTCACACTTGCACCCCAGTCAGCTCCAGGGAATTCAGGCCATGCTCCCTTGAAGCCCCCCTATCAGACTTGAGGCGGAAGGAAGAACAGCCCTTTCCTTCAAGAAACCCTCTTGGGAGTTCCCTGGCGGTCCAAATGATTAGGACTCTGTACTTCCATTGCAGGGGGCACGGGTTCAATCCCTCGTTGGGGAACTAAGATCCCGCATGGTTTTGCACCTGTAGGGATTCAGAATTCAGCTCAGCGGCATGAGGATTCTTTTAAAATAATCTTTTATTTTATTTTAATTATTTATTTATTTTATTTATATATTTTAATATTTATTTATATTATCTATAATTTTTTTATTGGGATATAATTGCTTTACAATGGTGTGTTAGTTTCTGCATTATAACAAAGTGAATCAGCTATACATATACATATATCCCCATATCTCTTCCCTCTTATGTCTCCCTCCCTCCCATCCTCCCGATCCCACCCCTCTAGGTGGTCACAAAGCACCAAGCTGATCTACCTGTGCTATGTGGCTGCTTCCCACTAGCTGTCTATTTTACATTTGGTAGTGTGTATATGTCCATGCCACTCTCTCACTTCGTCCCAGCTTACCCTTCCCCCTCCCCGTGCCCTCAAGTCCATTCTCTAGTAGGTCTGAGTCTTTATTCCCGTCCTGCCCCTAGGTTCTTCATAACCATTTTCTTTTAAAATTTCCATATATATGTGTTAGCATACGGTATTTGTTTTTCTCTTTCTGACTTACTTCACTCTGTATGACAGACTCTAGTTCCATCCACCTCACTACAAATAACTCAATTTCGTTTCTTTTTATGGCTGAGTAATATTCCATTGTATATATGAGCCACGTCTTTATCCATTCATCTGTCAATGGACACTTAGGTTGCTTTCATGTCCTGGCGATTGTAAATAGTGTTGCAATGTACATTGTGGTACATGTCTCTTTTTTTTTTTTTGCGGTACGTGGGCCTCTCACGAACCCGTGTCCCCTGCATCGGCAGGCGGACTCTCAACCACTGCGCCACCGGGGAAGCCCACATGTCTCTTTTTGAATTATGGTTTTCTCAGGGTATATGCCCAGTAGTGGGATTGCTGGGTTGTATGGTAGTTCTGTTTTTAGTTTTTTGAGGAACCTCCATACTGTTATCCATAGTGGCTGTATCAATTTATATTCCCACCAACAGTGCAAGAGGGTTAACTTTTCTCCACACCCTCTCCAGCATTTATTGTTTGTAGATTTTCTGATGGCCATTCTGACTGGTGTGAGGTGATACCTCATTGTAGTTTTGATTTGCATTTCTCTAATGATTAGTGATGTTGAGCATCCTTTCATGTGTTTGTTGGGAATCTGTATTTGGAGAAATGCCTAGTTAGGTCTTCTGCCCGTTTTTGGATTGGGTTGTTTGTTTTTTTGATATTGAGCTGCATGAGCTGCTTGTATATTTTGGAGATTAATCCTTTGTCAGTTGCTGAGCTAAAAACATCTGAACAAACAACAGTCACAGAAAAAACCCTGATCTCAACTTCTTTTGTAGATTTAAGCAGGACCTCCTTGAAAATACAGTTGGTATAAATCTTCTCTGGCAGGTTTACAGCCAGAAAGGAGACTAACCACTATCACAGGGATGAGTAATTGCTTAAACAAACTTTATGTGAAACTGTCCTACCTTCCATTTATTCTTCCACAGAAGCCCTTTCTCCCTCCTTTCTAGTCGTTAAGTGGGTTTTTAAACCTTTATCTTTGGAAGTCCAGGGAGCCAATTCATCTGAAGCCTCTCTGGTAAATAAACTTGGCCTTCTCTCCTGTTAATCTGTCTTTTGTTAGTTAATTCACAGGCCCCCCACCACTGAACCTAAGCTGGTAGAGGGAAATTTTTTCCTCCCAACACATTCTTCTTTGACCAGAGTATGGGTGACTGTGTAAGATTTTCTATCTTGTCCTGGAGTGTGTCCTCTTGCTCTGCCAATGTCACTGAATAGCAAAGTGTTCACTCCTTCTCTCCCTCCCTCTCTCCCATGCATGTTAATTGGACTAGAAGAAGGGATGGGGAAAAAAAGAACATATAAGAGAGGATACCACTAAATTTATTACTTATTTATACAAATAATTGTACCTCCAGTTTAGTCACCAACAGTGAAGGGCTCATGTGTGCTCGGGAGCAGCTGCACAAAAGGAAGACTTTCTTGGTTCCAAAGAAATAATGGCTAGGAAAGTGGGTGAATGACACTTGTTTTCATTCAGTCTGGTCTAATTGCACTTGAGTGGAATGTAAAATGTTACCGGGTGGCTGATTACATAGTGACTGGACCAAAAAAAAAAAAAATCAACATCTTCTGTATTAGTCAGCTGGGCTGCCATAATGGAATACCATGGACTAGGTGGCTTAAAAAACAGGAATTGATTTCTCACGGTTCTGGAGGCTGAAAGTCCAAGATCAAGGCATCTGCTGATTTGGTTCTTTGGTGAAAGCCACCTCCTAGGTTGCAAATGTCCACCTTCTCCCTGTGTCCTCACATGGTACGGGGGAGAGAGAGAAAGAGAGCTCTGGTCTCCCTACCTCTTCTTATAGGGACACTAATCCTATCAATGGGGTTCCATCCTCATGACCTCATCTAAACTGAAACAGCTCCAAATACCATCACATTGGGGTTAGGTCTTCAACCTACGAATTTGGGGAGACACAAACCTTAGTCTATAACAACTTCTCTACAAAGAAATACTAACCAGTCAAAAAGTATTATAATGAATCCAATGCAAAATGTTTGTGTTGATATGTGTCATTTTTGGTTTTCTTCCTGTTGTCTTTTGTTGGATCTTGCTAGATGTCAAACCCACCTTCTCATTCTGTTCATTCTGCTCCTGCCCCCGCCTGAGACTTACATGTTGACATTCTCCTCTGACAGGAGAATCAGATGTAGAAAAAAATTCCGTGTTTCAGTAGATAGCTATGCACCATCTGCAACATACCTTTCTGGGTCTTCGGGTTGTAGCCCTGTTCATTTTTGTCCCCATTTGCAATTCATCTCAACATTCCTTTACCATATAAATTTGTGCTGTTTTGAGCTTTCCTTGGAATCGGTTATAACATCTGCCTGGTTTTCTCACATCATATGAGTAAAATAAATTCCTCAACATGCGTTCATTTTTACTTCTGTAATGAGAGTCATGGTTTTAACTTCTGAAAAGTATCTTTTAACACAGGGAAGCCTCTGGGGGGAGAGGTGGAAGGACTTAACTTCCAAAGAAGAACTGCCTGAATCTCTGAGCCTGCGTCTTCCTGATCTCAGGTCATGGCCACCCATCCTTCTAGATGCTCCAGCCTCCAAACATTGAGGTCATTCTTTTTTTATTTTTTATTTTTATTTCTTTTATTGAAGTATAGTTGATTTACAATGTTGTGCCAATCTCTGCTGTACAGCAGAGTGACACAGTTATACACATACAGACATTCTTTTTTTTATATTCTTTTCCATTATGGTTTATCACAGGATATTGAATATAGTTCCCTGTGCTATACAGTAGGACCTTGTTGTTTATCCATCCTATATATAATAGTTTACATCTGCTAATCCCACACTCCCAGTCCTTTCCTCCCCCTTGGCAACCACACGTCTGTTCTCTATGTCTGTGAGTCTGTTTCTGTTTTGAAGATAGGTTCATTTCTGCCATATTTTAGATTCTGCATGTAAGTGATATGTGGTATTTGTCTTTTTCTTTCTGACTTACTTCACTTAGTATGATAATCTCTAGTTGCAACCATGTTGCTGCAAATGGCATTATTTTGTTCCTTTTTATGGCTGAGTAGTATTCTATTGTATATAGGTACCACATCTTTTTCTTGTTTTTTGTTTTTTTTGCTTTTGGTTGCGTTGGGTCTTTGTTGTTGTGCACGGGCTTTCTCTAGTTGCGGCGAGCGAGGACTACTCTTCTTTGCAGTGTGCGGGCTTCTCATTGTGGTGGCTTCTCTTGTTGCAGAGCACAGGCTCTAGGTGTACGGGCTTCAGTAGTTGCAGCACGTGGACTCAGTAGTTGTGGTGCACAGGCTCTAGAGCACAGGTTCAGTAGTTGTGACGCACGGGCTTAGTTGCTCCGTGGCATGTGGGATCTTCCTGGACCAGGGATCAAACCCATGTCTCCGGCATTAGCAGGCGGATTCTTAACCACTGCACCACCACGGAAGTCCATGTACCACATCTTCTTTATTCATTCATCTGTTGATGGACATTTAGGTTGCTTCCATGACTTGGCTATTGTGAATAGTGCTGCTATGAACATAGGGGTGCATGTATCTTTTTCAATTAGTTTTGCCTGGGTATATGCCCAAGACTGGGACTGCTAGATCATATGGTAATTCTATTTTTAGTTTTCTGAGGAACCTCTATACTGTTTTCTATAGTGGCTGCACCAACTTACATTCCCACCAACAGTGCAAGAGGGTTACCTTTTCTCCACACCCTCTCCAGCATTTGTTATTTGTAGACTATTTAATGATGGCCATTCTGATTGGTGTGAGGTGATATCTCATTGCAGTCTTGATTTGTATTTCTCTAATAATTAGTGATGTTGAGCATCTTTTCATGTGCCTACTGGCCATCTGTATGTCTTCTTTGGAAGACATATTTAGGTCTGCCCATTTTTCAATTGGGTTTTTGTTTTTTTGTTGTTGAGGTGTATGACCTATTTGTATATTTTGGAGATTAAGCCCTTGTCTGTCGTATCATTTGCTAATATTTTCTCCCATTCCGTAGGTTGTCTTTTCTTTTTTTTTTTTTTTATGGTTTCCTTTGCTGTGCAAATGCTTGTAAGTTTGATTAGGTCCCATTTGTTTATTTTTGTTTTTATTTCTGTCGCCTTGGGAGACTGTTAAGGTCATTCTTGACTCTTCTCTTTCTGACACCTCTGCATCCTACCCTGTGGTAGGCTTAACAATGGCCCTCTGAAGACATCCACATCCTAATCCCTGGAACTTGTGAACATGTTAACCTTACACGGCAAAAGAGACTTTGCCGATGTGATTGCAGTAAGGATTCTGAGATGGGGAGATTATCCTGGATTATTGAAGTGGTCACAATATAATCACAAGGAAAATAGGAGGGTCAAAGTCAGAGAAAGGAGATGTGAGGATGGAAGCAGAAGTTGGAGTGATGTGCTTTGAAGATGGAGGAAAGGGCCACAAGCCAGGGAATCCAGGCAGCCCCTAGGAGATGGAAAAGGCAAGGGAACAGAATCTCCCCCCAGCGCCTCCAGAAAGAAGTGGCCCTGACAGCACCTTGATTTTAGCCCCCAAACACTCTTTTCAGACTTCCAACCTTCAGAACTGTGAGAGAACAAATCTGTGTTGTTTTAAGCCATTGCGTTTGTGGTGATTTGTTATACTAGCAATAGGAAACTAATGCAAACACCATAGCAAATTATGTTGCTTTTATCTTCAAAATGCAGCCAAGATCTGACCACTTCCCAGTTGTGCCACTGGTATCCTGGGCCAAGCCAGCTCCATCCCTTGCCTGGGTTGAGGCAAAGGCCTGCTTACTGTTTTCCCTGTCTACACTGGCCCTCCAGCCTTTTCTGCCCTCCGGATACAGGATATGCGATTTCTATATGCTGACCCCTGGTGTTCACCCTTGGCATTGTCTTTCTCTGATGCTTCAATGGCTCCAGGAGCAGCATTCATTTCCACTGCCCCTGTAATAACTATATGCACCCTCTAAAGTCCTGATACATTACACCCATCAGCGCATCTTCTTCCTCCACATATCATCCCAGTTCACCACCACTGACAGTTTTAACATTTGCACTGCCACAGCTTGCCAGGGTCTGTGCATCCTTAACTTACAACCAGCAATGGGGTTCTTGCTGCCAGTCAACTGACAGATAATCAACTCTAAAATCCCATGTCCAGAGTCTCCTTTCTCAGACCGCTCCTGGTATCAGCTGTTGCAGGTCAAGTTCCCTAGTACTCAGGCTCTAAGATGCAGATTTGCATGCCAGAAGTTTTTGGGGGAGTGCTTAGGGGATCAGTACCGGTGGGAGAGCGACGGGAGGAGATGTACTCCTGTGAGGAGTGGAGCTGACACTTGAATTGCAGTGCAGTTGCAACAAAGGTTGCAGGCACAACAAGGATCACAGCGGCCAATCCTATGAGGAGCTCTGGAGCTGGGGTAGCTTTTCTGAGTTGTCTACATTTTCTGGCCACTGATTACCTTCGGCATTAACCATGCTCCCAGGCTCACTGTGCTGTCACTTTAGCCTTCTTTCTATTCATTCACCCAACAAATATCTATTGAATATTTACTATGGACTAAACAATGTTCTAGATCAGGAGTGCATAAACTGTGGCGCACAGGCCAAGTTATGCAGCTGCTTGTTTTTATAAATGCAGTTTTATTGGAACACAGCCACATGTATTTGTTTAAATATTGTCTATCCTTTGTGCTATCATGGCTGAGCTGAACAGAGACCATATAGCTCACAAAGCCTAAAATATTTACTTTTTGATGCTCTACAGAAAACGTTTGCTGACATCTCTTCTAGATCTGTGTTGATGTATAAACATACATATGTGTGTATATATATATATATATATATAAAATAGTAAATTTTACTTATATATGTATATAAAGTGAGATTCAGAATGGAGCCACATATGTAATTTAAAATTTTCTAGTAGCCACATTAAATAAGCTTACAAAATAGAAAAAGGTGAAATAAATTTCAATAATATATTTTTTGTAACCCAATATGTCCCCAATATATTTCAACTTATAACCAATATAATAAAGTATCAGTGGAATTTTTTACATCCTTTTTTTTATACGATGCCTTTAAAATTCAGTGTGTAGTTTACACTTAATTTGGGCTAGCTACTAGTCAGGTGCTCACTCACCATAAGTGGCTGGTTGGTTCAGTATTGGATGGTGCAGTTCTAGAAGCAGGTGACACAGTGAACACGCAGTGAATAAAGCAGGCAAAATTCCCACCCCCGTGGAGCTTACATTCCTAATGGAGAGGAAAGACGATAACCAATCAAGTAAAATGAATTTTATGCCTGATGGTGATAAGTGGTGATGTGGATTCCTGGGGCAGAAGTTGCATGTTTAAATTGGGAGGGTCACACTGAGAAGGTATGTGGTGAAGAATTAACTTCACCCAAAGGGGGAGTCTGACCTTTTCCTCGTCTCCTGGTTGGTGTCTCTAGGCCCCTGTAGGAGTGTCTTTGTTTGCCTGAGGGCAGGGAGGGGGGTTTGGCCACTGGACAGTCACACTAACAGTGTGATTTATTATGGGGACTTTGGGTCACACTTTGTGAGTTCTGAGCTCCAGGTCAGCTGGAGACTAAAGCTATTAGCCGCCCTTTGAGAGGGGCTGGCGACTGCAGGTCAGCTACATGAGCAGCACGTGACGAAAACCCACTAAATACCCTGGACACACAAGGCTTGGGTGACCTTCCCTGGTTGACAATGCTCTGTGTATTGTCACATTTTGTGGCTGGGAGGAGGTCACGCATCATCCATGGCTCCACAGAGAGACAGTGAGGAGTGTCTGTTTGGACCCCCTGTGGGCTCTGCCCTGTGCTGTCCCCTTGGCTGATTTCATTTGTATCCCTTTCCTGTAATAAACCTTAACCATGACTTTGTCAGCTTTCACTGAGTTCCGTGAGTCCTTTTAGCAAATTATCAAACCTGACGATGGTTAGGGGGAGACCCCTGAACTTGCAGTTGTTGTCAGAAGTGAGGGTAGTCTCTTTGGGGACTGTTCTCCCTAACTGTGCACTTGGTCCTAAACGCTTTGTGGACGGTGACATCTGAGTAAAGACCTGAAGAAAGTGAGGGGACAGTGGGAGGCCAGGGACTGGAGCAGGGGGGCAACAAGGAGAGTGGAAGGAGATTCTTTCTCTACTCACTATTTTGATAAACCACTTTACATAGGTACCAAAATCTCCTGTTTTAAAAATACAGCATTGGGATTAAGGTTGAGGTTAAGATTTAGGTTAGGGTAGGGTATTGGGATTAGGGTAAGTTGTAGTGCTTTGTTTTATTTAGTCTAGGATTAGAGTTGGGATACGATTAGGGTTTAGCCTTCAGTGTTAAGTATTCCCTGCTAGGACATTTATGGTTATAGTTAAGATTAGTGCTCCCGTGGAGTGTAGCTCATGGAATTTGATATTGCCGGTTACATTTAGTTCCTGGGGTGTGCATTTCTATGAATTCTACTAAACAGCCAGGATATACACCCTCTTTTAATTTAATAATAGAAATCAGCTAAGTGTTTTAGAGATAGGATGAAGAAAATGTGTAACTTTAGAAATTATACCATATAATTTATTTTATTTAGAAAAATAAATTAAAATGAGGCAAGCTTCTATAATAAAGAGACATTTATGTATGGAGCAATGATGAACAATGAAACTGGTTATTTATAGTTAAGTCTAAATACTTCTGATAATATGAAAAAGGAAGAGGTTTGGTGTGAAAAATGAATAAGGAAGTAAGCATATCTATTCTTCCAATACTTCAAGCCATGTGGGAAAAGAAAGGGGAGAAGCTGTAGTGTTTAGAAGTTTGATGATCTGAGAGGTAAACAGTAAGCCCTTGTTTATACAAAAAGGGTTGTAAAACTAATAAATGCACACAGTAAAGACATTCAAACCTAAGGAAAGGTGTGCAACTAGGAGTAATTAAAAGTAAGCCTTATGGGAGTTCCCTGGTGGCCTAATGGTTAGGATTCCAGGCTTTCACTGCCGTGGCCTGGGTTCAGTTCCTGGTCAGGGAACTGAGATCCCACAAGCCTCATGGCAGGGTGAAGAAAAAAAAAAAAAGGTAAACCTCTGTCCAAGAACCTTCTCCATTTATTCCCTTATTTTGTTGGAATACATTCTAAGTATTGATACAGTGAAGGGTGTGTTTATTCCACCCTCGTGCTGCATCGGTAATTGGCAGGGTCTGGAATTCTAGAACTTTGAAGGCTTGGTTTTTGTCTTCTAGCCCCCGGGGCTGCTGGTGACCTTCTGATACTCTTTCTTTTGCAGGTGACAACTTTGACTGCTGTTACCATTTATTTTTTCATACCAAATCTTCTTCATTCCTGGTTCTGAAACTTGACCAAGAAAAGTGTCTGCTTCTGGACCTTTTTCCATTTAGTCAAGTCAGCGCTGGAGGGTGCTTTCTGTCAGAAGAGTGTGTCTTCAGTCACCTATATTAATTAACCCAGCCCCTCATTTCAAGTATGAATGGGCAACAACTAGCCACCAGACGTTTCTGCAAAAGCAACAGCAAAATTAAGAAGGACCAAGATGAACAAACAGGAAAAAAACAAAACAAAACACACCAGATATAATTCAGGGAACTGAAAGTGCTGACTGGCCTCCTCTAAATCCATGTGAATATTGAAACCCCAAGTGAGTGCTGGTCAGTAATCATCCTTCTTTGCTCTCTTCCACTCACGCCCTTCTTCCCCTAGATAATGATTTTATATCTTTGCCTCTCTTTTTTGGGCCTCCAGTGTGGCCTCCCCCAACCTCACCCTCAGCTTCCTGAGAATTAGAAGATTTAGATGAGAATTCTCATAAGTTCCCACCACTAGATCTACTCAATTACCTGATCCGTTGCCCATGTACTCCTTCTTCCTTCATATTATATATGGAGTAATTGTCCCTACTCTTAGTTAAACCCAGCTTCTTCCCCTAAACCCTAGATCCCATCCCCTCTCTCCACCTTAAGAAGTAGCTGCACCACTCTCTCCCCTCTCTCCTGCACCAGCCCCGCTGCAACACTGTATCACTCCCAGCAGCATGCAAACACGCTCTTATTTTTATATCTTAAAAAACAACAAACAGGGACTTCCCTGGTGGTCCAGTGGTTAAGACGACATGCTTCCAATGCCGGGGGTGCAGGTTCAGTCCCTGGTCGGGGAACTAAGATCCCACATGCTGTGTGGCGTGGCGAAAAAGAAAGTATTTGTCAAAACAACAACAACAAACAATCCTCTGCTTCTGCCTCTGGCTACTGCCTTTCTTCCTTGCTTTGCAGGTAAACTTGTTGAAAATCTTGTCTATACTTGTTGCCTCCGATTCGTCATCTCCCTTTCTCTCTTTATCAAGATTTTGCCCCCATCATTCTACCGAAACAAATCTTGTCTCCAGGACTCAGTCCTCGAACCTCTTCTCTTTAATCTACACTCTTCATGAGCTTCTTTTATCTTTTTAGAGGCCTTGTACATACAATATACAATATCTACATCCCTAACTTCTCTCCTCTGATCTCGAGACTCGTGTATTTAAATGCTTATCTAGGGACTTCCCTGGCAGTCCAGTAGTTACGACTTCGCCTTCCAGTGCAGGGGGTGCAGGTTCCATCCCTGGTTGGGGAGCTAAGATCCCACACGCCTCGGGGACAAAAAATTGAAAACATAAAACAGAAGCAATACTGTAACAAATTCAATAAAGACTTTAAAAATGGTCCACATCAAAAAAAAGTCTTAAAAAAATGCCCATCTAACATCTTCTTTTGGATGTCAGATAGACACCTCACGTTTAGCAAGTCCAAAATTGAGCTCCTAATTCCCATCCCCCCTCTAAATGTCTCCTCTGGCAGTCCCCTTGCTCCCCCAGTAAATAATAATTCAGGTCTCCCCCCTAGTACTCCAAGGACGTGAGAATCCTCTTTTCCTCACATGACACATCTCATACATTCTATTGATATATTATATACCCATTACATATCCAGAATATGACATCTGATAATCACCTCCTCCTAGCTCATGCTAAAATTATCTCATGCCTGCACCTTCTGGAACAATCTCCTAACTAGAATATCCAGTTTGCTTGGTACTTTCCCGGTTTTCGGTTTTCTGTTTTTGTGCTGAAAGTCCTGCCTCAGGAAATCCCCCAACCCTGGGGCAAACCAGCGTAGTTTTTCACTGTACTTCTACCTGGGCTGTTTCTTCCATGGCCTTCCTACAGTCTATTCTCAATGGATCTAGGATCTAGGGTGATCCTTTTGAAAGGCAGATTTTATCATGTCACTTCTCTGCTCAGAACCCTTCAGTGGCTCCCCATACCACTCAGAAAAGCTATTGCTTTCAGTGGCCTACAAGACTACAAGGGTCCATAGGCTTGTGGACAAAGATGGAGAGTTGATTTTGAGCAGGCTGACGTTGAGGCACCCAGGGAATGCTCAATTGGCAATGTCCAGCACTGAAGGAAGGATTGAGAGCATCTTTTGTTGGTAAAACAAGAACAGATGGTTATGGAAAAAGTTACAAAAAAGAATTCTAGGAAATTATAAATACTAGTTAAATTGAAAAAATATCAGTAGTAGGACTGAGAGATAAAATTGCAGAATCTCTCTCTGGGGATACCAATGATAATCAATAAATAAGTAAAATACATAAAATTTGCTTAAGGTATTATTTAAAATACAAAATATAAAAAGTATGTAAATTATATATTTGCAACATGATGCCCCAAACTCCCAAAATCTTCACTGTGTATCTTCCCAAACCAAGGACACTCTTCTACGTAACTGGCATACAACCCTCCAAATCAGGAAATCAGAAATCAGCATTGGTATAACACTGACATCCAATCCAAAGATTCTGTTCAGGTTTCACCAATTATCCCAACAAGGTCTCTTTCCTGTTAGGCCCAGGATCACACTTTGCACTTAATAATCACATCTCTTTAGTCTCTTTCAATCTGGAACAGATCCTTAGTCTCTCCCTGTCTTCACAACCTTAATAGTTTGAAGGAGTACAGGATTTTCATTCTGTAGGCTAAAGCTCAGCCTGGTTTCATCAATGTTTCCTCAGGACGGGACTCAGACATGCATTCCTGGAAGGAATATACAGAAGTGATGCTGTCTTCTCCTCACTGCATCGCATCAGGAGGCTCGTGACGTTGACCAGTTCTACTGCTGGTAATATTAATCTCGATCACTTTGTCAGTTCAGTGTCTGCCTGGTTTCTCCCCGTTAAGTCATTATTTCCCTTTTTGTAATTGATAAGTATTTTATGGGAAGATACTCTCAAACTCTGCCAATATCCTACATTTCATTAAATCTCTATTCATTTGATTTATTAGACATTGGTGATTCTTGCCTAAGTTAACTACCATTATAGTGGTTACCAAATGGCCATTTTCTGTTACCATCACTCCTGCTACGTTTATTAGCTGGCATTCTACTATGAGGAAGAGATGTCTTTTTTCCTTCATTTATTTATATCAGTGTAGGCCCATGGAATACTATTTTATTCAATGGATTTAATCCATTATTATCATTATTTATTTTTATATCAAATCATTCCAGATTTGGCTAGCAGGAGAGCCTCATCAAAATTGGCTCCTGTTGGGGAGGAAGGGATAAGTTGGGAATTTGGGATTAACAGATACACACTACTATATATAAAATAAATAAGCAACAAGAACCTACTGTATAGCACAGGGAACTATATTCAATATCTTATAAAAATCTATAATGAAAAAGAACCTGAAAAAAAATATATGTATAAACTGAATCACTTTGCTATACACCTGAATCATTGTAAATCAACCATACTTCCCCCCCAAATTTTAAAAAACCACAATTGGCCCCTTGAATTTCAGCTATGTCCCCATAATTTTTTGAGCAATTCTTTACTTTCTGGCACAAGAAAATGTTCCAGGCTTATCTTGTAATTTCCCTGCCTCAGCCTTGCAATTCGCTATTTCTCCAAGGAATTCTGGAGTGGAGAATGATATTTGGAAACTAAAATCTGGGTATTTGGTTGCTTATTGCTTCTGGGGTTCATCAATTGTAGGCCTTCTCATGTACAGAGGTGGATCATATACACATGTAAACGTGTGCATGTGTGTGTGTATTGGTGTGTGTACCCTACATACTACTATAACTATTTCTATATCTATCTATTTATGTTTTAAAGGCCCATGAATTTGCACTGGTACCTCTAATTCCATCAATACGTCAGGGTTATTTTTAGCCTTTCCCCTTTCCTTCTATGTAACTTCCTTCTCTGTGAACAAGAAAACCTTCTTTCATTGTCTTCAATATGGTTATTTATGTACTCAATCTCTCTGTCTGTAAGTAATTTCTCTACCACGTTGGTCACCTCCTTGGCTCCCAGACCCCTCTGCCACTACCTTTGTGGCCACTACCATTCCCAAGAGAACTAGAGGAAAGGGGTGGGGAGGAAAGGAGAGGGAAGGGAAAGGAAGAGAAGACTAGCTTATGCAGGAAGGAAGGAATATACATTTTTTAAAGTTCTCTTTTTAAACATCATTTAAAAAAATCCTTCTGGAAATTTTTCTTCACAGTATGAGGCAGAATCTCTCTGTTTTCTCCCAAGCATAGCAATTAATTATATTTGTTGAAGAATCTGTCCTTTCCTCTGCTATATTCACAGTTCCTTTGGCTGTGGTTTGTGTAAGGACACATTCAAGAATGCAAGGATAGTTCATGCTTCACATTGGCAGCAATACAGGAAAGTAAGAAGCAAGGGCACTCTCCATTTCTCAAGAGCCGAGTAGTTTCTCATCTCTCATGAGCCACAGGATTTATTCATTCTGCTGCTTCTCTCTGCCTCCTTCTTTTCAGCAGCTTCCTATTCTTTCATGTGGGCCCCATGACCACCAGCCTGTTTGTCTGACTTGACCACAGGGCTGCACACCATTATTAGCTATGGCATCTCTATGATGCCCAAGTTTTGAGAGGGATAATCTGCTTGTCTCCATCCAGACTATAGATTGGTTCATCTTGGGTCTGGGGTCTGCCTCTGGTCCAACTACCTTTGGTTAGGGTGGGGAACAAAGTTACAATAGTTCCTGGGGAGGCCCCTACAGGGCTGGAGGTAAGATGAAGCAGTTTCTCTAATTGGGTCATATGGAGAACATATCTGTTACATTCTATAGCCATACATTAAGTCCTCATAGGGCAGTTTTTTGAATTGGTTTACAGATTTTAAGAAATGAGGACTTTGGAAAAGGTTTTGTGAATCTGAAAATTAAGGATCAGTTTGGGTTCAGGGTTCATTATGGGGAAACACTGATCTAAGTCCAGCACTTTGATTTCTCAGATGAATAAAGTGAGGCCCAGAGAAGACAAGGGATTGTCCTTGTCTACATGGCCTGTCAGTGGCAGAGCTGGGATTAGAACCAGGGCTAGCACTAGGGAGAGGTAAGCGAAGGGCTTTGGATGCACAGTTTAAGGAGGCCCTCACTCCCAGAGTCATATGAGTGCCCTAGGTACCTCCCTTATCTCACCCAAGGCTCAGCCCAGGTTATTCAATAGAACACTAGGGTCCTGCTCACCAGGAGGGAGAGATCGTACATCGCTTGGAGGGACTGGGTACGGGGAACTTCTGGGGAGTTTTCCTGTATTTCTATCTACAGGGAGAAGTAAGTTTCTGGGGAAGGCTGGTTAAGCTAATTTCCCCAAGGCAAAGGATCTGAAAGCATGGTATGCTCACTCACTGGAGAAGCCTGAATTATCCTGTGTACCCAGAGCACTGAGGACCCCCAAGTCTGGGCACAGATTTCCTTGCCTGGGTTATCTTTAGCTGGTTGCTGAGGATTGCAGCACTTCTGAGACCTGGTGACAGATACTTCTCTTTTCTTTTCTCATAAAAATAGGCCTTCAGTCCAATCAGTCTTGTACGGTCTGTTCTTGCAGAAATGGGACCTGTAGGATTTGGGTTTCTTTAGTCTCCTGTCTGGTGCCTGCTTCCTTCATGTAGAAATTTTTTTTTTTTTTTTTTTTTTACTGCACGAGGATTTTTTAAAAGTTGGTACTGGCTTTGCAGTTGGTTGAGGCAAAACAATCAACAAATGGCCAGTAAGACAAAGAAGAACTAAAGGAGAGAAGAACAAAAGAGAAACACCCTGAAGTACTTTGTGACTTTTCTTCTGCTCCCACCTGGTCCAAGGCACAGTCCTTTCTTACCTGGACTCTTGCTCCACTCTTGATCCTGATCTGGTGTATTCTCAGCAAGGCAGCCAGAAGGATTTGTTAAAATGTAAATCAGGCAAGAAAGTGAAATAAAAGGCATTGAGATTGGTAACGAAGGAGTAACACTATATCTATTTCTGATTGCCATGATCTTGTATATAGAAAATGCTAAGAAACCTTAAAAAACTATTAGAACTAATTAATGAGTTCAATGAGGTTCACTAATCATTAGAGAAATGCAAATCAAAACTACAATGAGATATCATCTCACACCAGTCAGAATGGCCATCATCAAAAAATCTAGAAACAATAAATGCTGGAGAGGGTGTGGCGAAAAGGGAACCCTCTTACACTGTTGGTGGGAATGTGAATTGATACAGCCACTATGGAGAACAGTATGGAGGTTCCTTAAACAACTACAAATAGAACTACCATATGACCCAGCAATCCCACTACTGGGCATATACCCTGAGAAAACCATAATTCAAAAAGAGTCATGTACCAAAATGTTCATTGCAGCTCTATTTACAATAGCCTGGAGATGGAAACAACCTAAGTGTCCATCGTCGGATGAATGGATAAAGAAGATGTGGCACATATATACAATGGAATATTACTCAGCCATAAAAAGAAACGAAATTGAGCTATTTGTAATGAGGTGGATGGACCTAGAGTCTGTCATACAGAGTGAAGTAAGTCAGAAAGAGAAAGACAAATACTGTATGCTAACACATATATATGGAATTTAAGAAAAAAATGTCATGAAGAACCTACGGGTGAAACAGGAATAAAGACACAGACTTACTAGAGAATGGACTTGAGGATATGGGGAGGGTGAAGGGTAAACTGTGACAAAGCAAGAGAGAGGCATGGACATATATACATTACCAAAAGTAAGGTAGCTAGCTAGTGGGAAGCAGCCACATAGCACAGGGAGATCAGCTCGGTGCTTTGTGACCGCCTGGAGGGGTGGGATAGGGAGGGTGGGAGCGAGGGAGACGCAAGCGGGAAGAGATATGGGAACATATGTATATATATATAACTGATTCATTTTGTTGTGAAGCTGAAACTAACATACCATTGTAAAGCAATTATACTCCAATAAAGATGTTAAAAAAAAAACTATTAGAACAAATTAATGAGTTCAGTGAGGTTGCAGGATATGAAATCAATATATAAAAATCAATTGCATTTCTATACACTTGCAACAAACAATCCAAAAATGAAATTAAGAAAATGATTTCGTTTATAATAGCATCACCACGAATAAAGTCTTAGGAATAGATTTAACAAAGCAAGTGCAAACTTATATCCTGAAATCTACAAAATGTTGTTGAAAGAAATTACAGGAGATCTACAAAAATGGGAAAACATCCCATGTTCATAGATCAGAAGACTGAATATTGTTAAGCTAGCAATACTCCCCAAATTGATCTATAGATTTAATGCAGTTCCTATTAGAATCCCAACTGGTTTCTTTGTAGAAATTGAGAAGCTGATCCTAAAATTCATATGGAAACTCAAGAAACCCAGAATAGCCAGACGATCTTGAAAACAAAGAAAAAGTTGGAAGACTCACACTTTTCTATTTCAAAACTCACTACAAAGGAACAATAACCAAGTCAATGTGGTACTGACATAAGGTTAGACATACAGATCAATAGAATAGAATTGAGAGTTCATAAATAAATCTGTTTCTATAGTTAACTGATTTTTGGCAAGGGTGCCGAGACCATTCAATGAGGAAAGAATAGGGCTTCCCTGGCGGCGCAGTGGTTGGGAGTCCGCCTGCCGATGCAGGGGACATGGGTTCGTGCCCTGGTCTGGGAGGATCCCACATGCCGTGGAGCGGCTGGGCCCGTGAGCCATGGCCGCTGAGCCTGCGCGTCAGCAGCCTGTGCTCCGCAACGGGAGAAGCCACAACAGTGAAAGGCCCGCGTACCGCAAAAAAGAAAAACAAAAACAAAGACAAAAAAACGAGGAAAGAATAGTCTTTTCAACAGATGATATTGAGACAACCAAATAGCCTCATATAAAAGGATGAAGCTGGACCTCCTACCTCACACCATGTAAAAAAATTAAATCAAAATAGATCAAAGACCTAAATATAAAAGCCAAAATTATAAACTCTTGAAAGAAAACATAGGTGTAAATCTTCATGACCTTGCATTAGGCAATGGATTCTTTGCTATGACACCAAAAGCACAAACAACGAAAGAAAAGTTCAACTGGAATTCATCAAAAAAAAAAGAAAAACCACAACTTTTTTTTTGTAAGGGTAAAAGCCCTTTATTAAGGATGATAAAGATATATTTTAAAGTTAACTTTGCCTTTTAATTTTATTCATTTATTTATTTTAACATCTTTATTGGAGTATAATTGCTTTACAATGGTGTTTTAATTTCTGCTGTATAACAAAGTGAATCAACTATACATATACATATATCCCCATAGCTCCTCCCTCTTGCATCTCCCTCCCACCCTCCCTATCCCACCCCTCTAGGTGGACACAAAGCACAGAGTTGATCTCCCCGTGCTATGCGGCTGCTTCCCACTAGCTATTTATATTTGGTAGTGTATATATGTCCATGCCACTCTCTCACTTCATCCCAGCTTACCCTTCCGCCTCCCCGTGTCCTCAAGTCCATTCTTATTATCTGTGTCTCTATTCCTGTCCCGCCCCTCTGTTCTTCAGAACCATTTTTTTTTTTAGATTCCATATATATGTGTTAGCATAAAAAACACACAAGTTTTGTGCTTCAAAACACACTATCGAAAAAGCAAAAAGGCAACCCACAGAATGGGAGAAAATATTTGCAAACGAAGCAACTGACAAAGGATTAATCTCCAAAATATACAAGTAGCTCATGCAGCTCAATATCAAAAAAACAAACAACCCAATCCAGAAATGGGCAGAAGACCTAACTAGACATTTCTCCAAATACAGATTGCCAACAAACACATGAAAGGATGCTCAACATCACTAATCATTAGAGAAATGCAAATCAAAGCTGCAATGAGGTATCACCTCACACCAGTCAAAATGGCCATCATCAAATAAAAGGAATCCAAATCGGAAAAGAAGAAGTAAAGCTGTCACTGTTTGCAGGTGACATGATACTATACATAGAGAATCCTAAAGATGCTACCAGAAAACTACTAGAGCTAATCAATGAATTTGGTAAAGTAGCAGGATACAAAATTAATGCACAGAAATCTCTGGCATTCCTATATACTAATGATGAAAAATCTGAAAGTGAAATCAAGAAAACACTCCCATTTACCACTGCAACAAAAAGAATAAAATATCTAGGAATAAACCTACCTAAGGAGACAAAAGACCTGTATGCAGAAAATTATAAGACACTGATGAAAGAAATTAAAGATGATACAAACAGATGGAGAGATATACCATGTTCTTGGATTGGAAGAATCAACATTGTGAAAATGACTCTACTTCCCAAAGCAATCTATAGATTCAATGCAATCCCTATCAAACTACCACTGGCATTTTTCACAGAACTAGAACAAAAAATTTCACAATTTGTATGGAAACACAAAAGACCCCGAATAGCCAAAGCAATCTTGAGAACAAAAAATGGAGCTGGAGGAATCAGGCTGCCTGACTTCAGACTATACTACAAAGCTACAGTAATCAAGACAGTATGGTACTGGCACAAAAACAGAAAGATAGATCAATGGAATAGGATAGAAAGCCCAGAGATAAACCCATGCACATATGGTCACCTTATCTTTGATAAAGGTGGCAGGAATATACAGTGGAGAAAGGACAGCCTCTTCAATAAGTGGTGCTGGGAAAATTGGATAGGTACATGTAAAAGTATGAGATTAGATCACTCCCTAACACCATACACAAAAATAAGCTCAAAATGGATTAAAGACCTAAATGTAAGGCCAGAAACTATCAAACTCTTAGAGGAAAACATAGGCAGAACACTCTATGACATAAATCACAGCAAGATCCTTCTTGACCCATCTCCTAGAGTAATGGAGATAAAAACAAAAATAAACAAATGGGACCTAATGAAACTTCAAAGCTTTTGCACAGCAAAGGAAACCATAAACAAGACCAAAAGACAGCCCTCAGAATGGGAGAAAATATTTGCAAATGAATCAACTGACAAAGGATTAATCTCTAAAATTTACAGGCAGCTCATGCAGCTCAATAACAAAAAAATAAACAACCCAATCCAAAAATGGGCAGAAGACCTAAATAGACATTTCTCCAAAGAAGATATACAGACTGCCAACAAACACATGAAAGAATGCTCAACATCATTAATCATTAGAGAAATGCAAATCAAAACTACAATGAGATATCATCTCACACCAGTCAGAATGGCCATCATCAAAAAATCTAGAAACAATAAATGCTGGAGAGGGTGTGGAGAAAAGGGAACACTCTTGCACTGCTGGTGGGAATGTGAATTGGTTCAGCCACTATGGAGAACAGTATGGAGGTTCCTTAAAAAACTACAAATAGAACTACCATATGACCCAGCAATCCCACTACTAGGTATATACCCTGAGGAAACCAGAATTCAGAAAGAGTCATGTACCAAAATGTTCATTGCAGCTCTATTTACAATAGCCCGGAGATGGAAACAACCTAAGTGCCCGTCGTCGGATGAATGGATAAAGAAGATGTGGCACATATATACAATGGAATATTACTCAGCCATAAAAAGAAACGAAATTGAGCTATTTGTAATGAGGTGGATAGATCTAGAGTCTGTCATACAGAGTGAAGTAAGTCAGAAAGAGAAGGACAAATACCGTATGCTAACACATATATATGGAATTTAAGAAAAAAAAAATGTTATGAAGAACCTAGGGGTAAAACAGGAATAAAGACAGAGACCTACTGGAGAACAGACTTGAGGATATGGGGAGGGGGAAGGGTGAGGTGTGTTAGGGCGAGAGAGAGACATGGACATATATATACTAACAAACGTAAGGTAGATAGCCAGTGGGAAGCAGCCGCATGGCACAGGGAAACCGGCTCGGTTCTTTGTGGCTGTCTGGAGGGGTGGGATAGGGAGGGTGGGAGGGAGGGAGACAAAGAGGGAAGAGATATGGGAACATATATATATGTATAACTGACTCACTCTGTTATAAAGCAGAAACTAACACAC
>NW_006796074.1:561048-593035 GCF_000442215.2 Lipotes vexillifer
AAAAAAAAAAAAAGGTTCTGAAGAACCTAGGGGCAGGACAGGAATAAAGACGCAGACATAGAGAATGGACTTGAGGACATGGGTAGAGGGAAGGGTAAGCTGGGATGAAGTGAGAGAGTGGCATGGACATATATACACTACCAAATATAAAATAGCTAGCTAGTGGGAAGCAGCCGCATAGCACAGGGAGATCAACTCTGTGCTTTGTGTCCACCTAGAGGGGTGGGATAGGGAGGGTGGGAGGGAGACGCAAGAGGGAGGAGATATGGGGATGTATGTATATGTATGGCTGATTCACTTTGTTATACAGCAGAAACTAACACACCATTGTAAAGCATTTATACTCCAATAAAGATGTTAAAAAAACAAACATAAAAAAGAGTAAAAAGACAACCCACAGAATGGGAGAAAATATTTGCAAATCGACGCTCTATAAAGAATGCTTACAACTCAATAATAAAAAGACAAATAACCTAATACAAAAATAGACAAAAGCTCTGAATAGATATTTCTCCAAAGCAGATTTACAAATGGCCATAAGCACATGAAGAGATGATCGACATCATTAGTCATCAGGGAAAAGCATATCAAAACTACAGTGTGATAATACTTCACACCCACTCTCATGACTAGAATAAAAATAAGCCAATAAGTGTTAGCAAGAATGTGAACTAAGAACCCTCATACATTGCTGTTGGGTGTGTAAAATGGTGTAGCCACTTTGGAAAACAGTCTGGCAGTTCCATAAAAAGTTAAATATAAAGTTACCATTTGACCCAGCAATTCCATTCCTAGGTATATACCCAAGAGAAATGAAAATATATGTCCAAATAAAAATTTATATAGGAATGTTCATAGCATTATTCACAGCAGTCAAAAAGTGGAAACAACCCAAAAGTCCATTAACTGATGAATGGATAAACAAAATGTAGTAAATCCATACAATGGAAAATAATTTGGCCATAAAAAGGAATGAAGTACTGATACTGCATGCTACAACGTGGATAAACCTTGAAAACATTATGCTAAGTGAAAGACAGTCACAAAAGAATACAGATATAATTTCATTTATATGAAATTTCCAGAGTAGGCAAATTATATATGTCTCTGTATGAGACAGAAAGTGAATTAGTGGTTACTTAGGCCTGGGGTGGGGGTTGATGAGAAGATTGGGGAGTGCTATCTAAAGGGGAAGGGGTTTCTTTTTGAGGTGATGAAAATGTTCTAAAATTACCTGCGGTGATGGTTGCATGACTCTGTGAATATGCTATAAAACAATGAATTATGTGATGTATAAACTACATCTAATTAAAGTTATCTATATCTATAACATCATGTCCTGCCTCTGCTGAGCACCTCCAAGGACTCCCATTTCACTCAGAAGAGAAAGAGAGGTGTCTAGGATGGTCCAAGCTTGGGGACTGGGCAACTAGAAGGATCAAGATGCTATAAGCCAAGATGGGGAATACTGAGAAGGAGCAGGTTTTGAGTGGAAGTCAGGAAGTTAGTTTCATTCACAATACTCTGAGATATTTATTAACACACGAGAGGAGGGAAATGTTAGGGAAACAATTGGACATACAAGTCTGCAGTTTGGGAGAGATGTCCAGGCTGGGGATATA
Source organism: Lipotes vexillifer (assembly GCF_000442215.2). NCBI lineage: Eukaryota > Metazoa > Chordata > Mammalia > Artiodactyla > Lipotidae > Lipotes > Lipotes vexillifer. Next base: position 562,671 of record NW_006796074.1, read on the forward strand.
AATTTCAGAGTCATCAGTAGATGGAAGATATTTACATCCATGAGGCTGGATGAGTACCTAGGGAGTGAATATAGACAGACCATGGAAAGATCAAGGATGGAGCCCTGGGATGCTAAAACATTAGGAAATTGGAGAGACGAAGAGCCAGAAAAGGAAACAGAGAAAGAGCATCCAGTGATGTAAGAGAAACACCAAGAAAATGAGAGATTCTGGAAACAAGGCTAAAGAGTGTGTCCAGGAGCAGAAAGCTGATCAGTTCTATCAAATATTGTTCATACGTTAAGAAGAGAACTGAGGCTTGACCATAGGCGTTAGTAGTGTTGTAAATGACCTTGGCCAGAGCTATTTTGGTGAAACCATGTGGGCAGACATTTGATTGGAGTGCATTTCAGAGAAAATGGAAAGAGAGAAATTGCAGTCAGTAAGCAGAGAAGAAAACTATGTTTTAAAAAGAGTTTTCCTGTGAAGGAGACTAGAGAAATGGGATTGTGGTACAGAAGGGGAAGTGGTATCAAGAGGCGGTGTTTTTTTTTTTTTAAGTTTTAAGATTTATTTATTTTTGGCCATGCCGCACGGCTTGCAGGATCTTAGTTCCCTGACCAGAGATTGAACCCAGGCTCTCAGCAGTGAAAGCACCAAGTCCTAACCACTGGATGACCAGCGAATTCCCAAGAGACATTTTTAAAATTAATGCTTCACAATTTTTTTTTCTGTCAGTTTTCTTTTTTATTATTTTTTAATTGAAGTTTTTATTTGGAGGTAGTAGTAGATTCATGTGCAGTTGTAAAAAAAGAATACAGAGAGATCCTGTGTACCCTTTACCCGATTTCCCCAAATGGCAACATTTTACAAACCAGGTGAGTGACATGGACAGAGACAGGATACAAAACATTTTCATCACCACAGGGATGCCTGATGTTGCCTTTTAAGGGCCATACACTCTCCTTAACCCCAGCAACCGCTAATCTGTTACCCATTTCTAAATTTTTTAAAAAATTTGTATTGAAATACAGTTGATTTACAATGTTGTGTTAGTTTCAGGTGTACAGCAAAGTGATTTGGTTATGCATATATATGTACACATATATATAAATGTTTGTATTCTCTTTTTACATTCTCTTCCATTACAAGGTATTGAGTATAGTTTCCTGTGCTATACAGTAGGTTTTTGTTGGTTATCTTTTTTATATATAGTAGTGTGTATATTTTAATCCCAGACTCCTAATTTATCCCCCTCTCATTTCTATATTTTTGTCATTTCCAAATGGTATTAAATGATGGAATCATAGAGTATGTGGACTTTTGGTATTGTTTTGTTGGGTTTTTTTTTCCCACTCAGCATAATTCCTTGGGGATTCATCCAGGCTGCTGCATGTATCATTAGTTCATTTGTTTCTATTGCTGAGTAGTATTCCATGGTATTGAGGTGCCACAATTGGTTTAATCGTTCATCTGTTGGAAAAACACCTGGATTGTTTTCAGTTTTTGGGCTATCACAAATACAGCTGCTGATGAACATTCGTATACAGATATTTTGTAATGTAAGTTTTCATTTCTCTGGGATAAATTCCCAGGAGTACAATTACAGAGCTATATGATAGTTGCATGTTTAGTTTTTTTAAAAAAATAAATGTATTTATTTTATTTATTTATTTTTGGCTGCGTTGGGTATTCGTTGCTGCGCGCGGGCTTTCTCTAGTTGTGGCGAGTGGAGGCTACTCTTGGTTGTGGTGCGCGGGCTTCTCATTGCAGTGGCTTCTCTTGTTGCAGAGGATGGGCTCTAGGTGCATGGCCTTCAGTAGTTGTGGCACATGGGCTCACTAGTTGTGGCTTGCGGGCTCTAGAGTGCAGGCTCAGTAGCTGTGGCGCATGGGCTTGGTTGCTCCACGGCATGTGGGATCTTCCCCAACCAGGGCTCAAACCTGTGTCCCCTGCATTGGCAGGCGGGGTCTTTTTTTTTTTTTTTTTTTTTGTGGTACTCGGGCCTCTCACTGTTGTGGCCTCTCTCGTTGTGGAGCACAGGCTCCGGATGCGCAGGCTCAGTGGCCATGGCTCACGGGCCCAGCCGCTCTGCGGCATGTGGGATCTTCCCGGACCGGGGCACGATCCCGTGTCCCCTGCATCGGCAGGCGGACTCCTAACCACTGTGCCACCAGGGAAGCCCCTGGCAGGCGGATTCTTAACCACTGTGCCACCAGGGAAGTCCCCATATTTAGTTTTTAAAGAAATTACAAACTGTTTTCCAGAATGTCTGTACCACCAGAAATCTATGGGTGGTCCAGTTTCTCCACATCCTTGCCAGCGTCTGGGAGTGTTTCTTATTTTAGCCATTCTGATAGATGCATAGTAGTATCTCTTTGTGATTTTAATTTTTTTCACTTTTCTACTGGCTAACAATGTAGAACATCTTTTCATGTGCTTATTTGCCTTCTATATGTCTTTGGTGAAATGTCTTTTCATGTGTTCTGCCCATTTTCTAATTGGAGTATTTGCTTTTTTACAGTTAAGTTTTTAGAGCTTAAAAAATATATTATTGATATTAGTCCTTTGTTGGATATGCTGTTTGCAAATATTTTCTCCCACTATGTAGCTTGTCTTCTTATCCTCACAGAGTTTTTTACACAGCAAAATTTTAAATTTTGATGATGTCCAGTGTGTAGGATTGATTTTTCATTTTATGGATTCTATGGATTTTGGTGTCAAATCTGAGAACTTGCTTAACACTGGATCCTGAATATACTTCCCTAGGCTTTTTCCTAAAAGTTTTATGGTTTCATGTTTTACATTTAAGTTTGTGATCCATTGTGAGTGAATTTTTGCATAAGGTGTAAGACTTAGGTTATATTTGAAGTGCATTTCTTGTCGATGGCACATAGTTTAGTCATGTTTTAAAATCCCCTCTGCCAATCTTCATATTTTAACTAATGTTTTTAGACCATTTTCATTTAATGTAATTATTGATAGATCAGGACTTAGGTCTGCTATTGTATCTTTTGTTTTCTTTTTCTCTCTGTCTCCTTTTTTTTTTTTTTTTGTTTCTGTTTTCTGTTTACTATCTTCCTGTGGAAATTGGTTACTTGAACACTTTTTAGAAATCAATTTTGATTTATTTATAATGTTTCTGAGTTTATCTTCTGGTAAAGCTTTTTTAGGGGTTTCTTTAGGTGTTAACCTTATATATCTAACCTATGTTAGATATAACACATCTAACATAACATCAGTTATCTAACAACTGGTGTTGACATTTAACAGTTTGAATGAAGTATAGAAACTTTGTTTCCCTTTATATCCCTTTATCCTCCCCAATTTACAATATAATTGTCTTAAATATTTCTTCTATATACATTGAGAACCACATGAGACAGTGTTATAATTTTTGTTTCAGTTATCAAACATAATTTAGAAAACTCAAGAGGATGAGGAAAACTATTATATTTACCCCTATTTTTGTTTACCATGTTTTTTCTTCCATTTTGAAGTTCCAAAGTTTTTTCTTTTATTGTTTCTTTTCCATATGGAGAACTTCCTTTAGTCATTCTTTAGGGTAGGTCTGCAGGCAACATGGTCTCTTAGGTTATCTTCAGTTGACAGTGTCTTGATTTCCTATTCATTTTTTTAAAATTTATTTTTGGCTGCGTTGGGTCTTAGTTGCAACATGTGGGATCTTTGTTGAGGCATGCGGGATCTTTCATTGTGGCCCATGGGCTCTTTGTTGCCTTGCATGGGTTTCTCTCTAGCTGTGGCGTGTGGTTTTCTCTTTTCTAGTTGTGGCGTGCAGGCTCCAGGGCTCTGTAGTTGTGGTGTGTGGGTTCCAGAGCACGTGGGCTCTGTAGTTTGCGGTTCGCAGGCTCTTTAGTTGAGGCGTGAGAGCTCAGTAGCTGTGGCATGTGGGCTTAGTTGCCCTGCGGCATCTGGGATCTTAGCTCCATGACCAGGGATCGAACCCAGGTCCCCTGCATTGGAAGGCGGATTCTTTACCACTGAACCACCAGGGAAGTCCCTCCTATTCATTTATGAAGGATATTTTCAGTGGGTGTAGGATTCTGGATCGAGTTCTTTTCTTTCAGCCCTTTCCTTCTGGCCTTTAGTATCTGATGAGAAACCCACTGTCATTTGAAAAGTTTTTCTCATCTATAAGTTGTCATTTCTCTTTTTGCTGCTTTTGAAATTTTTTTCTTTGCTTTTAGTTTTCAGAAGTTTGACTATTACGTGTTGGTTTGACTTTCTTTGGTGTCTCCCATTTGGGGTTTCCTCAGCTTACTGAATCTGTAGGTTTGTATCTTTGGCCAAATTTGGGGAGCTTTCAGCCATTCAAGTACTTTTTCAGACTTGCACTCTTTCTTCTTTCCTTCTGGGGAAGAAGACATGAGTGTTAGATCTCTATTACAGTCTTGAATGTCCCTGGGACTCTATTTTTTTTTTTTTTTCAGTTTATTTTCTCTCTGTTGTTTAAGGTTCAGGTTCACTAATTCTTTCCTTTGTCCCTTCCATTCTTCTGTTTAGCTCATCTGCTGAGTTTTGGTTTTGGTTTTGGTTATTGTATTTTTCAGTTCTAAAATTTCCATTTGGTTCTTCTTTATAATTTTAATTTATTTGCTGATACTTTATATTTCCTTGCTGAGGCCTTCTATATGTTTCAAGCACATTTGTAATTGCTTGTTGCAGCATGTTTATGATGGTTGCTTTAAACCATTGTCAGATAATTCTAACATCTTTGACATCTTGGTATTGGCATCCATTGATAGTCTTTTTATTCAGTTTGAGATTTTCCTGGTTCTTTATATGGTGAATGATTTTTAATTGAAACCTGGACGTTTTTGGTACTGTAAGACTCTGGATCTTATTGAAACCTTCTCTTTTGGCTGGCTTCCTTTGACACCACTCAAGCAGGAGAAGGAGTGCTGTTGCCTCCTTACTGCTGGTGAAGGTAGACGTTCAGGTTCCCCACTTTTTGACGCCTGAGGAGGGAAACTCCTTGTTACTGATGGGTATATGTGAGGTTTTTTGCTCCCACCCAGCCTCCACTGATACCTCTTTGTCCAGAAGGAGTAGAAGAGGAAGGAGGGCCTCATTACTGCTCCTCATGTGACCTCCACTGACACAACAGAGAGCAGGTAGCCTTGTTATCACTAAGCAGTGGCAAAAGTCCTGACTCTCTGGTAGGCCTCCACAGATACCACCCCAGCGGGGAGGGGGAGGGGTTACTTGTTACTTCCTGGTGGGAGTGAAAGTCCAGGCTCCCATTGGTCTCTACCAACACCATGGGGTATGAGAGTTGTAGGGTAGGGCTTGTTTTGACCTTAGAAGGGTCAAAGCCTTGGCTACCCGAAGTACCCAGATTCCCTCTTTACCTGGGTCGTGACTCTTTTCCTAGAAATTGCAAGCCTTCAGACTCCTTTTTCATCTTTGGAAATTGCACAGGCTTTGACTAGTCTCCTTTCTCCCCTCCCCCTCCCTAGACCATTGGAAAGTGGAGGCAGGGAGAGGCTTTACATATTGAGGGAAGAAGGGAGGAAGGCTTCCCATTTCTGCAGTTCTACCTTTTTTGTTTAAAATTTGGACATCTCTCACTGCTTGGATTGATCTTCTGTTACTACTCTTGAAAAAGATTCCTACATGCTTGATAATGTCCTCGACTAGTATAGTTTTTTGACTTTATGCTAAAAGACTTCTTTTGTGTGTGTGTGTGTGTGTGTGAATCTCTTTATATCTGCATCCAAATTGAACCAGAAGGGGTAAGGAGGGAATGAAAAAGGGAAAAAGGAGGATCAGAAGTAACAACTATTGAATACTTGTTATAGGCTGGGGAGGTGTGGGAGGTACAATACGTCATGTCAGGGACTAGGGCAAGAACTATGTCCAAGGTACATTATTCCCATCTTACATGCAGAGAGATAGCCTCAGAGAGGTTAGTCACTTGCCCAGGGTCAAACAGCTAGTATATCATGGAAGAGTGATTATACTGAGGAATATGTTTTCAAAGTGTATGATCTTGATAAAGAAAATGTAGTATATACATACAATGGACTATTATTCAGCCTTAAAAAAGAAGGAAATCTTGCCATTTGTGACAACACAGAAGAACATGGATGACATTATGCTAGGTGAAATATGCCAGTCATAGAAAGATAAATACTGCATAATTCCATTTATATAAGGTACCTAAAATATTCAAACTCATAGAAGCACAGAATAGAAAGGTGGTTGCCAGGGGTTGAAGGGACGGGGGAATGGGGAGTTGTTCAATTACACAGTTATATGCGATGAATAAGTTCTGGAAGTCTGCTGTACAGCATAGTACCCATAGTAAACAATACTGTATTGTACACTTGAAAATTTGTTTAAGAGCATAGGTTTCTATCAAGTGTTCTTTATCACAAGCAAAAGTACACTTCACTTGTGCTTTCACATGTACTTTTCATGTTGTATCTAAGAAGCTTTTGTTTAACCCAAGGTCACAAAGATTTACTCCTATGTTTTCTTCTAAGTGTTTCATAGTTTCAGCTGTTATATGTAGGGTTATCATCCATTTTTAGTTAATTTTTGTGTAAAGTGTAAGAAAGTAGTTCAACTTCATTCTTCTGCTTGTGGATATCCAGTTGTTCCAGCACCATTTGTTGAAAAGTCTATTCTTTTCCCATTGAGTTGTCTTGGCTTCCTTGTCAGAAATCAGTTGACCATAATAAATGTAAAAGTTTATTTCACACTCTCGAGTCTATTTAATGAAATAATGTCTGTCTTTTATTATGTCTGTCTTTATAGCAGTACTGGTACTATAAAGTACAGTACCAGTACTTTATAGCAGTCTGTCTTTAATGCAGTCCTGTGCATTTTCATATGAATTTTAGCATAAACTTGTCAGTTACTGCAAGAAAGCCAGATCAGATTTTTCTAGGGATTGCATTGAATTTGTAGATCAGTTTGGGGAGTGGCCATCTTAATATTGTCTTCCAATCTATGAACATGGGATATCTTTCCATTTATTTAGATCTTCCCTTTCTTTCAACATGTTTGTGTTTTTTAGGGTACAAGTTTTGTATTTCTTTTGTTAAATTTTTTTCTAAGTGTTTTGTTCTTTATTTAACATCTTTATTGGAATATAATTGCTTTACAATGGTATGTTAGTTTCTGCTTTATAACAAAGTGAATCAGCTATACATATACATACATCCCCATATCTCCTCCCTCTTGCGTCTCCCTCCCTCCCAGCCTCCCTATCCCACGCCTCTAGGTGGTCACAAAGCACCGAGCTGATCTCCCTGTGCCATGCAGCTGCTTCCCAATAGCTATCTATTTCACATTTGGTAGTGTGTATATGTCCATGCCACTCTCTCACTTTGTCCCAGCTTACCGTTCCCCCTCCCTGTGTCCTCAAGTGCATTCTTTTTTTTTTTTTTCTGCGGTACCTGGGCCTCTCACTGTTGTGGCCTCTCCCGTTGTGGAGCACAGGCTCCGGACGCGCAGGCTCAGCAGCCATAGCTCACGGGCCCAGCCGCTCTGCGGCATGTGGGATCCTCCCGGACCGGGGCATGAACCCGTGTCCCCTACATCGGCAGGCGGACTCTCAACCACTGCACCACCAGGGAAGCCCTCAAGTCCATTCTTTATGTTTGTGTCTTTATTCCTGTCCTGCTCCTAGGTTCTTCAGAACCTTTTTTTTTTTTTAGATTCCATATATATGTGTTTACGCTAAAAGACTTTATGCTATGTCTCCTGCAGCCACTTTGGTTTATCTCATAAATCCCTTCTGTTAATATCCCTTGGTGTTGCCTGGCAAGAACCCCTTCCCCACTCGGGGTTCACCCACCCCCACCAAGGGGAGAGACTAAGGGCCATCTAGAGATAAGGTCATTTTTCATGTTAGTTTCCCCCAGTAGAAGGTGAACTCATTGAAGGCAGAGTCTTTCACTAGATCTGCCTGCAGGATTCAGTCAAACTGTGTGGGATCCATGGGAATGATTTTGTAAAATACATGCCTTGGAAGAATCAACATTGTGAAAATGACTATACTACCCAAAGCAATCTACAGATTCAATGCAAACCCTATCAAACTACCACTGGCATTTTTCACAGAACTAGAACAAAAAATTTCACAATTAGTATGGAAACATAAAAGACCCCGAATACCCAAAGCAATCTTGAGAAAGAAAAATGGAGCTGGAGGAATCAGGCTCCCTGACTTCAGACTATACTACAAAGCTACAGTAATCAAGACCGTATGGAACTGGCAAAAAAACAGAAATATAGATCAATGGAACACGATAGAAAGCCCAGAGATAAACCCACACACATATGGTCACCTTATCTTTGATAAAGGATGCAAGAATATACAATGGAGAAAAGACAGCCTCTTCAATAAGTGGTGCTGGGAAAACTGGACAGCTACATATAAAAGAATGAAATTAGAAGACTCTCTAACACCATACACAAAAATAAACTCAAAATGGATGAAAGACCTAAATGTAGGGCTTCCTTGGTGGCACAGTGGTTGAGAGTCCGCCTGCCGATGCAGGGGACATGGGTTCGTGCCCTGGTCCGGGAAGATCCCACATGCCACGGAGCGGCTAGGCGCATGAGCCATGGCTGCCGAGTCTGCACGTCCGGAGCCTGTGCTCCACAACGGGAAAGGCCACAACAGTGAGAGGCCCACATACCGCAAAAAAAAAAAAAAAAGACCTAAATGTAAGGCCAGACACCATCAAACTCTTAGAGGAAAACATAGGCAGAACACTCTATGACATAAATCACAGCAAGATCCTTCTTGACCCACCTCCTAGAGAAATGGAGATAAAAACAAAAATAAACAAATGGGACCTAATCAAACTTAAAAGCTTTTGCACAGCAAAGGAAACCATATACAAGATGAGAAGACAACCCTCAGAGTGGGAGAAAATATTTGCAAACGAAGCAACTGACAAAGGATTAATCTCCAAAACATACAAGCAACTCATGCAGCTCAATATCAAAAAAACAAACAACCCAATCCAAAAATGGGCAGAAGACCTAAATAGACATTTCTCCAAAGAAGATATACAGATTGCCAACAAACACATGAAAGAATGCTCAACATCATTAATCATTAGAGAAATGCAAATCAAAACTACAATGAGATATCATCTCATACCAGTCAGAATGGCCATCATCAAAAAATCAACAATAAATGCTGGAGAGGGTGTGGACAAAAGGGAACCCTGTTGCACTGTTGGTGGGAATGTAAATTGATACAGCCACTATGGAGAACAGTATGGAGGTTCCTCAAAAAACTAAAAATAGAACTACCATATGACCCAGCAATCCCACTACTGGAGAAAACCATAATTCAGAGTCATGTACCAAAATGTTCATTGCAGCTCTATTTACTATAGCCAGGACATGGAAGCAACCTAAGTGTCCATCGACAGATGAATGGATAAAGAAGATGTGACACATATATACAATGGAATATTACTCAGCCATAAAAAGGAACGAAACTGAGTTATTTGTAGTGAGGTGGATGGACCTAGAGACTGTCATACAGGGTGAAGTAAGTCAGAAAGAGAAAAACAAATACTGTATACTAACATATTCAATGAGTTCACCTTCTACTGGGGGAAACTAACATGAAAAATGACCTTATCTCTAGATGGCCCTTAGTCTCTCCCCTTGGTGGGGGTGGGTGAACCCCGAGTGGGGAAGGGGTTCTTGCCAGGCAACACCAAGGGATATTCCATATATATATGGAATCTAAAAAATAAAAAAAGAAAATGGTCAGAAGAACCTAGGGGCAAGACAGGAATAAAGATGCAGACCTACTAGAGAGTGGACTTGATACGGGGAGGGGGAAGGGTAAGCTGGGACACAGTGAGAGAGTGGCATGGACATATATACACTACCAAATGTAAAATAGATAGCTAGTGGGAAGCAGCCGCATAGCACAGGGAGATCAGCTCGGTGCTTTGTGACCACCTAGAGGGGTCGGATAGGGAAGGCAGGAGGGAGGGAGATGCAAGAGGGAAGAGATATGGGGACATATGTATATGTTTAACTGATTCACTTTGTTATAAAGCAGAAACTGACACACCATTGTAAAGCAATTATACTCTAATAAAGATGTTAAAAATAAATAAAATAAAATACATGCCTATTCCTCCCCATCTGGGGGGAATCTCAGATTGAGTAGGCAGGGAACTCTGGGCTAGGATTTGGAGAAGGAGCAGAGCACGTCCTGAGAGGAAGGGGTGCTAAGGGATGGCAGGTGGACACCTGCATTCTCAGAGTTTTCTTCTCTCTCCAGGCAGGACTGTAACTCATGTCAGGCAAGTAACTCATGGGTGTGTGAGGACCACAGAACTTGTGCTGGAGAAAAATGAACAACAACAACAACAAAAAAGTTGAGAACACTGTTAACCTTAGAAGGTACTGAGAGAGAACTCAGTGATACTGCAGGGCAGTGTCCTCCACCTTGAAGAGTCTGGGTTTGCATTTCCCTGAAAAGGGGCTGAGGGAGGGAGTGGCTCTACTTCCTGCCCAGGGCTGTGTACACACTCAGACCCCAGCAGCAAGTGGGTGTCTTCAGCTGAGAAGTGAGAAGAACACACCCCATGGTGGGAACACTCCAGGGTTGTGCTCACCCCTCCCCTCCTGTGTTAGTACAGCTGACCAGGTGAAGCATGCTTGCTTCTAGATGCAGAGACTCTTAGCTGGAAGGACTTGAGCTCCTGCTAGAGTGATGTTTACAGATGTGCCTTCCTGGGTGAGGTTCCACAACCTAGGAAAAGGCATCAATAGTGGCCGATAAATTAGAGAAACGACATTTAATGTTGTTCTTGATAGACAATGCAGGGGAGTAGACAACACTTAAGCAGTATCTGCTGTGGAGAGGCTGGTGGAAATGTTGGGGAGCCAGGTCCCCATTTTCTTTGCTTCTGAATCTCCCAGGCAAGATCCTCCTCTTATCTTGCACTCAAGAAATAGACAAATATAGTAATTCTTGCCTCCTTCATTTATGAGTGGACAGATGGTATATGTGCCAAGCTAGTCATGGGAAGGAATGTTTTATTTTCTCTTTTAACTAACTAGGCAGGAGTGATTATCTGAAGCTGTGTTTTATTTGGCCCTTGCAGTATTTTTTTTTAAACATCTTTATCGGAGTATAATTGCTTTACAATGGTGTGTTAGTTTCTGCTTTACAACAAAGTGAATCAGTTATACATATACATATGTTCCCATATCTCTTCCCTCTTGCGTCTCCCTCCCTCCCACCCTCCCTATCCCACCCCTCTAGGTGGTCACAAACAGCCTAGCTGATCTCCCTGTGCCATGCGGCTGCTTCCCACTAGCTATCCACCCTACGTTTGGTAGTGTATATATGTCCATGCCACTCTCTCACTTTGTCCCAGCTTACCCTTCCCCCTCCCCATATCCTCAAGTCCATGCTTTAGTAGGTTTGTGTCTTTATTCCCGTCCTACCCCTAGGCTCTTCATGACGTTTTTTTCTTGGATTCCATATATATGTGTTAGCGTACAGTATTTGTTTTGCTCCTTCTGACTTACTTCACTCTGTATGACAGACTCTAGGTCCATCCACCTCACTACAAATAACTCAGTTTCGTTTCTTTTTATGGCTGAGTAATATTCCATTGTATATATGTGCCACATCTTCTTTATCCGTTCATCTGATAATGGGCACTTAAGCTGCTTCCACGTCCTGGCCATTGCAGTGAACAGAGCTGCAATGAACATTTTGGTACATGCCTTTTTTTTTTTTTTTTTTTTTTTGGGGTACGCAGGCCTCTCCCCGGTTTGGCCTTTCCCGGTGCGGAGTACAGGCTCCGGACGTGCAGGCTCAGCGGCCATGGCTCACGGGCCTAGCCGCTCCGCGGCACGTGGTATCTTCCCGGACCAGGGCACAAACTCGTGTCTCCTGCATCGGCAGGCAGAGTCTCAACCACTGCGCCACCAGGGAAGCCCCATGACTCTTTGAATTACAGTTTTCTCAGGGTATATGCCCAGTAGTGGGATTGCTGGGTCGTATGGTAGTTCTGTTTGTAGTTTTTTACGGAACCTCCATACTGTTCTCCATAGTGGCTGTATCAATTTACATTCCCACCAACAGTGCAAGAGTATTCCCTTTTCTCCACACCCTCTCCAGCATTGATTGTTTCTAGATTGTTTGATGATGGCCATTCTGACTGGTATGAGATGATATCTCATTGTAGTTTTTTTTTTTCTCATTGTAGTTTTGATTTGCATTTCTCTAATGATTAATGATGTTGAGCATTCTTTCATGTGTTTGTTGGCAATCTGTATATCTTCTTTGGAGAAATGTCTATTTAGGTCTTCTGCCCATTTTTGGATTGGGTTGTTTGTTCTTTTGTTATTGAGCTGCATGAGCTGCTTGTAAATTTTGGAGATTAATCCTTTGTCACTTGCTTCATTTGCAAATATTTTCTCCCATTCTGAGGGTTGTCTTTTGGTCTTGTTTATGGTTTCCTTTGCTGTGCAAAAGCTTTGAAGTTTCATTAGGTCCCATTTGTTTATTTTTGTTTTTATTTCCATTTCTCTAGGAGGTGGGTCCAAAAGGATCTTGCTGTGATTTATGTCATAGAGTGTTCTGCCTATGTTTTCCTCTAAGAGTTTGATGGTGTCTGGCCTTATATTTAGGTCTTTAATCCATTTTGAGTTTATTTTTGTGTATGGTGTTAGGGAGTGTTCTAATTTCATTCTTTTACATGTAGCTGTCCAGTTTTCCCAGCACCACTTATTGAAGAGGCTGTCTTTTCTCTACTGTATATTCTTGCCTCCTTTATCAAAGATAAGGTGACCATCCTTGCAGTACTTTTTTTTTTTTTTCGCAGTACGCGGGCCTCTCACTGTTGTGGCCTCTCCCGTTGCAGAGCACAGGCTCCGGATGCGCAGGCCCAGCGGCCATGGCTCATGGGCCCAGTCGCTCCGTGGCATGTGGGATCTTCCCGGACCGGAGAACGAACCCGTGTCCCCTGCATCGGCAGGTGGACTCTCAACCACTGCGCCACCAGGAAAGCCCCTTGCAGTATTTTTTAAAAACAATTTGAACTGGCTGCCAGTTCAAATCAGGATATTTCACTTTTTTAAAAAAAAAAAAAACAATTTCCAGATATTAAAAGTCTTGAGCTCCCCAAAGTCACTGTGTCCTGGAGGTGCATTGCAGGTGCCATCTTATGATGGGACATGCCTACTCCAGTTTGCTGAAGACCCCTCTGCCCTCCCAGCTTCCTCACTCCCATAAGTTACTTACCTGGCCTTTGTCAGCATTTGGGTCTGTGACCCCTGCTTTAATGGCTAGCAGGTCAGATAAGGGACCTCTGGGCAGGAGGGAGTCTAAATTTCTGGGCTTTGGGGACCACCTGGGGCATGTCAAGGCCCCCAGAGTAAAGGACAAAGGGTACTCCTTATCCAGCAGGAAAACTAAAATTAATTAAGTAATCTTTAGATGCAAGGTAATTTATTATTATTATTATTATTTTTTTTTTTACAAGACAACTCACAGAGGCAACAGGGTCCTCTGGTGGGATCCCTGCATTAACATTCACACCTAAACCTTATAACATTACTCTTTTTTAGATGTTGGGGGTTAGGAGTTTATTAATTTATTTTATTTATTTTTTTGCTGTGTTGGGTCTTCGTTTCTGTGCGAGGGCTTTCTCCAGTGTGGCAAGTGGGGGCCACTCTTCATCGCAGTGCACGGGCCTCTCACTATCGCCGCCTCTCTTGTTGCGGAGCACAGGCTCCAGACGCGCAGGCTCAGTAGTTGTGGCTCACGGGCCTAGTTGCTCCGTGGCATGTGGGATCCTCCCAGACCAGGGCTCGAACCCATGTCCCCTGCATTAGCAGGCAGATTCTCAACCACTGCACCACAAGGGAAGCCCTAGATGCAAGGTAATTATTAAAATGGTTCAAGAGACAGGTAATAAAGGGAGTTGGATGGACGCCAAATATCCAGACTTCTTTACTGGAACCAAACCAAGAACAAGGGGGACTCTGTCCTCCCCTGTGCCCACCTGTCCGAGCACTTGCCACAGGAAACTATAGTGAGCTGTTTATGGGTTTGCCTCTCACTAATCCTCATGTTTTTCGTCTGTAAAATGAGGCCAATCATCCTTCCTGCCACACCCCAGGCACCCAGTCTCCTGCAAAGGAACCCATATAAGAAAGGGCTCTACCAACTATAAAGTGCTGTGTTATTAATTACCAAATAATGATTAAGCTAAACTTTAAAGCAAACCCAAAGACTGCTGCTGAGTTTGTTGGGAGAAACTGAATTTACTTCAAATCAACAAACCTGTATTAGAATGTCAGCATTGCATTGGGTCCTGTGATGGTTAATTTTTTATATGTCAACTTGGCTAGGCTATGGTATCCAGTTGTTTGATCAAACACTAGTTTAGATGTTGTTGTGAAGGTATTTTTTTAAGATGTTAAAAACATTTAAATCAGTAGGTTTTGAGTAAAGCAGATTACCCTCCATAATGTGGGTGGGCCTCATCCAATTAGGTGAAGGCCTTAAGTAAGAATACTGATGTCCCCCGAGGAAGAGGGAATTTTGTCTCCAGACTGCACTGCACATTTCAGACTTGCCAGTTCCTACAATCATATGAACCAATTCCTTAAAATAAATCTCTTTCTCATATATATAAAAAACCAATAGGATATATATGTATATCTTCTATTTGGTTTTGTCTCTCTGGATAGCTCTAAGACGAAAGCCAAAGCATGCTTTTTTTAAAAAAAAAATTTATTTATTTATTATTTATTTAGCTGTGCTGGGTCTGAGTTGCGGCACACAGGATCTTCCTTGTGGCATGTGGGATCTTTAGTTGCAGCATGCAGAATCTTTCTTATGTGCAGCATGCAGGTTCTTAGTTGCAGCATATGAGATCTAGTTCCCCAACCAGGGGTCAAACCCAGGCCCCCTGCATTGGGAGTGCAGAGTCTTAACTGCTGGACCACCAGGGAAGTCCCCCAAAGTATGCTTTCACGTAACATAATTTATCTCATTTAATGTTCACAACATTCTCTCTCAGAAGTAGGTATCATTGGCTCCATTTTGCATTTGCTTTTGAGAACGCTGAAAGGACAGAGAGAGATTAAGAAATCTACCCAGGTCATAGGAAGAACAGATGTTTGAAGGAAGACATATCTGGATGCAGAGCCACCACATGGAGTCATAGCTGAGACAAGAGCAAGGTGTGGGTATGAGAAATGGGCCTCTTTACCCTTCCAGATCTTTCTGTCCTGTCATCCTCTGTCATGATGTCCTTTTTGGTCCCCCTCCAAGTAACAGTCATCTGGAGACCATCAGGGAGCCAAGCTGAGCTGGACAATGACAGCGTCCCAAGCAGGCAAAGGCGTTCTAGGGAATGTGCGTGTGCAGCTTGGACATAGGCTTTTGAGGCAGAGGTGGGGGGAAAGTCCTACTCTCAGGGTGAGATTACATCTCATGTCCTTCATTACCCAATTCTTTAGGTTGCAAGTGATGAAGATGCAAATCAAATTGAAGTAAATATAAAAGGGAATTTACTGGCTTATGTAATGAAAAGGCCAAAAGTTTGGGTGTGATGGGATCCAGGTTCCTAAGCTATGTCATCAGGAGTGTCTGTGTTTCATCATCTTTTGGTTCTGCTTTTCTTTGTGTTGGCCTTATTGTCTAGCAGATTTTTCCCTGATGGTAGCAAGACAGTGATGAATATGTCCACATTTCCATCCCTCCAAGTGAGGCTACCCAGCAGAGAGAGAGAGAGAGAGAGAGAAAGAGAGAGAGAGAGAGAGAGAGAGAGAGAGAGAACACCTGCCTCCCAACAGTTCCACCATATCCTGAAATTGACTCTCACTGGGTCATCTTGGAACAGGTGCTCACTCAGGACCCATCTCTGGGGCCAGAGGTGTGGAATATGATGTGTTCCCCGCTGGGGTCAATCCAAGCTCTGGACAGCCTAGAGTATATCAGAGTCCTTCCTGACTTTCTGACATAAAAGAATTCACAGAGGAAGTAATTAATAGATTTACCTAACTGAAAACTAAGAGTTTGGATGTCAACATTCATGATAAACAAAAGAAAAATGAAAACAGAAAATGGGACAAAAGCATTTTCCAAATTCATGGTTAATAATCTTAGAACGGTGTTAAAATATAAAGAGTACACACATTGATAGGAAAACATTGGCTCTATGACTTAGAAAAATGGACAATTGGCAGCACCACTTAGGCATCCCAAAGGCACCTCTCTCAGTCTCTCTTCTCTGTCTCTATAGAGATCAAACAAATGTGGCAGATGGTTAAAATTGGTGAATCCAGATAAAGGTTATATGATGTTTATTGTAGTACTCGTTTAACTCCTTAGCTTTGAAATTTTTAAAAACAAAAAGTTGGGGAAAACAATGAAAGAAACTTTCTTAATTTTAATTCTTAATCTAGTTAAATATTTCAGCAGTCAGTTTTTAGGCTGCTTAAAATGGTTCATCTGATTTTTTCAAAATCTGAAGATGAAAAAATTTGAAGTGAATTTCCCCAGAGTTCCTCTGACATTTCTCTTCCTATTTCCGTAGTCAGAACAATAATTCTTGTCTGACAGGAGGACAGCTGGGTGCTTTCAGCCTGGATAAGGCCCAGGCAACACAAACCAGTGGGCTGAAAGGGAAGGCTACCATAACTTTAAAACATCCAGTTACACGTTAATAACATGAGAGAGGAGGTACCCTCTCTTTACTTTAAAGAATGGAAGTTCCCAAATTAGAAGCAGCTTCCTGGAAAGAGCATGACTGAGTAGTAACCTGGTACAGCATTCATTTCCCAGCCTGTCCACTTTCTGCTCGTGAGACGTATCCAATAATGATCACCACCACCACCACCATGAATATTCATGGGGCCCTGGCTTTGTGCCAGGTCCAGGTCTAAGAACTTCACAGCTATGAATTCATATTAATTCCTTTAATTCAATTAATTCATGTAATTCAGTTAATTATGAGGTGAACTATTCTTGTCACTCTCACTTTATAGAGGAAGAAACTGAGTCCAAAAGTGTTGAGAGCTTCCCCAAATCTCACAGCTGGTTGGTGAAAGAGTTGGGATTTGCACCAGGCTGTGACCCTCTGGAGCTGCCCCTTGTCACTACTACACAGTATGGTCTTTCAGTCATGACCTTAGGGAGAAGAATTACAATAAAAGGCAACTGGCTGGTGGTTTGGTTTTGAGGAGGGACTGGTCCACGTGCATGTGGACCTTTAACACCTGTAAGCAGAGCGAACAGTAGGTTAACCACGGGGTTACCATTATGATTGGGCTGTTCCAGGGGAGGTGTCTGCAAGGTAACCAACCTCAGTCCACAAAATGGAAGCTCCTGTATAAGGAATGAGATAAAATTCCATCCCAGTCATTCTGGGTGGCAGGTGGGTCAGCCACCAGGTTCCAGGGAGCCAGCTGTCTAGCTGAGATTGTGTGTCTGAACTTCCTCTTCCTCGTGGAAATCTGGGGGCCTGCTTGTCTCTCTACTGCACACTCTCAACCTCCTCCAACGATAGCGGAAGAGGCACCAGGATTTCATATCAGCTCAGCCAGAAAGGCTCCTTGGGGGCAGGAACCAGTCACAGATATGCTCAGGGAAGGAGGGACGTGAGCTCAGGGAAAGATCACGTACTTGACTTTGTCAGCCTGAAGTTGTACCCCAAACCCTCTAACGCCTTTTGCAGGTAACAGCTGGCACAGTGGTGTGACTCTGACTTGGAAGGACACTGTGAATGATTTCTCAGACTTTGGGGGCTGCCCTGTGGTGAGTGCAGATCAGGCCAGCGGCGTGGAGGGCTGCGGACAGCCTTGCTGCGGTCACCTAGCTCAGTGCCTCTGTGCAGCAGACAAACACACAAGGGTAGTTCCTTTCTTTGAGTCAGTTTGTACCACGATGCTGGCATTTCCCTAGTTGGGAGGATGCGAGTCTTTGGGGTATGCATGTTCCCCAGACTGCTCCACCTCAGCTGGTTCCTTGAATCAGAAACACAAGGGAGGAAGTCAGCTTGTCCTCACGGCACATCTCTTGTCCCATCAAGCATAGAGGTACCCCTGCTGGAATAGCCCCTCTTAGCCTCTCCTCCGAGGGCCTTGGACTCTTTTCAGGATAAGTTGTGGCTTCTTTTGTCTAGTTTTAGAAGGTCACTATTTGGATTTTGCTCATAGCTGTGAAAATAAAAACAGGATTTATAATGCTGGGGATTAAGGAAGGGTTTTGCAACTCATACCCCGAAGGAGAAGTATTGGCTTCCTCAGCTTCCCCCTAACAGTGGAGATTAATGTCACCCCACCACACTGGTGACTAACAGGCAGTGGGAACTAAAATAGATCTCCATCACGCTGGGAGGGGAGTGAGGGTACCGAGGGCGTCCAGCTCCCCGCCCTTCTTGGCTGACGGGCTGGCAGGTGAAGGCCAGGTGTTGACTGGCAAAGTCTCCCTGTGGGAAGTAAGCCAGGCACAAGTCCTGTGTATGGGCAAGTGGCCACAGTTCTGGGGGCAGCCTCCTGCATGGACCACGCTGCGCCAAAGGTCCAGCCTGGGGAGGAAGGGACATGGGGACAGATGGTCCAAGGCTTCCCTCCTCACATTAGGACCCTCCAAACCCTTCCTGTCATTCCTCTCCCCCTGTCCTTCTGCAGCCTTTCTGGCTGGGGATTGTGGCTGGAGGGCAGAAGTGGAAAGAGAAAAGGGAAAGGAAGAAGACGGAAAAAAAGAATAAAATCAGCAGGGCCACTGAAGATGGAGAGAGGGGAGAAGGAAAGTGGTCCCAGAGGTTGGGAAGTTGGGGACATTTGTGGAGGCTCAACCCAGCTCTGTTTGAAACACTTCCACCAGAATTAAGCAAATTCTTAAATTTTTATGACAGGGTGGTGGCATGAGATGGTGCCCTCAAACCTCCAACTGTGCGGGAGTAATTGACCACTGTGCTCTGAGGCGGTTCCCCCTCTGGTGATGAGGGTGGCAGGAACTCATCACCTGGGCGGGTCCACCCCTGGCAGAGGTGGGACTCCTCTGGCAGTGACTTTGGCTCTGTGACACCCCAGTGGCCTTGCCAAAACTGTCCTTCCCTCTCTCCAGCCCAGGGGACACATCTGCATTGTGGTCTGAAGGCTCTCCCAGGCCCCCATGCCTCGCCCACCTCCCTCACAGGTGTTTTCCCTAACACATCGCTCTCATGTCTGATTCCCTTCCTGTCTTGGCATCTGCTTCTGTGACCCCCTGAACTAGCAGAAACCTTAACAGTAAATACTAGTGTTATGTTTATATTACACCTGAGAAAACCAGGGCACAGAGAGATACAGTGAATTACTTCCAGTTTTGCAGCCAGTATGTGACAGAGCTGAGACTTGAACCCACCTGCTAAACCGCCAAACTGCTCTGTTACCATTTCACTCATGGGGCAGCTGAATGTGAGACAAGTTCAGAGATGAACTCACGGTCACTTGGCCAGTGTGGCCTAGAGACCCTAGGGAACATACGAGACCTAGTGAACACCAACCCTCAGTTGTCTGGGGCCCCCAGCGCCCCTAGGTGAGGATGGCATCTTCCTATGTCTTTCTGGAGTCACAGGGGCAGTTGATAGGTGTCAGGGACAAGACTGTGCTCTCTGATGGCATCCCCCATGTTTGCCAGACATCATCCATCCCCTGCCAGGCATTCACGTCTCCTGGGGAGCTGTCAGGGGTACACTCAGAGGCACCAAACAGTGCAGCCTTGCTGGCTTCTGGATCTCGGGAAATGGTCTTGCTCCTCAGAGGGTTTGGCGGATTCCCAGGAAGCGCTGGGGCCCGATGCCTCCTGCTTTTCCTTCTCTGTGCCTTTCACATCACAGGGCCCAGGAACCTCTACACAGGGGCAGCTCCCGGGTACCTAATGCCTTTCTGCTTTACCATCCTGTAATTGGGGGGGAAAAGGTAGCAAATTGTGGTTTTGATTTAAGAAATAGATTTAATTCATGCAAATGATCCATCCTCAAAAAATGAGTCGTAAATATAGACGTGCATTCTTCTTTAGATATGTTTAAATATAGCTCACAAATATCACTACACCACTAACTATAGCTCCTTCTACGACTTCAGGGTGCCTCCTACGCAACCAAATGTCAAGATTTTGTCAGAGGAAACTTAGTCACTATTTTTCTTTTTTTCCCCAGCTTTACTGAGTTGTAATTTACATATAACATTATGTAAGTTTACAGTATAGAACATGATGATTTGATACCCGTATATATTGCAAAATGATTACCACAATAAGGTAAGTTAACACATCCATCACCTCACATAATTACCTTTTTGTGGGTGTGGTGAAAACATTTAAGGTCTATTCTCTCAGCAGCTTTCAAGTATACAATACAGTATTGTTCACTATAGTCACCGTGCTGTACATTGGATCCTTAGAACTTCATCTTATAATCAGAAGCTTGTACACTTTGACCAACATCTCCCCATTTTCCCCACCCAACAGGCCCTGGCAACCACCATTCCACTCTCTGTTTCTATGAGGTCAGCTTTTTTAGATTCCACATATGAGTGAGATTGTATAGTATTTGTCTTTCTCTGTCTGACTTATTTCACTTAGCATAATGTCCTCAAGATTCATCTATATTGTTGCAAATGTCAGATTTTCTTCTTTTTTATGGTTGAATAATGTTCCATTGAATGCATATACCACATCTTCTTTATGCATTCATCCACCGATGGTTACTAGGTTGTTTCCCTGTCTTGGCTAATGTAGATACGGCTGCAGTGAACATGGAAGTACAGATATTTCTTCAAGATACTGATTTCTTTTCTTTTATGTATACACCCAGAAGTGGAATTGCTGATCATAGGGTAGTTCTATGTTTAATTTTTTGAGGAAACTCCATACTGTTTTCTGTACTGATTGTATCAGTTTACTTTACCACCAACAAGTGCACAAGCGTTCCCTTTTCTCCACATCCTTGCTAGCACTTAGCTCTTGTCTCTTGACAATAACCATTCTAACATGTGTGAAGTGATATCTCATTGTGGTTTTGATTTGCATTTCCCTGATGAGTAGTGATACTGAGAACCTTTTCATGTACTTGTTGGCCATTTGTATGTTTGGAACAATGTCTATTCAGGTCTTTTGCCCATTTTTTACTCAGTTAATCATTATTTTTCTTGCTCCATTCATTTTACCCCAGTAAACCTTTCCTAATATTTTGCCCATTCTGAATAGCAGCTGCTGACATTACCCAGCATATGTCACTAAACACACAAGTCATATACTTCCAAGGGCTCTCTCATGTTAACTACAGAGCAGAATAACACCTCTTGCATCCTCACGCACTCCACCCTTCATATTCTGATAAACAAAACTGCGTTCATGAAAATGCATATTAAAACTTCAGGTCCCACATAGGTCCCATGGTGGGTCTAAACCAGCATATGCAGCTCAGGCACTTTGGGAATAGCCATAGGTTACTCGGGATGTCTGTGCTTATGAGGTCTCAAGCTATGCATCTTTACCCCATTCCACTCATGAAGAGGGAAGAGAACTGAGGGGCCCATGGGCAGTCTTCTAGATACTGGAATGAAGGCCAGTAGGGCTTGGGAGGAGGGGTCTTTAAACTTTGGCACAGCAGACAGAGGACAAGGAATGTGAGCCTGGGTTGAGCCCCTGCCTTGTGCTAAGCACTGTCGTAGCTGTTTTTACTGCGGTCTTGCATTTTCTCCTCTGAATACAGGTATCACCACCCCATTTTTCTGATGAATAAACTAAGGCCCAAGGCGGTTAAGTTATTTCCAAAGACCAACACTCTCAGGACAGAAGATGCCTCCCCAGTGAGCCTGGACTCGGAGGGTAAATCTTCATGGACAAGAGAGTAGCAAGATGGCCTTGGCATCCTTTTGGCCTCATTGGAGGCTCTGTGAAGTCGGAGATGCCAGGCCCTGTGGCTAGACACCTGTAATACTTGGAAAGAGGGGGAGTCTGTGAGGCAGGTGTTCCCTTAGCCTGGGAGTGACCAAAGGTGACCAGGCTGAGTGGAATAGAACTTCCCGAAAGACAAGCTTGATGACCTGGGCCCTTATGTCTCCTAAGTTGGCTCTGACATCATATTTAGGGTCTGCACAGTGTTTTCAGTTCTCTTTTGCCAGTAAAGGCACAGGAGATTTCAGACACAATTTCAGTTCTTCATTGCTGCCATTGTATCATCCCCAAACCAAGCATTTTCAAAAAACCCTTCCTTTGGGACTTCCCTGGTGGTCCAGTGGTTAAGACTCCACACTCCCAATGTAGGGGATCCGGGTTCAATCCCTGGTCAGGGAACTAGATCCCACATGCTGCAACTAAAAGATCCCGTATGTGGCAACGAAGATCCCATGTGCTGCAACTAAGACCCGCCGCAGACAAACAAACAAATAAATAAATAAATAAAATATTAAAAAATAATACAACTTCCTTCTCTAAGGATCTGGTAGCATCTTACTGGTTCATGCCTATTTGGGTAAGATACCTGGATGCCTTTAGGAAGTAGCCAAATCAAATGTGATAAATACTCCACAAAGAATTGGCATTGGCATCAGCTGCCTATGATTTTCCCCAGCCTGCGAGTATCTGTCTGTGCTTTGAGTAATGATGGATTAATGCAGAGTCATTTCTGCTCCCTCTGAGCAATTTACATTAATGACCACGATAAATATGTTATAATTGAGTCATTTTCTTGATTTTAAGGTTTAAATGGCATCTGGCTATGTACACTACTATATATAAAATAGATAAACAACAAGGACCTACTGTGTAGTACAGGGAACTATATTCAATATCTTTTAATAACCTATAATGGAAAAGAATCTGAAAAAGAATATATATATAACTGAATCACTTTGCTGTACACCTGAAACATTGTTAATCAACTATACTTCAGTTACATAAGTAAATAAATACCATTTGGCTAGCAGCCTCTGGGAAGCCCCTTCCAATATTTCATTAAAGTGCTAATGAGCACATAGGAAAATATGAAAATGCTCAGTAACGCCACCGGCTAAGACCAAAAGCACCTCTGACTGAATCGGGGAGGAATCGGAATTTACTACAAGGTAGGGTCATTTTTAAAGAGAAACCACTGTGAGTTTTTTTTTATGAAACTGAAAAATAGAAAATGACAGCAGGAAAAAATACTTGTAATATATGACAGACAAAAGATTATTATATTTCCTCTGGAATGAGCTCTTAAAAATCAATTTAAGGGCTTCCCTGGTGGCACAGTGGTTAAGAGTCTGCCTGCCAATGCAGGGGACACGGGTTCGAGCTCTGGTCCGGGAAGATCCCACATGCCACGGAGCAACTAAGCCCGTGTGCCACAACCACTGAGCCTGCACTCTAGAGCCCGCGTGCCACAACTACTGAGCCCGTGTGCCACAACTACTGAAGCCCACGCGCCTAGAGCCCATGCTCCCAACAAGAGAAGCCACCACAATGAGAAGCCTGTGCACCACAACGAAGAGTAGCCCCCGCTCGCCACAACTAGAGAAAAGCCTGCATGCAGCAATGAAGACCCAATGCAGCCATAAATAAATAAATAAATAAATAAATACAATTTATTTTAAAAAATCAATTTATAAATATCAAACATACCAACATGTGCAAAAGACACCAGGAGGCAATTCACACAATGATACAAGTTAATTACTCAGTAAATGTTGGAGTTCCTACTCTGTGTCAGACATATTTGAGGTACTGTTGGTCTGGTCATTAGAAACCAACATAGAAGAGAAATAAGAAACAAACAAATATGTAGTATAATGGCAAGTAGAGATAAAGGGTAAGAAAACAAAGAGAGCCAGGAATAGGGGTAGGGAGTGAGATGGTGGTGAAATCTTTGTTTTAGTTGGGGTGATTTGTGAAGGTTTGTCTGCAGAGGTGACACTGAAGCAGAGGTTGAGTGAAGCTAGGGGGTGAGCCATGCACAGATCTGATAAAAGACCTCCCCACTTCCCAAGAGAAAAGGACCCCAGGCAGAGAAAGGAGCAAGTGTAAATGGCCTGTGGTAGGGAAGAGCTCAGCCTGTTTCAGGAAGAGCTAAGAGGTCTGTGTGGCTAAATGGAGTGTGGGAGGCTAGTCTTGGGATACGAGACTGGGAAAGGAGGCAAGGGCGGGATCATGTAGGGCCTTGTAGATCCTAGTACCGAGTTTGAGTTCATTATTTATTTTTTCTTTTTGGCTGAGTCAGGTCTTTAGTTGCGGCACGCGGAGATCTTTTGTTGCGGTACGCGGAGATCTTTTGTTGCGGTGTGCTGGCTCTTCGCTGCGGTGCTTGGGCTTCTCTCTAGTTGTGGCTTGCAGGTTTTCTCCCTCTAGTTGAGGGGCGCAGGCTCAGTAGTTGTGGCATGCGGGCTTATATGCCCTGCAGCATGTGGGATCTTAGTTCCCCGACCAGGGTTCAAACCTGCATCCCCTGCATTGCAGGGCGGATTCTTTACCACTGGACCAACAGGGAAGTCCCGAGTTTGGGTTCATTCTAAGGGAGGTGGGGATCCACTGGGTAGTCTCAAATGGAGAAGTGACATGATCTTATTGGATATTAGGAGGACTCCCAGGGGACAGTGCAGGGAATGGACCATGGAGTGGAAGCAGAGAAGGTGTGGAGTTGTCTGGGAGAAGGAAGGTGATATGTTGGATGGAGGACAGTGCTGGAAGTGGTGAGAAGCAATCTGGTGGAGAACTGGTTTTGAAAAGAGTGCTGGCTGGGGCTTGCTGGTGTGTTGGAAAGAGGGCTTTTTGACCAGAGCAACTGGAGGAATGAAGTTGTCATTTACCGAGACAGTGAAGAGTGCAGGACTTTGTGATGATGCTGGAAGATGCTTATTGTCCAGGGGAAGTTGTTAAGGAATTGAATGTTCACGCCTGGCCTCTGGAGAAGTCTGAGCGGGAGAAAAATGTCTGGGCATTGTTAGTGTGGAGAGATGATGTTTAAAGCTTTGCAGTGAGCTGAGATCTCCAGGGGAGTGAGTGTAGACAGAGAGGAGAAGAGATATGGGGACCCAGCCCTGGGGGCCTCGATGTTTTTGTTTTTGTTTGAAATATTTATTTATTTATTTATCTATCTATTTATTTATTTGGCTTCACTGGGTCTTAGTTGCGGCACGCAGAATCTTCATTGCTGCATACGGTATCTTTAGTTGCAACATGCAGGATCTTTAGTTGCAGCATGCTGGATCTTTTAGTTGAGGCATGTGGGAACTTTAGTTGCGGCATGTGGACACTTAGTTGTGCGGCATGTGGACAACTTTAGTTGCGGCATGTGGGATCTAGTTCCCTGACCTGGGATCGAACCCGGGGCCCTGCATTGAGAACGTGGAGCCTTAGCCACTGGACCACCTGGAAAGTCCTGACCTTGATGTTTTGAGGTCAGGGAGGCGGAAAGAACCAGTGAAGGAGACTGTGAAAGATCAGGCAGTGAGGTGGTCAGAGAACCGGGAGAGAGAGTGTTATCTCCAGCACCAAACAGAGGAGGAAGCGATACACTTTGTCAAATTCTCTGGTGGGTTGATAAGGTGGGCCTGACTGTAGACTATAGGGTTGAGCCACCTGGAGAGCATTGGTCACTTTGACAAGAGCATATCTGAGGAGGTGGTAAGACAGTTCAAGAGAGAATGGGGGCCAAGGAACAGGAGACAACTTTTCTAAGTATCTCTAAATGGAGAAGAGATATGAGACAAGAGCTGGAGGAGATACGGAATCAAGATGAGGGTTCTAAAAGTGAGAGGTATCTGGCTTCTTTGTATGTTTAACTGAGAATTATCCAGCAGAGAGGAGAAATTGATTGTGCGGGAGAGAAGAGGCAAATGCAGGAAGACAATCCTTGGGGAAGCAAGAGGGATGGGATCTCTTGCACAAGTGGAGTTTGGCTTTTTATTTATTTATTTATTTATTTATTTATTTATTTGGTTGTGCTGGGTCTTAGTTGTGGCTTGAGGGCTTCTTAGTTGCTGCTTGTTGGCTCCTTAGTTGCAGCACGTGGGCTTCTTAGTTGCAGCATGCAAACTCCTAGTAGTGTCACTCATGTGGGATCTCGTTCGCTGGCCAGGGATCGAAACCGGACCCCCTGCATTGGGAGTGTGGAGTCTTAACCACTGTGCTACCAGGGAAGTCCCAAGAGTTTGGCTTTAGATAAGATCAGGGACAATTCTTCCAACCTACCTGGAGGGAAGGAAGAGTGCACGGACACATCTGCAGGTAGGTGGGAAGGTGTGGTGGTGGGAACCCGTGGAAATTCTTTTCTGGTTCCTTCTATTTCTCAGTGGAATAATGTGCTTTGAAATGGGCACTTATCCATCACCGATGGAAGTGTAAATTAGCCTTTTGTTATTAGGCTTCCCAGCTTGGCAGCTGGGCATCCTCTTGTCCCCAAACAGGGCTATCTGGATATGCCAGGGAGTTCTTAGAGTTCTACTAATTGAGTTCCTTGACTGATTGGAGCACCACCTCTGCTAGCAAAAGCTCAAGATACAGGGTGTCTGTAAGTCATTGTGGGTTTGGATTTCTAATCAATTCAGTGCCATATAGGGTATAAACAATTTGTGAGATGCAACCCAGAGAGAATTCACTAGAGATTTAAATAAAGTTGCTTATGTTTGTTTTTTTCGTTTCTTTCATTTTGCAAGTACTGAGCTCTACATTATACTGAGATGGCTGTATCCAAAATGATGGTGGATGCATTGAAAGTTGACCTTCCTGCAGCCAACTGTGTTAAACGTTGAATTAATTCTTTCTTTGTTGCCTTTTGCAGATTGTTTATATTTCATATAGAAGTGAATATTTTAAGCATTCAAACTGCAGAATGACTTCATGGGTGCCCTGTTCATCTCTACTTCTTCCCCTTGTAAGACACCTCTCCCTTCCCAGAGCAAGTGTCAGCATCTGCTCTTCCTAGATTTTGTTCGGGTTTTCTCCCTAAATTATAAATTGTGGCAAAATAACCATAACACAAAATTTACTATCTTAAATTTTAAGTGTACAATTCAGAAGTATTAAGTACATTCATATTGTACAACCATCACCATCATCCATCTCCAGAACTCTTTTCATCTTGCAACCCTGAAACTCTCTACCCATTAAACAATAACTCCCTATGACCCCTTCCCCCAGATTTTGCATGGCTCAGATAGCTTCTCCTGTGTCCCCTTAACTCAAGTGCTAAGTCATCTCTGTTTCCTTAAAATAACTTATTTAGTGATGTTATTGGTCACTTTTGTTTATTCTTTTAATTGAGGTATAGTTGATTTACAACGTTGTGTTAATTTCTGCTGTACAGCAAAGTGATTCGGTTATACATATATATACATTCTTTTTTAAAAAAATATTCTTTTCCATTATGGTTTTTCATACATATTGAATATAGTTGTCTGTGGTATACAGTAGGACCTTGCTGTTTATACGTTCTATATATAATAGCTTACATCTGCTAATCCCAGCCTCCTACTCCCTCCCTCTCCCAGTCTCCTCCCACTTGGCAACCACCAGTCTGTTCTCTATGTCCGTGAGTCTGTTTCTGTCTCATAGGTAGGTTCATTTGTGTCATATTTTAGATTGCACATATAAGTGATATCATATGGTATTTGTCTTTGTCTGACTTACTTCACTTAATATGATCATCCCTAATTGTACCCATGTTTCTGCAAATGGCATGATTTCATCATTTTTATAGCTGAATAGTATTCCATTGTATATATATACCACATCTTCTTTATCCTTTCATCTGTCAATGGACCTAGGTTGTTTCCATGACTTGGCTATTGTGAATAGTGCTGCTATGAACATACGGGTGCATGTACCTTTTTGGATTAGGGTTTTGTCTGGATATATGCCCAGGAGTGGGATTGTTGGATCATATGGTAATTCCATTTTTAGTTTTCTGAGGAACCTCCACGCTGTTTTCTATAGTGGCAGTACCAACTTACATTCCTACCAACCATGTAAGAGGGTTCCCTTTTCTCCACACCCTCTCCAGCATTTGTTATTTGTAGAGTTTTTTTTTTTTTTTTTTTTTTTTGCAGTACGCGGGCCTCTCACTGCTGTGGCCCCTCCCATTGGCGAAGCACAGGCTCCAGACGCACAGGCCCAGCGGCCATGGCCCACGGGCCCAGCCGCTCCGCGGCATGTGGGATCCTCCCGGACCGGGGCACGAACCCGCGTCCCCTGCATCGGCAGGCGGACTCCCAACCACCGCGCCACCAGGGAAGCCCTAGAGTTTTTTTTTTTTAATTTTATTTATTTATTTTTGGCTGCGTTGGGTCTTTGTTGCTGTGCACGGGCTTTTTTTTTTTTTTCTAGTTGCGGTGAGTGAGGGCTACTCTTCATGGTGATGCATGGGTTTCTCATTGTGGTGGCTTCTCGTTGTGGAGCATGGGCTCTAGGCACGCGGGCTTCAGTAGTTGTGGCGCACGGGCTTAGTTGCTCCGCGGCATGTGGGATCTTCCCGGACCAAGGCTCGAACCCATGTCCTCTGCATTGGCAGGCAGATTCTTAACCACTCTGCCACCAGGGAAGTCCCATTTGTAGAGTTTTTAATGATGGCCATTCTGACCAGTGTGAGGTGGTACTTCATTGTAGTTTTGATTTGCTTTTCTCTGATAATTAGCGATGTTGAACATCTTTTCATTGCCTATTAGCCATTTGTATTTCTTCTTTGGTGAACTCTCTATTTAGGTCTTCTGACCATTTTTATTTTTCTTTCTTTCTTTTTTTTTTGGCCGCACAGCATGTGGGATCTTAGTTCCCTGACCAGGGATCAAACCCATGTCCCTTGCATTGGAAGCGTGGAGTCTTAACCACAGGACCACCAGGGAAGTCCCCCTTCTATTTTTTGATTGGGTTGTTTGTTTTTTTGTTGTTGAATTGCGTGAGCTGTTTGTATATTTAGGAAATTAAGCCCTTGTTGATTGCATTGTTTGCAGATATTTTCTCCCATTCTGTAGGTTGTCTTTTTTTTTTTATGGGTTCCTTTGCTGTGCAAAAGCTTATAAGTTTTATTAGGTCCCATTTGTTTATTTTTGTTTTTATTTTTATTGCCTTGGGAGACTGACTGGTCACTTTTAAAATCCACTTATTCCTCTTTTCTTTTGTCTCTGCCAAAGAGCAGCCTTACCACTTCCTCTCAGGAATCGACCTCTTTTTTCCTTCTCTGCCTTGCCTTCTCTGCCTCTTGAAATCAGTAGCTGGTATTTTCTAAAATAACTAAAGCCCATAATATCCTGGCCAAAAAGTCTGGGACGGTGATGGAGTGGGTGCTAAAGTCAGGGATTGGGGTTCTTGGAGTAGAAGCAACTCAGTGTCATTTTTCAAAATAGCGATTTTGCGGTAGCTAGCAAGAGACACACAGATGCTCAAATCTATTCCTTCAGTAATTCCTATTATACAATCAAAGATATGAACAAGTTTTATGTTCAGCACAGTGTTGTACATAATAGTGAAAAACTGGGAATTGCATCCTGTGAGATAATAGGAAATATATATATTGATCTCTGACCCCCATTCCTGGCACAGAGCTCCTAAAACCCTTATAGTTTCCTAAATCATAAGAACACTAGGAGCATCTTTTATTCTAATGCAGACACTGAGTGGCTGCTGGATGCTTCTGGGTGGGGCTGGTCATCAAAGACCAAGCCTTAATTAGATGGTTAGAATTTTCAGCTCTACCACCCATCCTCCAGAGAGGGGAGGGGGACTGGAAATGGAGTTAATAACTGATCATGCCAAGTGAAGAAGCCTCCACAAAATCCCAAGAGTATGGGGTTCAGGGAGCTTCCGGGTTGGCGAACACATCCATATATCGGGAGGGTGATGCACCCCAGCTCCGCAGGAACAGAAGCTTCTGTACTAGGGACCCTCTCAGACCCTTGCCCTATGTATCTCTTCATCTGACTGTTCTTCTGTATCCTTTATTATATCCTGGTAAACATAAGTGTTTTCTGAGTTCTGTGAGCTGCTCTAGCAAATTAATCCAACCCAAGGTGTAGTCATGGGAACCTCTGATTTGTAGTCAACTCAGTACTTGTGGGTAGTACTTGTGACAGTACTTGTGGGTAACCTGGGGACCTACTACTTGTGATTGGCATCTGAAGTGGGGTGGGGCACTTCACCCCACCCTTGTGGGACTGAGCCCTTAACCTGTGGGGTCTGACACTATCTCCAGGTAGTTAATGTCAGAATTGAGTTAAATTGTAGGATACCCAGCTGGTGTCACAGAGAATTGCTTGATGTGGAGAAAACTTCCCACACATTTGGTGATCAGAAGTGTCAGAAATGAAGTGTTCTGTGTGAGTGGTAGAGGAGACACACAGGAGAGAAACACAGTGGGGAAGAACTGGATTTTTCCCTA
>NW_006796074.1:593090-596089 GCF_000442215.2 Lipotes vexillifer
TTCCCTACATAGAAGGAGGAAAAATCTGTGTTTTTCCTTTATACATTCATGTCCATCAGTAGAGGTTTGGCTAGATAAAGTCTATATGGACTTCTGTGCAATCATTAAAATCATGCTTGCGTTTAATGTATGGGAAAATGTTTATGCTACAATGTTAAGTGAAAAAAATATCTAAAACTGTATGTGTGTTATGATCTCAAATCTTTTTTTTTAAATCAAATCTTTTTATTTAAAAAATTATATCTACAGAGAAAGACGTGGTAGAAAACCACCTAAGTGTTAAACAATGTTTTATCTATAGGAGGTGGAATATTGTGTAATTTAAACTTTTTATACACTTCTTTGTTTTTTGTATTTTCTATGACTGTGCTTCTCTTTGATAATCAGAAAAAGATATGAAGAATGTAGAGCAAGCACATCGAAAACTGAACAATCTTTCCTAGTAGTCAAAGAAGTGTGAATTAAAATGTTATTTCTGTTTCTACCTAAATAAATGCGGAAATGTGGGGTAAAAGAGTAATTTTCCTGCTTAGTGTGTCTTGTGGTTTCTAGAGCTGTCTAGGGTGTGTCTCTGGAGGAACTTTGGCTGTTGCCTAACAACATGCCTCATAGAGCAGAGCAGACATGGCACCATGTATCCTCAAGAAAACATCTTGGCCGTCCTATGGATGGAGGGCATCTTGAAGAAAGACAGGGTATTTCCACGTTTGCAAAAACCTACTTCTCTTACTTGCTCTTGGATAATACTACTCTGCGATAGTGGTGAATGTGGTCTGGGGAATGTGGTCTCCAACTCAGCAAGTTAAGCAAACAATATTATAGGTCACGTTGAAACTGAAGTGGTCCCCCTGGGCCAGGAGAATGGGATGCAGGTAGAAAAGAAAAGTTGCTTCTGAGTTGGGACAGACTGCCCCAATTTTGAGGGCACTAATGGGACATTGTCTAGGGGCCAGGTGGTACCCAAAGTGGACCTCTCAGAGTTGGGCTGCCAAGTTCCCAGGTGTGGTTGTCAACCTTTTGAGGCCAGAGGAGAATTCTCCCCCCTGGGCTCTCAGGGACAGCGTCTCAGAGAGAGAGGGAGATTACGGAAAGCCCACCAGATACTATCCACATGCCCGATGCAGTGGATTATAAGGGGTGATAGTTCTTCCCAGTAACCAAAAGCATGTATTCTCCATCTTTGTTGGTAGCAATGTTCCTGGAAATCCAGCTTCTCCCTCAGATGGTCATTTAATGATCATAGAATAAGCCCGAAGTCAGTAGGATTATTTGGAAGGGACTGGGCATTTCCCTAAGCATTGGGACAGCCCCAGGATGTGGCCAGCCTCTGCAGTGGCCCTTTCCCAAAGGCTCAGTCTACCCATCCAGATCCTGACAGGAGCAGCTGATAACATTTGCTTCTGGGAATCCTGGTGTCCTTTGCCAGTGAGTCTCTGTCTGTTGACCATCTTTCATTAGAGATACTGATGTCACAGAACAGCTGTCACCAAAGGCTGCACCACCCAGGCTGCACCTGTCACCACAAGCAGATCAATTCTGTTAAACTCTGTATTCAGGAGGGCAGACCTTCCCTCTCTGCCTAAATCATTTGCCTGCAGATCCTCTTTCTACGGGTTTTCCATTGACCACCTGTATTCTCTGCTCTTAGAGGGAGGATTGGACTGTATTTTTTCCCAGCTTTATTGAGACATAATTGACACATGAAATTTTGTAAGTTTAATGTGTACAATGTAGTGATGTTACTTTATTTTTAAAAATTTTTATTCAATTTATTTAAACTAAAAAAAGAGTTCACACATTTCTCCCACCCTCTACCCCTCCCCGTTTGCAACCACCAATCTGTTCTCTGTATCTGTGAGCTTGGTTTTTTGTTTGTTTAACTTTTAGATTCCACATATAAGAGACATCATATGGTATTTGTCTTTCTCTGTCTGATATATTTCACTTAGCATAATGCCCTCGAGGTACATCTATGTTGTCACAAATGGTAGGATTTCATTTTTTATGACTGCATAGTATTCCATTGTATGTATTTACCACAATTTCTTTATCCATTTATTCATCAATGAACTCTTAGATTGTTTCCATATCTGGTCTATTGTAAATGCTGAAATAAACATGGGGATAATATATCCTTTCAAATTATTTTTTTCATTTTCTTCAGATAAATACTCAGAAGTGGAATTGCTGTATCATATTGTCGTTCTATTTTTAATTTTTTGAGGAACCTTCATACTGTTTTCCATAGGGGTTGCACCAATTTACATTCCCACCAGCGGTGCACAGGGTTTCCCTTTTTTCCACATTCTTGCCAACAACTATTATTTCTCATCTTTTGGATAATAGCCATTCTAACAGGTGAGAGGTGATATCCCATTGTGGTTTCGGTTTGCATTTCCCTACTGATTAATGTTGTTAAACATATTTTCACATACCTATTGGCCATCTGTATGTCTTCTTTAGAAAAATGTCTACTAAGATCTTCTGCCCATTTTTAAATCAGATTTTTTTTTTGCTATTGAGTTGTATGGGTTCTTTCTGTATTTTGGTTATTAGGCCCTTATATATATGATTGGCAGTTATTTTCACCCATTCAATAGGTTGCCTTTTCATTTTGTTGATGGTTTCCTTTGCTTTGCAGAAACTTTTTAGTGCAGTGTAGTCCCACTTGTTTCTTTTTACTTTCGTTGCTTTTGTTGTCAGATTAAAAAAATTGTTGCCAAGACCTATGTCAAGGTCTTGACATAGTTGTACTGCCTGTGTTTTCTTCTATAGAGTTTTATGGTTTCAGGTCTTACATTCAAGTCTTTAATCCATTTTCAGTTAATTTTTGCATATGGTGTAAGATAGTGGTCCAGTTTCATTATTTTGCATGTAGCTGTCTAGTTTCCCCAACACCATTTATTGAAGAGACTGTCTTTTCCCCGTTGTATATTGCTGGCTCCTTTGTTGTGAATTAATTGACCATGTATATATATATATATATATATATATATATA
>NW_006796074.1:596105-613635 GCF_000442215.2 Lipotes vexillifer
TGTGTGTGTGTGTGTGTGTGTGTGTGTGTGGATTTATTTCTGGGCTTTCTATTCTGACCCACTGATTTATGTGTCTCTTTTTATGCCAATACCATATTATTTTAATTACTGTAGTTTTTGTAATATAGTTGGAGATCAGGGAGCATAATGCCTACAGCTTTGTTCCTCTTTCTCAAGATTGCTTTAGCTATTTGGGGTCTTTTGTGGCTGTATACAAATTTTAGGATTGTTTGTTCTATTTCATGAAAAGGAATTCTGATAGGAATTACTTTGAATCTGTATATTGCTTTGGGTAGTGTGGACATTTTTAACAATATTAATTCTTCCAATCCATGAGTTTGAAATATCTTTCCATTATTTGTGTCTTTTTCAATTTCTTTCATTAATGTCTTGTAATTTTCAATATACAGGTCTTTTACCTCCTTGGTAAATTTATTCCTAGGTTCTTTTTGATGCAATTATTAATGGAATTTTTATTCGTAGGTTCTTTTTGATGCAATTATTAATGGAATTATTTTCTTAATTTCTCTTCCGGATAGTTTATTATTAGTGTAAAGAATCACAACAGATTTCTGTGTATTGATTTTGTATCCTGCAACTTCACTGAATTTATTAGTTCTAACCGTTTTTTGATGAAGTCTTTAGGGTTTCTATATATAATTTTATATGTGTATATATTGTAGAATGATTATCACAATAAGGTTAGTTAACACGTCCATGACTTCACATAGTTACAATTTTTTTATGTGTGGTGAGAAATTTTAAAATCTACTCTCTTAGCAACTTTCAAATATACAATACAGTATTGTTAACTGTAGTCACCATAAGATTGGTCTATAGTTTTATCAAGAGGAGAAAGAAGTCAGTAAACTAAGAGTTATCTACCTCCTTGATTAACTTGCTGTGTGATCTTGGGCCAGTCTCTGGCCTTCTCTGGACCTCCTTTCCCCTACCTGCAAAGTGTGGGTTTGGACTCAACTATTTCTGACCACCCACAATTCTGTGATTCTGGGACTAAAAAAAGCAAGATGGCAAGGGCAACATAGTATGAGTTTCCTCACTGGGAAAGATTCGATCTCATTATAATAAGAAAAAAAAAGAATCAAAATAGTTGCCTCCATTTATTTGACCTTCCTTTCCAAGCCGCTGCTGTGAGCTTTGTGAAGGTAGTCTTACTAAATCCTCATAATAACCCTAGGAGGTGGGCACCATGTTTATTCTTTTTTTCCAGGTGAAGAAACTGAGCCTCAGAGATGTCAAATACCTTCCCAAGCACAGAGTCAGTAGGTTGGGACTCAGTTATAGATGTCTGTCTGCATTTGGAGTTTCTTTCTGCTTTGGGGAAGCCCAGAGCCCAGAAGCTGTGGTGGATCTGATCCAGCTGTGCTCTTAGGGCCAACTGTCCTTTTCAAATGTGCCTTCCTTTACTTAGATACCAACATCATTGCTATTTAGGTTTTTTCGATGACCTTCCTTATTTTCTCCCTATTCTGTCTTATTCAGCAAAATGAATGAATGAATGTTTCTTATGATACAAATCTAATTTTCTTCTAGAAATGAAACTGTTTATCTCTCTTCTTTGTTTCTCAAGCCAAAAGAATATTTTCCTCTTTTCTTGGGAGTTCACTTATAAGTTAAAATTTTAATGAAAAGTTTCATAATTCAACAATTGGAACAAGGATCAGGTAATAAGGGAGTAAACTGTGAACACCCCGAGAACACCCTCTTCCATTGGTTGTCTGATCCAAAGCTTCAGAAGCTTCCCACCACATACTCTATTCCCAATGCCTTTCAATTTCTCAGACACTTCCCTTAAGCTCTTAAGATCTTAAGACTCAGGTCAGATGTCCTAAGATTAGGGTCTTAAGATCCTTAAAGACTCAGGTCAGATGTCACTGCTCTTGTGTTACCAATTAATGCAGAGCATGCTTTTTTTGTAAATTTCTGAGTTCTGCATTTAAATGTTAAGCACCGCTTAAACATTGAAGGCAAAGGCCTTATCGCACTGATCTTTGGAACAGCCCTGGATCTGAGCTCCCACGTTGCATGTAATATATGCTCAATAAAGGTTTTGCAGTATATTAGTTTCATATGTATGTGTCAAAAGCTAAAAAGTTCCCAGGCCCTGTGGCCCAGTTATCCCCATGGCAAGAAATTTATCCAAAGGAAGTAATTGAAGAGGAGAAAGGAAATTATACAGAAAAGTGCTGTAAAATATGTATTTGCTAAATATTGGAAACAAGCGAAATGTTTATTAATAGGGTAATGATGAGTAAGTTACAGTACATAATCTTGATGGAACATAATTCATTCTGTCGTTGGCTAAACAAATATACTGACTGCCAAGGAGTGAGAAATAGAAGGAGTCAGACGCCTTCAATGAGTACACAACCTGGCAGAGTCTTCTGAAATGATTACAAAACTATATAGAAATAGAGGGCTATTTGTGGCCTAATGTTAAGAGAGAAAAAAAAAGCAGATTATACGGGCTTCCCTGGTGGCGCAGTGGTTGAGACTCTGCCTGCCGATGCAGGGGACACGGGTTCGTGCCCCGGTCCGGGAAGATCCCACATGCCGCAGAGCGGCTGGGCCCGTGAGCCATGTCCGCTGAGCCTGCGCGTCCGGAGCCTGTGCTCCGCAACGGGAGAGGCCACAGCAGTGAGAGGCCCGCGTACCGCCAAAAAAAAAAAAAAGCAGATTATAAAACTGTCTGTACATTATGACTGCAACTCGAAACACATGAGGGTGTGAGTGAGGTCTCGTGGGCAGATGAAGATATTGTGTGGGTAGATTATAGATGATATTTTCTTTAGCATCATCACAATTGTTTTTCAAGCTTTAAAGTTTCAGTCCATCCCAAATGTTTACTGAGAAAGGGAAAACTGCTCCTGGGACCCTGGCTGTCCAGGTTGGCAGTGGCATGAATGATGGGGGGTTCTCTCCAGATGGGGTTGCCACCAGTTGATTGGGAGAAAATGTTCCAGGCAGTCCGGGAGGGTTGGGTCAGGAAAGGTTATCAACCTGTATATCTACAAGTGTCCATTGAGTGCCACTGTAGGAGCCAGCCTCCTCTGTGTCTGAGCTACGTCATGCAGCAGGGCCCGCAAGGCCCTTCCAAGCTCTGTCAACAGCACCACTTAAGCACGGTGCCAGGTGGGGGAAAAGCTGAAGTCTGGGAACCAGACAAGAGGGATGGAACCTGCAAGAGTTAGAGGCTGGTTCCTCATGCTGGAAAGGATGCTTCCTACATGAAAAGTTCTATTATCTCCATTCTACAGATGAGGAAACTGAAGTTCAGTTGGCCCCAAATTACCCAGCAGATAAGTGATAGAGTTGGGACTAGAAACCATGCCTTCTCAGTTTGGGCCAGTGTTTTTTCTGTTTATCCCCCTGGGCTCTGGAGCAGGTGGCGATGCATGCAGCTGGACTGAAGAGACCTGACTGACAAGGTGGCTGGAGTCCTTTGTGAAGGGGAGGTACTGGCGAATCTCTTGGTGGAACCACATGATGGAGGGTGTCAGAGGCCAGGCATTTGAGCTTGGACTTGATGCAGTAGGCGCTGGGGAACCTTTGTATGTTTGGGGACATGACAGAGGGGGTTTAACGGCGAAGAGGCTGGTGGTGTGTGCTGGCTGGTATGATCAGGGTGGGGCTGGACTAGACGCAGGTAAAGTTGGTGGGCAACTCTTGTTATATCTGATCCAAGCAGCACCCACCCCTCCAGCTTCTTGGAAATATGTCTTCACGCATCTCCAACCACCAGATTGGAATGGGAGCTGCCATCTTATCTATGTCTTCCCTGTGGATACTGCCACCTGGTCCAAGGATAAGAATCTGTTACAAACTTGGCCAATCAGAGCCCTTCCCTGGGAATTTTGACCTTGGGATCAGAGGGATATAGGTCTCATTCCCTCTCTGATGACAAAGCTGTGTTATGTGAGTCTGGGATCTCTGTTACCACTCAGAGATTTGAGAGTCAGAGAGAGGAAGTTCTAGCTAGATTCAATCTCTAGTTTTCACTCACTCTGAGGATTCGCCACCCCCTTGCCCATGTTACAATGCGAATGATACTGCCTCTTTTCAGGCTAAATTAATCTGAGTTGAATTTTTATAATTTGTAAACAAGAAACTCTTGACATTGGCAATAAGAAACATGCCTATCCTTTATCATTCAGATTTTGAGCACAATTCTCAAAAATACTTTCAGGATTGCTTTTGGGCATCAGGCCCATTGTTTCTTGCATGTAAGAAATTTAAAAATCTGTCCTAATTATTCAGTATCAGTCTCAGAAACTCCAGGCTTGCTGGAGAGACAAGGCTTTCAGAGGAGGATGGATGGATTTCCATCACTGGTATAATGAGTGAAATTGCTGCTCAGAACACTTTCTCGCCTGCTCCTTTGTGATTCAGACGGGGACAGGGAGAAACTGACGTGGACGGGATGACCACACAGGACAGCCAGACATTTCCTGTACAGGTGGTAAAGGTATCTTCTGAACTTCTCTCCAGCAAATGCATAGATAAGGGGATTAAGGCAACAGTGGGTAAATGCAACTGTCTCAGTCACACTGAGGGCCAACCGCAGATCCCTCTTCATGTCACAGTTGGGAAAGAAGTCATAGAGATTGAGTGTCTCTAAGAAAATCATGATGTTGTAAGGTGTCCAGAAGAGGAAAAACATGATGACCACAAGAAAGATCAGCCTAATGGCTTTAGCTTTCTTTTGGTTTTTGCAGGAAAAAAGTGTCCACATGATTCTGAAGTAACAGTAACTCATAATAAGCAGGGGGAGCAGGAAGCCAAGAAAATTGATTTCTACGTTGCGGAGCACAGGCCAGATTTCCTGTAGGACCTCAGGGTAGTCACCAAGGCATTCGTTTTCCTTCTGTTTGGTGAACATGAACTGGGGTGCGGCCACCAAGATGGCGGCTGCCCAGACGCCAAGGCTGATGGTGACGCCATGCTGCACAGTCCGGTTGTTCATGGAGTTGGCAGCCAGGACAATGGCCAAGTACCTGTCGATGCTGATGATGGTGATGAAGAATATGCCTCCAAAAAACCCGATGAAGAAGAAGGCGGTGGTGAGTTTGCACACGGCGTTGTGAAGGCCTTGCTCGTTTATAAGATAGTGAGTCCAGAAGGGCAAGGTGGCTACAAAGAGCAGATCAGAAAAGGCCAGGTTCAGGAGGTAAACGTCAGTGATGCTCTTGGGCTTCTGGCTGTTGGTGAGGGCAAACACCACCAACAAATTTCCCACCAGGCCAAAGGCAAAGACAAGGGAGTAGAGTATGGCCAGGAAGACAGTTCCCAAGGCCACGATGTCCCCCATATCACAGGCTTCTGCAAGCTCATCATACTCAAAGTCTTCTAAACTTGTTTCAGGGGAGATGGTGGTCATGGTGAGCACCTGGATGAGAAAGGAAGACAGCTAATGGCATTAGTTCTCAGAGAAACAAAGTTGGAATTCTGCCCCTTACATAGGCAGACTGGAAGAAGAAAAGATTTGGTTGGCTGTCTAACCAATATGTTTCCGGATGTCATGCGTGCTATCTTGTTTAATCTCTGTGATGGAGGCTATAACAGACCCCTTTGACAGAGAGGAAACCAGTCCCTGAGAGGCTGAGTGACTTGCCAGAAACTATGCAGTAAATGGCTCAGTTAGCATTTGAATCTAAGCCTTTTGAAGCTTGAGACAGATCTTTTTTTCTTTGATTTTCAAAAGTCTATCTGAAAGATAGCTAGCTTGACCAGGGTGTGGATGGGGGAGAGGGGAGTGGTGGTGGGGACGCCGTAATTCATACTTCCAGTTCAAACTTCCATTCTCCACCCACTTCCTTTCTCCCACCTCTCTGCCCTCTGGATCCTCATTTCTCCTGCATGAACACTGAAGACAGAGGTCCTAGACACTGCGGAGCCCTGGGCAGACCTGCACCCAGAGCCTCGTCTTTGTTTTTGAGAGCTATTTCTTTCCCTCTCCCTCTTGGAACCAGCTAAGTCTTTCTGTTCCTTAAGGGATAAGACATAGAGTCAGACACCCTAGGGTGATTACCTTGCCTTGATTTGCCCAGGACTCTTCTGGTTTTAGCACTGAAAGTCTCACATGTCAGGAACCCCTCAGTTCTAAGCCAGCTGGGACGGTCAGTCATCCTACAACTCCAAGAGGGAGTGTCACCATCAACCAGGCCTTTACAGTCATGAAAGGGCTGATGGATCCTAGATGGAGGCCTGTGCTCAGTTAGCTTCTTGCCCTGGGTCTTGGGGGCTAAGTAATCTAATTACCAGCCCTGCACTTCACTGTGACCTGGCCGCCCCCACTGTTCTTTTCCTGTTTTTTTCTGGACAAGAATGGAAAGATAAGACATTTCTGCTCAGGTTGGGAAGTGACACTTGTGCATCCCCTCTTCTCCCAGCCAAGATTCACTCCAGAGGCTGCAAGGGGAGCCCTTTTGCCCTGGTCCTCTGGGACCCCCTCCTCTTCCTTGTGATACCACAAGACAGGCCCTCAGAAACCTCAGTGCACACCTCCTGGTCGTCACTGCCTCCACTCAGCACAACTAAAACCAAAGCTCACGCTTCTTTAACCAGGGGAGTTTCCACACCCCGCTACATACTTTTCATGCTGGTTTCACCAAGATGGTGTCTCTGCCAAGGCGAGGGCCCCCCCAGCCAGGGCTTTGCTTCTCCCTTCCCAGCCTCTGCTTAGTGTCCTGGCCCAGCTCTGCGTCCCACCCAGACTCCTCCGGGCGAAGTGGCCCAAGGCTTTCTCACCTGGGCCGTCTCAGGCTGGGATGGAGTTCTCAGCCCCAGGGAACTGTATGCTTTCTTTGCTTTCAGCTGCAATGCCCTTTTCTCAGAGAGGAGCCTCTGGCTATGACCTTAATCAATAAAAGTTAAGTTGAACCATATAAAATGGCTGATATGCAACCATTTTTGAGTGACATAAATGTCAGTTTCAAATGGCTCGGCTGAGATGCCGGGCGGCCGGGAGTGGCCGCTTGGTGCAGGTGACTTGTTGCTGGAGCCCATCTTCCCAGACAGTCAGCTGTGTAGGAACACAAACAGTCAAGCCCTTGTAGCCCTAAGCTGCGGATGCTGGGGGTAGCCCCCCCTCTTCCCGGCCCCCACCCCGGGGCAGGAGCTGGCAGAGTTGACCTCGAGAGGAGTCCAAGGACAATAAAAATCGTTTTGCACCTCTTTTGGGCCTGTGTTCAGTCCTGAAAGCCCAGGAACTTGGTGCTTTTGAATTGGCTTGATTTTTGCCAAATCTGCATGTGCTGGGTTTGATTTCCACTCTTGGCGGCATGCCTCACACACATCTTAGGGCAGGTTGTCCCTGGGTCATTGGGAAGAGTGGGGAGGTGGGCTAGAAGAGGACGGGCACACACTTGGCAGCCCTGAGCCAGGTGCCCAGCAAGGAGAGGGGAGGGACTGGGGACCTCCTTGCCACATGCCACCTGTTTATTTCTGACATCCTGGCCTTTTCCAAGCTCTTCCTGCACCTTCCCCATCCTCTCATCATGAATATCCTTGGAGCCCTTCAGCAGGGCAGTGAATCAAATATAGAACTTTCCTTTCAGAATTACAGAGAGGATTAAATAGGTAATAACATGAAGTGGCTAGAACTTGACAGCTTTATCCAGGCACCTTTTCAGGAAAGGTGGGCCTGAGCTGGGTGGACCTTTTATTTCTGGGTCCTCTGAGATGTCCCAGGATTGGGCCAGAAGCCTGAAGATAGGGCCTCCTGGTAGCAGACAAGAGCAGGGCTAATGCCCTAGGGGGTCAAAGTGCTGCCAGAGATCAACTGGCTTTCACTCAGGCTGCACACTGGCCTCCCAGACCCTGAGGACACCAGAAACCAAGTGCAAGAATCCAGTGAAGGCGCAGTGGCTAAGAATCCGCCTGCCAATGCAGGGGACCCGGGTTTGAGCGCTGGTCCAGGAAGATCCCACATGCCGCAGAGCAACGAAGCATGTGTGCCACAACTACTGAGCCCACATGCCACAACTACTGAAGCCCGCACACCTAAAGTCCGTGCTCCACAACAAGAGAATCCACCACAGTGAGAAGCCTGCGCACTGCAACAAAGAGTAGCCCCCGCTCGCTGCAACTAGAGAAAGCCCGCGGGCGTCAACAAAGACCCAACACAGCCAAAAAGAAATAAATAAAATTTAAAAAAAAAGAGGGCTTCCCTGGTGGCGCAGTGGTTGAGAGTCCGCCTGCCGATGCAGGGGACATGGGGTCGTGCCCCGGTCCAGGAGGATCCCACATGCCGCGGAGCGGCTTGGCCTGTGAGCCACGGCCGCTGAGCCTGCGCGTCCGGAGCCTGTGCTCCGCAACGGGAGAGGCCACAGCAGTGAGAGGCCCGCGGACCGCAAGGAAAAAAAAAAAAAAAAAAGAGAATCCAGTGAAATAAGCCTTCACAGCATCTACTAAGCGAGGTTCATATAGATGGGATTGCAAGGGGAAGGATAGGTGCCGGAGTGAAGCACTAACACAGGTCCCACCACACTAACTGAGGCTGCACCGCGCACGTCCCCTCAGCTGTCCTCGGGTCTCCTCACCCTCTGTTCTGTTAAGTCAACGTTTTACTAAATGGTGCTGAGCTGGGAGAGTCTGGGCTGAACCTAGAAGCTGAGCTTTGAATACACATGGGTTTCACACCCAAGTTGAAATGAATTTTGTAGAACCTGCTTTAAAAAACACCAAGCTGGCTCTACTGCCGATCCTGTTCTACTTCCTCCGGTCACTTCCTTTTCTCAGGCCTGCTCACTTATTTTTTAACTTTTTTTTTTTGGTCATCATTACCCACTGTTTCCAATCAGCTTCCCTTTTCTATACTTCCCCTCTCATTAGCTGGCCCCCAACCACATTCTTCTCCCCAGCGTCTTTTTTGTGTTGCTTCCTCCTCTCTTTTGGCTTCATGTCCTGCTTAGTTTTCTAGATTCAATGAGTCTTCTTTCGTT
Source organism: Lipotes vexillifer (assembly GCF_000442215.2). Lineage (NCBI taxonomy): Eukaryota > Metazoa > Chordata > Mammalia > Artiodactyla > Lipotidae > Lipotes > Lipotes vexillifer. Next base: position 605,069 of record NW_006796074.1, read on the forward strand.
TGTTTACCTTCCTTGCTCTCTTTTTATGGCTTTTTAGGCCCTTGAGTCCACGCGGGTTTGAGGTTCAGTCTAATGCCAATTGTGAGGCTTAAGTTTTTTCCTTTGGACCAAACAAAACTCAGGAATTGCTTGATCCCTGATCCCAACTTTCCCCGTGGGGGGTACCACTATCTCTACCACTAACCTCTAGAACCTGAGGTTATCCTCAGAAAGCCCCAGTTTAGGAGCGAAGGCTGCCGTTCCCGGATACCTGCTAAGTGTCATGCTCCAGACACAAGACCCCATTTAATTCTCACCACAACACCTCATGGGAAATGACTCTGCCCCCTTGCAAAATAACCACCAGTGGCTCAGAAAGATTTGGGTAATTTGTCCAAGGGAGCAACAGAACCAGGATTTCAACCCAGATGCGTCTCTTCACAAAACCGTGTTCCCTGCCCTGCACCATGCTTTCCCTCTTGGAGGGGAATTCTGCATGTTACTGCAGGCCCTGTCTCTAGAATGAGAACTGAAAAATAGTAGAGGTGACCCCCCATTTAAAGGATAAGATTCAAGAAGTGACCCTGAACACTCTTCCTGGGTTTCGCCTTCTAGACTCAGGACCCAGAAGGCTGACCCTCAGCGAAACGGTGGGTGGGAAATGGAGGGGATGGGGATATTATTTGCCTCTCCAACCATGACTAGGTGGTCCTCACTGCCAGAGCACCAGAACCTAGCTCTCAACAATGGTGGTGAAGAAATGGGAATCCTTTTCTCTGGAGAAGGAAAGGCTGAAGGCTAAAGGGTCAGCTTATTTCCTGTCTTCAAATACACAGTGATGCTCTTCAGAGCTATGTACTTCAGAGGGGTCCACATACCCTGAAATAAGCTGGCAGACCCTGGGCAGCTCACTTCCAGCTCGGCCTCAGTTTCTTGATGTATGTAATGAAAGCCCTGGACCGGACCATCTCTGAGGGCCTGGCCAGCTCTGGATGCTCAGTTTTCCAACAAGGACCGAACAGAAGGAAACAAACGGTTTTAAAGAGCAGCATGAGTCCTGGGTCAGGGTAAGCGTGGCCTCGTGTCCACAGAGTGGCTGCTCAGCAGCCTGCGAAGCTTCTGGGCTCGCAGGCGGCCAGCATTCAGATGAGGTTCTGTTTGGAGACAGAGAGCTGAATTAGTTAATTTTGAGTCCTGACAGATCTGGAATTCACCTTGGGCCACGTAGGAAGGTTCTCAGTCTGGCCCCAAGCCCACACCCCTGGCTACTTGGGACCCTGAGTTTAAGGACCTGATGGTTTTCCAATTTACAATGACAGCTATTTTTTAGGATGCAGAGAGAGCAAGGCCAAGAAGGCAGAAGAAGGGCAGATGGATGGGCCTTGAATTCCATACTGAGGAGCAGTGGGCACATTTTACAACTTGCACCCCATCCTCCACACAAGCAGATTGAGTGACTTTCTATTCCTGCAGCAGAGTCCACCTAAAACAACTTGGCGTGACTCACCCACCAGCATTTTCTACGGGCCAAAACACACCACAAGCCAAGACCAGTAACAGGAGAAAACCACACATGGAGTGAGGCCCCTCTGCTCGTGTGTGAGCCACCCCTTCACAGGACCTGCCCCTGTTCTTTGTTTGCCACACCTCCCTCTGCTTTCCTCCTCAAAGTCCTTTATGGTATTTATTTATCTCTGTCAAAATGAACTGTGAAATTTAGAAAGGAAATGCCTATGACTTTCCTTTTTTAATAACTGAAGAAGAGATGGACTTGCTTATTAATTAGTTTTGATTAAGCCAATGTCTGTTAATTATCTTTACCATACACTGGTGTAAGGACAAGTGAAAATTAAAAATAAGAGGCTTGGGACTTCTCTGGTGGTGCAGTGCTTAGGAATCTGCCTGCCAATGCAGGGGACACAGGTTCAAGCCCTGGTCCAGGAAGATCCCACATGCTGTGGAGCAACCAAGCCTGTGTGCCACAACTACTGAGCCCGTGCACCACAACTACTGAGCCCGTGTGCCACAACTACTGAAGCCCGTGCACCTAGAGCCCATGCTCCACGACAAAGAGGAGCCACCGCGAAGGGAAGCCCGTGCATCGCGACGAAGCGTAGCCCCCGCTCAGCACAACTAGAGAAAGCCCGTGCACAGCAACGAAGACCCAACGCAGCCAAAATTAATTAATTAATTAATTAATTAACTAAAAAAAATAAGAGGCTTAATTCTCCCTGTTGGAAATAAGGGACAAGAGTCCACTTGCCTCCTTTTTCTTAGAGTATTTATTTGAGAAAACATGTAATTGTACCTTCTTTCCTCTTTGAAATGTGGATATATGTCCTTTAGAAAATGTGATCATTTCCTCTGTCAGCTTCAGAGCCGGGAGCCATCTCTTTGAAATGCAGATATTGAGATGCCCAGGCTCCCAGTCCCAGAGGGAGGGCAGGAGCCTGACTTGGGCAGGAACCTGGCTCCAAGTTACACAACTACCTCTGATAATAAAGGGATGAGAAGTTTGTTTCTCCTCTGGATGAAGCCAACCAACTAATACAGATGATGAAACCAATGACCATGGTAAACTTGGGATGAACTGTGTGTGACTGTCAGGTTCCCTTACTTGAGCACCAGTTATTGTGTATCTTGAGAACATGTGTGTAAGAGGTTGTGTCTGGTCATATACCAGGGTGAGATTTTTTGTGTCTTTACTACCTCATAGCGGATTGCCTGTGATGCACATCACATTTAATGCTTATTCAGTAATGAAAGAGTTTTCTTTCTTTACCATATTCATGGAGAGATTTTTCTGGGTTGGAGATTTTGTTTTTCATTCTATTTCCCCAACAGTAGGCACTGTGCTCAATTCTGTAAAGGTAAAAATGTCTAAGATATAGTCTCTGGGAATTTTTATTATTGTTTAGTAACAGAGTATAAGAAAAGTGATGGGAAACCCAAGGATCAGACCATTTAAGCTGAGTGTTAAAGGCTGGGAGGGTCTTCCAGGTTGATAAAGATGGCGGTGGGCATGGGGTGGGGTGTGGTTGGAAGCCAAAGGCACTGAGAGTATGAGCATAAGGAGGTTTCCTGGGTCCACGGCCAGGCAGAGAGGGTGTGAGGGACTACACAGAAACAGAAGGAAGTGAGGATGGTGGGGTTAGGAGGGGCCAACCTGTTCCCGGAGACTTCAGGAAAGTTCACTTTAGTCTGAGTGGAGGGCTCAGGAAAGGATGCAGAGAGAAGGCAGAAGAGGGGTAAACAGAGGAGCCTCAAATTCTACACTGAAGATCTATAAGGAGAAATTATAAAAGACTTTAATAGGCAAAAAAATCCTTTACTGGGTGTCCTGTCTAGCACACCCTTTGGGGCCATCTCCCCCTTTCACTGTCTGAGCTAATTTACAAATGACTGATGATGACGTGATAATTCTTGTTCATGGAAACAGAAATTGTGTCTGGTGGTGATGCATTTGATAACTGCCATGTGGATAGGGGCTAATTTTGCATTTATCTGTAAATTCATCTCAGCATTTCTGGTAGTATCTCATCCATGCTAGTGCTGTGGCTATGGTCTATTCACTGTTATTGCTGAATAGGATTGCACTGTGTGAGTGTCCCACGATTATTATCTGTTCTACGCTGATGCACCCCTGGGTGGCTTTCAGTTTTTGAACAATTCTGTCATGAACATTTCTGTGTGTGCATCTACATCTCCTACAGTAGAAATGCATTTAAAAAATGCAAACCAAAAAAGCAGACATACTGTATGAATCCACATATATGAAGGTCAGAAACAGGCAAAGAAAATCCACAGTGTTTAGGAATGAATATGTAGGAGGTAAAACTACACGGACAAAGAAGGAAGCAATGACCATAAAAGTCAGGAATGGGGTGATTTGGGGGAGGGCAGGGGTGGTGATCAAGAAGGGACCTGAGGGAGGCTGCCGGGGGCTGGCCTGGTTCTCTGCTGCTACCTGGATGTTGGTTTGGTAGCAGATCAATTTATAAGCTGTTGACCTGCACACTGTCCTTTGAGTGTGTTATGTTTCCCAATGAACATAGGTTTAAGGAAAAAGATGAAGAGGCCTGGGAAGATATTTAAAGAGATGTGGTATAGGTTTTCTTCCCTGCCAAGAGTCACAATTCACTCACATGTGTGACCACTCATACTTTCTTTCTGAAGATGATGTTTTCCAATGACACAAACCTTCTGAGCCCAAATGCCCTCACAATGATAAAAACAGTATACATTAATGTTGAACATCAAAGTGTGTCAGCAATTTGTTATTAAAATAATTTTTGTTATAAATGCAATAGTTGCTCATTATTAAAAATGCAGGTGTTGGGACTTCCCTGGCAGTCTAGTGGTTAAGACTCCGAGCTTCCACTGCAGGAGGTGTGGGTTTGATCCCTGGTCTGGGGCCTAAGATCCCATATGCCTCATGGCACAGCCAAAAAAAGAAAGAAAAAAATTGCAGATGGCACAAAAAAGTATGGAAGAAAGAGGAAAGAAAAAACTCAAAACTATCTAAAATCCAACTTCCCAGAACCAACCACAGCTAGCTTTTAGCTTCTTCCGTCCAATCTTTATGCATATTTTAATATTCTCATTGAGTAGATTTAAAATGCAAATGCTATTTTTAAAACTTTTTATTATACAATTTCCAAACATATATAAAAGCAGAGACAACCCCCATGCACTAATTACCCAGCTTCAACAATTAGCAACTCATGATCAGTATTTCACCTATTCCCCACTCATGCCCTACTGGATTATTTTAAAATAAATTCAGGGACTTCCCTGATGGTGCAGTGGTTAAGACTACACACTCCCAATGAAGAGAGGGGGCCTGGGTTCAATCCCTGGTCAGGGAACTAGATCCCGCATGCCGCAACGAAGAGTCCACGTGCAGCAGCTAAAGATCCCTTGTGCTGCAGCTAAGACCCGGCACAACCAAATAAATAAATAAATGTTTTAAAATAAATAAATAAATAAATCCAGATGTCACAACATTTCACCCATAAATAGTGAAATGTGAGTCTCTAAAAGAATAAGAAAGAAAAAAAATAAAATTATTTTAAAAAATAATAGGGAGTTCCCTGGTGGTCCAGTGGTTAGGACATTGTAATTGATTTACAATGTGTTAATTTCTGCTGTAGAGCAAAGTGATTCATATATATGTGTGTGTGTGCATATATATTCTTTTCCATGCTATACAGTAGGATCTTGTTGTTTATCCATTCCATATATAATAGTTGGCAGATGCAATTTTAAATGATGCTTTTTTTTGAGCATTTCTCCATGTCCCTGAAATGTAATTACTAACACTTCTAATCATATTCCACTATGTTAAGCATATCATAAATGATCTAATCACTCACTGCCTCCCATCGCCCCCAAGCCCCTTGGACATTTAGGCTGCAACATCCTCTGGAAAATGGTCTCCCTTGTTGGCATGTAAAGCAAACCAGCATCATTAACCAACTTTGACCTCTGACCACAGTGCCCCACCCAGCTCGCCCACAGGTGCTGAAAGAGTCCTCTGCTCCTACCTGGGCTGGACCTGGGAAGGGAACCTCTGGATATGCCAATCAGCCGCCCTGTCCCACGCAGACTCTGCCAGAGTGTATTTCCCTTTCCTTCCCTCTGAGAGCATCTTTAATTGCAAAGTTAGCCAATAGTATCTGGTTTCCTGTGAGGTAGACTATCTTTAGATGCTGCTGCAGGCAAGTTCAGAAACTCCAGGCTGGAGGCCAGCTGGGACAGGAGCGCCTGAAGTTACAGACCTGGAAGACCCAAGCCTGGGGCAGACCAAGAGGGGCTTGGAGGGAGTGGTAACTTAGGGGCTGTGTTATCTCCCTCACATGGGTGGAGGGCAGGGAACAGTATAGCTCTTTTAATGATGTGCCTTCAGGCAAGCCCAGAAACTGAGCCTCAGTTTTCCTGCCAATAAACAGGAGCCGATAATACTCACTGGACAGCATTGGGGCGCAGATTGAATGAGCTACAGTTTTTCTCCTCAAAGTGTGATCCCAGTTAGGAGCTTATCAGAAATGCAGCACCTCAGACCCCCACCCTAGGCCTCTTGAATTAGACTCTGCATTTTTTTTGATGCCTTATAGATTTTATTTGTTATAAAGAAAATTCATCTCTATATGTATCTTTATTTCTTTCATGTGACTTGCTTTATTGTGATATCTGCTTTATTGTGGTGATCTGGGACCGAACTCACAATATCTCTAAGGTATGCCTATATTGTTTTATTAACAAATTTTTTTTCTATTGAAGTATAGTTGATTTACAGTGTTTCAGGTGTACAGCAAAGTGATTCAGTTATACATACATATACAAATATATATATATTCTTTTTCAGATTCTTTTTCATTTTAGGTTATTACAAGATATGGAATATAGAGACTCTGCATTTTAATGAAATTCTTAGGAAATTGGTAAACACATTGAGTCTGAGAGGCGTTGGCACAGAACACACCTACTGAGTGCCTGTTACCTGATGGATACTTAATAATTATGTTTCCCCTCACCTCCCACATTCAAGGCATCTAGTGATTCCCTATGCCTTGCAGTCAAGCCCAAGTTCTGTACCTGATGGGCAGTGGCACAGGCTGCTCCAGCGGGATGTGGCACCTGGCTGGGCCCTGTTGTACAGGCCGTGCTCCTGCTCCCTGCCCTGGCCAGCTGGTTCTTTGACTGTAACTCGTATCTCAGCCACCTCGGCTGCACTGCCTTCCCACCACTTCCTTACCTGCCTGAGTCATATTCAAGGCCAAGCCTCTTCCTAGTCCATCCCTATCCCAGGGCCTAGCCAGGGTCTGGCACCAGTGGGCCCTCAACACACGTGTTTATCGCGTGGTCAGTGACCACACCCCCACAAGACCTTCTCTGGCTGCCCACTGCCCTTCTCACAGCTTGTGCCCAGTGTGCCCCTGGTCTCCTATGCTATGCTGAGGGTGGGGCTACACTGCAAGCTTCCACCTTGCCTTCTCCCCACCCCCAACATGGACTCACCGGCCAGGACCAGCTGTGGCTGGGATTGCAGTGCTCTGGGTTGGCTGACCTGCTGGCGTTTGAGGAATTCCACTGCCCCATTTCCTTTCTCGGTCTCCCCCTGGCCTAAGTGTCAGGCCACCTTTCCCTGCCTTTGGCCAGGCTAAAATTTGTGCTAAAAAGAATCCAAAGACTGCTGCTAGAACTCAATATAGAGGAGCCTGCCCCACTGAGGACTGACAGGCTTTACTCAAATACCTCAAGCTGCAGGAAACTTCAGATACTTGTTAGTGTTTGTGGACACTTTTTCTTTTTCTTTTTTTTGGCCGTGCCATATGGCATGCAGTATCTTAGTTCCCTGACCAGGGATCAAAGCTGGGCCCCCAGCAGTGGAAGCGCAGAGTCCTAACCACTGACCTGCCAGGGAATTCCCTGTGGACACTTTTTCAGAATGAGTGGAAGCATAAGCCACCTGGACAGAAAAAACATCGGAAGTAGTTAAATCCCTCTTTAAGGAAATTATTGCCCGAGTTGGATTGCCTGCACCCTTCAAAGTGACGGTTGCACTGTCTCCAGTATAACCCAACAGGTATCTAAAGCGTTGCGTATTGTTGGAAACTACATTCAGCCTGAAGACCACAATCAACAGGAAAAACTGAGAAAATGAATCACATATTCAAAGAGAGCATTGCTAAAATATGTCAAGGGACCAACTTGGTATAAGGTCTTGCCAGTTGCCCTGCTATGGATTAGAGTGGCTCCCAGAAGTGAGCCCTTCAGGAATATTGTGTGGTAGGCCATTCCAGGTGTCTGCCTGGGCAGGAGAATCTGTAGATGTCTTAAAGGACCTAGCAGTCAACAACTATGTTAAGAATTGGGCACTATATGAACTTCTGTTCATGAATTTGCTTCCAGTAGGTCCACCTACCCAACCGAGATGCTACTGCACCCCTTCCATCCCAGGGATTGAGTCCTCCTCAAAACTTGGAGAGAACAAGGACTGGGACATCAACTTGCCACTAAGTGGACAGGACCATACAAGGTGCTGCAGAACACCCACTCCTCGTTTTGATAAATTAGCCAGGATAAGGCCATGGATTTACCACACCCGAGTAGAGCTCACTCCTCTAGAAACTGGACAGGATGAAGAAAAATAGACTTGGCCTTGTGAGACATTAGAAGATCTTAAGTTGCTGTTTCGAGTCAGGCCTCTTACCAGACAAGTAATGATGACTCTTGCTCTTCTCTTTTGTTTCACTGCACTGGTGACAGCCACTTGTTAGAAAGGAAATGCTTTAATAAAACTATCTCCAAGTGTGGCCAAAGAGGGGAAATAACCCTCTTTAAAGATATAAAGAACCTGCTGTATTAAAAAAAAAGATATAAAGATAGCATAGCGCAGAACTTCGTGGGTATCCTTATTCCAAGTTTATGTGTACATTCAAGTGCTTGTCTAAGCATTGTGAAGGACCATAAAAAGGGGGTCCAATGCAAACTGTTCATGCCCAGCCTGGGCCTTGGGAATACTTCCAGTCCCAAACTGATCAATTCCGTTACACAATCACCCCCTCATGGTCTCTGTTCAGCAG
>NW_006796074.1:613727-630922 GCF_000442215.2 Lipotes vexillifer
AGCAGGAAATAGCCATCACCCCTTTTCCCAGAAGATTGTGGAATGGACATTGACAGGGGAGAATTGTAATAGAGAAGAACAAACCTGACACCATATTGGATCTATTCCTTTAGCTCTCACATTTGTGCCCTGTTTGCTATGCTAAGTTATTCTGGCTCTGCACCTTTGAGAAAGAATGATGCCTATAGCCTGAAATACACATAGTAGCCCTTTCTCAAGGCTCTGCCTCCCAGGCTTGACCTTTAAAGATGTAACACTTTTCCATTCATATAGAGATAAAAAGGTACAGAACAAAGAATAACAATTGTCTTGTTGGAGGAATATCATGACCAGACCTACGTGGACTGCTACAAGAACAAAGGATTGTCACATCCCTTCTGGGTTCTGGCCAGCACCAAGAAATCTGCAATGGCCAGCCACACTTGGTCCCCTTTTAGTATAAAAGAACTCTGAGTTCTTACTCAGGTAAAATGGTTCTTTGGGACACTAGTCTGCCATCTTCTTGGTCAGCTGGCTTTCCAAATAAAGTCTCTATTCCTTGTCCCAACACCTCATCTATCAATTTATTGGGCTTTCATGTGGAGAGCAGTACAAGCTTGGACTCGGGAACAGGCTGAAGGATGCTTTAACTAACCTTGTTGTGGTAAATATTTTGCAGTGTATACGTGTATCAAATCATCACATAGTACAGAATAACTTATACATTAACACTTATTATATGTATTAACTTACATATTATATGTCAATTATATTCAATAAAGCTGGAAATAAATACTAGGAAAAAATTTTTAAACAAAGAGAAAATGTGTCTGTCATTCTTCTCCAGGAGTCTCATTTGGGTTGAATTATTTCTAAATCTCAGTAGAATGAGGCAGAAGTCGTACAGGCTCATTTGCAAATTGAAGCAAAAGTGTCCCTTTATTCCAAAACAAGTCTTCGCTTGCAGGCTAACTCTTAAGTAGTGTTTGGTAACCACCCCTATTCTGTATTGCACTTTTGTACGTATGCCACGCATCACCACCCTGACTCACTTGTTTGCTCCCTCACTTATGGGTATTTATTAAGCACCTCCTGCATGCCATACCCTGTGCATAGGGCTGGTTGCTTGTGACATAAAGATGAACAGGGCAGGGTCTCTACCCGATCTCTCCACAGTTTCGATCTCAGTTTGGCTTCCACACTTCAAGGTTGCAAAAAGAGACAGCTCAGGGAGCATTGAACAATCAGCAATTATCAGAAGGACAGGAGAGTGGTCTGTCTTGCCTCTGTCCACCAAGCACTGTCTTCTCCCTCCTTGTGTCTCCGCCTCTCCCCAGCATTCCCCAAGGCCCAGAGCTTCAGGCTGGGCAGGCAGTCAGCATGGGCCTAGAGGACAGCCTTTGGCTGTGGGAGTCCCCTTGATTCTACTCAAAGCACATAGCTTTGTTGACAAAAAAATCTGCAGCAGTTGCATTCTTGGGAGGGAATGGCATGTGCAGGTGACACTGGCAAGCCTTTGTGTTACAGTTCTGTGAAGAACCTGCAGACCCACAATGATTTTGAGTCACATTGTCATGGTTCAAATCCTGACCCTGACACTCAAGCCTTGGTCAAGTTATTTCTCTGAGCCTGAGTTTCCTTATTGTAAAAAATCAGGCTAATAATCCATGTGGCATGGATGGTGTGAGGAATAGCAATGACACATGTAAAGCACATCATACGGTGCTTGGAATATTGTGGGCCCTCAGGAAATGAAGAATTACTACTCAAGGCAAGAAGGTCCCAAACAGGGTAATAAAAATCTGCATTCTGGGGATACATGGAGGAAGGAACACTCTCTTTCTGAGAGGTCTTGGTGAAGCATTCACCTAGGAGGACAGGCCAGAAGGACCAAGCTGTACAGAGTCGAGAGGGTGGGTTATGGGCCTCACACATTGGGGGGTCGCTCAGTGTGCCCCCTTCTCCTGGGGTCTCCAGGGCTTTGATGACAGGCAACTGCCTGTCCCCTTAGAACTCTCTTCACTCTCTGTGGTCCTGTTCCATCCCAGATGCTCCCTCGGTAAGGATTCTTGAGTGACGGTGGGTAGGGAGGGACTTAAAGGATCTGGGCCTGTGCTGGATGAGTCTTTGGAGGGATACAGAAGGCAGGGTTAGTTCTGGATCAGCTGCGGTCAAGAAGCAGGGGAATTCAGTGACTGGGAGTCTAATAACTTTTGCCTGGGTGGTGGGAGTATTGAAATGGGCTAGAGCTGTCCCTGGTAACGGGGCAGCAATCACCAGTGTTGGTCCAGGTGTGTATGTGGGAGGGTGGGGCTAGTCTTTTTGTTGTTGTGGAGTGGCCCTGTCTGAGCATCTGTGATGTTCAGGTGGGAGCTTAACAGTCAGGCAGCCAACAGGGGAGTTTTCCCTCTTTTCCTGTATTAGGGAATCTGATATGGGCGAGCCCACAGAATGGGGACAATAAGAAGGATGACCATGACTGCACGTGCAGCTCAGGCCACGGTTTACAAAGCTCTCCCATAGGCACCATCTCCCTGCAGGGTGGGAAACTGAGGCCCAAGGAGGTTAGAGTAACTCCAGGCCACTCAGAGTGGAGTAGGCAGGAAGTCCACCACAAGTCAGAAATTTACATACATGCAGTGTCTGGCTGTTTCTCTGCAGGTTACCGAACCCAAAGCAGATGCCTCTGGGCAGACTCAGGGTAGACAACCATCACTCCTTCCTAAAGGGCTTTCCTCCTGGCCCTGAGAGAAAAGCAGGTGAGGGGGGAACAGGGAATAGAGGGGCTGTTGATGGTGGGGTTGGTGAACCATTCCCTCAATGGAAGCTTTGAGGCTCCCCTTTGTGGTTGGCACATGAACTGCTGGCCCAGGCCTGGCTGAGGCAGGTGTGGGCAGCAAGGTCCCCTCCAGGGCCCCAAGTCAGGCAGGCCCTGTGCCAGGCACACCATAGTCAGGGGCTAAATTGACCCTCAATCCATTGGCCTGCGAGCTGGGTGTTCTCAGCCCATTATAGAGATGATAAAACAGAGCTGAAGTCAAAGTCTACCCAGGAAAAGAGTGCTGAAGCTGGGCATTTAGGCCTCGCCTCGTCCAGTGATGGAGCTACGGGTATCACACAGACTCCCCTTCCCAATTCTCAATTTGTAAAGGTTGTTTAAAGTCAGACCCCCAGCTAGGCTGTGGGAGTAAGAAGTAATTTTTGGACTTGTTAAAGGGCTTCCCAGTTTTATAAAGTGTTTTCACATTCTTTATTTCTTGTAGGCCTCACAGAACCCTGTAAAGCAGGTTCATGAGGCATGATTATCTCCACTTTATAACCAAGAAAACCGGTGCAGAGATAACAACAGGTAAAACATAATAATCATCATCCTAGTTATTAGTGTTTACCATGTGCCAAGCTCTGTGCTAAGTGTTTTGCAATTGTTACCTTGTTTAATACTCAAACAGCACTGATACTGTTCCCATTTTACAGAAAGGATGTGAAGGCACAGAAATGGGCACAATTCAGGACCTAGAGCTGCAGTCTGACTTTGGAATCCGAGCTCTTCCCTACCACACCGTACTGACACTTGTGACTCACTATGGACCACAGGTCTGGTAAAAGATGGACAGGAACTGGATTCTGCCTTCTCCGATGCCCTGGGCAGTGTTCTTTCTACCACATCACACTGGCTCTGTTGTCCTCTTTCAGCATCCTAAGGTAATAATACAGGTGAAAACTTAAAAAAAAAAAAAAGAGAGTAAGACCAGTTACACTCAGTTCTTTGAGGAGAAAAAAGAGCATTGGCAAGATGAATGAGGGTATGATGAATTGGGAGATTGGGATTGACATATATACACTAATGTGTATAAAATGGATCACTAATAAGAACCTGCTGTATAAAAAAATAAATTAAATTAAATTAAAAAAAAAAGAGATGAATGAGGGTAGTCTCAGGGCACTGGGGAGGGGTGTTTGATGGGTACACTGCCAGAGGGGAGGTCTGGGCTGTGCTCCAGGCCAAGCTCACGACTTAGCCTGGTTGTATCTCCCTGGAGTAGGGAGCACCCTGTTTGTAATTCCACACTAGTTGCTGTAAGTGCTATCTGTCTCCCTGAGTATTCTTCTAAAGCTTCTCTGTGCCAGTGGGCTGGTCTCTCTGGGGAGCCATGGTTTCAAAATTGCAGTGTCTAGAGCTGCACTGTCCAATGCATTGGTCACAGGCCACATGTGGCCGTGTAGCACTGGTGATGTGGCTAGTCTCAATTGCACTGTCATGTAAGTATAAAATATTTACCAGATTTTTTTTAAGACTCAGCATAAAAAAAAGAATGTACCATATCTCATTCACAATGTTTATATCAATTACATGTTGAAATGGTAATATTTTGGAGGTATTGGGTTTAATAAAATATTTTGTTAACATTAACTTTACCTGTTTCTCTTTACTTTTAAAATCACTACTAGAAAATTATGTGGGTGGCTCTTGCTGTTGGACACTACTGGAAGACATTGATCTAAAGCTTTTGGTCCTGGTGAATGTGCTTGTGACATCTGTCAGAAGCCAGACACTCCTCAGAGCTGTCCAACAGGGAAGGCCTGTTTGTCCCACCCTCTGTGAGGTGTTGGAGGCGGCCAGGGGCGGATGGGGGTGGGGGAGAGGTGACCTTAAGGCTTTGTCTCTGCCAAATGGGCAAAGGGTAAAGTTCCTGCAGCCCAGTGGCAGGGGAACAGAGGAGCAGCACGTTTTCTGTGTGAACCACCCTTCTTAGTTCTCAGGATCCCTTGGTTTAAACTCATGTTACAGTATACTCCAGCAGCTATGAACTCATTTCAGTTCCTAAGATTCTAAGCTTTTTCTGGTCTTGGCCCCTCCCTCCCCTCCCCTCCCTCCCCTCCTCTCCCTACTTGGCTGTCTCTTTAGATGGCAAGTGGGTTCTACACAGAGACCCCCTGACCCGCTCAGCTGCATTAGGTTTCCCCACTGCATCAATTCTCTCAGTCCTTTATTTCCTCTTCACAGGACCAGTCCCACTTCACCACCACCCTCTTGGACATGGAGTATGTTTGATGTCTGTCTGCTCATTAAACAGAAGCATCATGAGGGCAGGGACTGTGTCCGTCCACTCCTATGTCCTGGTGCCAACATGTTCCCCTTATAACAGGGAAGAACAAATCTGACTCCACATCAGATATTTCTTTTACTTTAACCTTTGTATTCTATTGCTTTTGCTTCCGGTTAAGAATGTTGCCTATAGCCTGAGATACATAGGATAGCCAGTTCTCAAGGTTCTGACCTTTAAAGATATAACACTTTGCCATCCCTATAGAGATAAAAAGTTTCAGAACAGAGAATGACATTTGTCTTGTTGGAGGTTTACAGGAACATTTTGACCTGAGCTGCATGGACAGCTGCACATTTACCTCGTCGTCATTTCCTGTGGCAGCTCCCGAGGGAGCCGTGGTCACCCTCAGGCTATGGAGCACAACCCCAGCTTGGGAGGGGCAGCCACTGCCCAAGGTCACCACGTGGTGAGTGCCTGAGGGAAGCCAGGCCTGCGGGGAGCGGGTCACTTCTGACCTTTAAAGATATAACACTTTGCCATCCCTATAGAGATAAAAAGTTTCAGAACAGAGAATGACATTTGTCTTGTTGGAGGTTTACAGGAACATTTTGACCTGAGCTGCATGGACAGCTGCACATTTACCTCGTCGTCATTTCCTGTGGCAGCTCCCGAGGGAGCCGTGGTCACCCTCAGGCTATGGAGCACAACCCCAGCTTGGGAGGGGCAGCCACTGCCCAAGGTCACCACGTGGTGAGTGCCTGAGGGAAGCCAGGCCTGCGGGGAGCGGTTCACACACTTGGGCCCTTCCTCCTCACTGAGGGCGCCCCCCACTTCCTGTGTCCCTCTCAGAGGGTCCGTGGTCACCCAGTCAAGCCCAGCTTGACCCTGTTCTTTGGGAGATCCCATGCTTCTTGGGATGTGGTATCCAAGCCCTAAAACTCTCAAAGTGTTTGTGCTTGTCTTGAGGACCACCTGCAGGGCCAAGGGGAGACAACCCAGGAGGCCAGGTGGCTGGTGGGTGCAGGCACTGGGTGCAGGGGTGGGGGGCACTGGACCTCAAGCTTGGGGCTCTTTACCACCAGACGGAAGAGTGGGAGCAGGAAGCAGTTCTGCTCAGAAGGCTCCAGAAGCCGGGCAAGGCTGGGTGGACTCAGCAGTCGCCCAGCAGGTGTCACCCTCCCTCCTCTCCAGGCCGAGACCTGGGGGCCTGCACCCTGTTCTGAGGCACTGCTCACCTCACCTCTCAGGGGGAAGGAGCTAGTGAGGAGAGCACTCAGGTACAGAGATAGACAGACAGACTGGCAGAAAATAAGTTTGACAGGCAGGAGCAAGAGTGAGCGGAAGCCAGGCTTCAGGAGAGAAAATGCTTGCCTTGAAAGGACTTCTGCTAGAGAAAGGCTGAAAGGGATGTTCTGAGGGAACATTTCAGAAGAACAGCTGAATCCATTCACCGAGCACCCCTCCTGCCCCCGCACGATCAGGAGCCCTTTGCAGGCAGACCTGAAGTCACGCACCTCATTTAACGCAATGGGTGCACACCTCAAGCCCTGCTTTGCTAGGCTTCTGCCTCACACCAAAACACACAGAGACGACGGTGACATTGACTCATCGAGTTTGCCAAAGACAAGGAAAATGGTAAAGCACAAGAGCAGACAAGGAATCTGCTGAAGACAGAGGGAAGCAGGGATCCGATGAGGGAGGAGGGACACAGAAGTTAAAAGCCCCAGTGGGGAGGAAAAAGCTGAGGCCATGAGGTCCACTAGGCCGCTCTCCAGGGCCCTAGGGAACATCCAGGGCAAGGGGCAAGGCAGCTGGACAAGGGGGCCAAGACTCAATCCTGTACCGAATGGATTTTTCGCTAGAGGCCCCCATGGTAAAGCTGCCTGAATAGCTTTGAGAGTCCTTGAATTCAGCTGTGCACCTAGGACCCCCATCCCAAGGGTGGTCGTTGGACACACCACACTGTGGGTGACCAGACTTCAGAAGGATACCTGCTCAGGTGACACCTGGGCTGGAGAAACAGTCAGGCAGACCTTCAGAAAGGCAGGCAGCTGGCACACAGAGGATTCGTGAAAGTGCTCATTCTTCCCTGTCTTTATTTGCAGCTGCTTTTCCCTTGACTCTCCGTTTGTTGGGTAACCGATTCTGAACAATTTGTATGGGGCACACAGGCTAACACTGGGGCTCATGGATAATGTCATTAGGAGCCTCACTGTGACCAAAGGGCACACACTGCATCTTCCCTGCACAGTGAGTCAGAGCCATATGTAAGTTGACCGTCCGTGGCATGGACAGCTATTTTCGAAACACTTTCGAGTCATTCTTTCAACCCTCCCTCTAACTGTGTGTGAGAAGCAGGGCTGGCTGGCTGGAGGGCTAAGCCCACGCGTGTATGCCCGTTTCCCACTCAGCATGATGAAACAGAGGGACCACATCCTCCCTAGGACCTCTCCAGGCTATATACCTATTGTGCTTGCCTGCTGTTTGCCTGACCACCCAGTTCTAGCAGGTTTATCAAATTCTCTTGTAGATACACTACATGGAACCCTGAGCTGGGGCTGGGGCCGGGGGGGCACAGAACTTTGAATCCCAGAGATTCAGTCTGGAGGCTTTCCAGAGACACATCTATGTCAAATCCTGGGAGGGATGAAAGACAGTGGGCCGAGGAAAAGAAAGAAGAGGTAGAGAAAAAAAAAATGAGAAAGAAAGAGAATTTCCAGGTAATATAGGCAATGAGAAAGTCTAGGGGCACCCTCCTGGTACAGAACACCTAAGATGCTGGATAATTATTTAACAACACCTTTTAAAATAAATGACTGGGGGACTTTCCTGGTGGTCCAGTGATTAAGATTCTGCGCTCCCACTGCAGTGGGTGCAGATTTAATCCCTGGTCGGGGAACTAAGATCCCACATGCCACACGGCGCAGCAAAATAAAAAAGAGTAGAATAGAATAGGATACAATACAGTACAATACAGTAAAATAAAATAAAATAAAATAAAATAAAATAAAATAAAATATATATTACCGATGTGGCAGAAAAGCAAGCGAAAACCTCAGAGCCTGGGATGCAAATCCAGAAAGGTGAGGGCAGCTGGAGCCTTCGTCGCCCTGGGCACCCTGTGGTGCCTCAGACCAGGAGCCTGGTCTTCATGGGTTGTGCCTCTGCAGCAAGGAGGATGGAGACAAAGTCTGGGCTGCAAAAGGTGGGAGCCTTGTCTGAGGCCCACACAAAGTAGGATTCCACAAAGGGCAGCCCCCTCAATGCCTATCTTAGCTCTGTCCCTAGAAAGCAGAGGCTGAGGCAAAGCCTGTGTAGCAATGCCGTATTGGGATGTATGAGTCAAGGGAACAAAGTGAAGGAAAAAGGAAAGTGAGGCTGGGAGAGGAAAAGCAGTATAAAGTGGTTTGTTCCTGAGCTGGCCACAGCTTCACAGAAATCTAGACAGGAATGTGAATCAGGCAGCGTGGCAGTGTACAGAAAGTACACTGGTCACCAGGTCATGTGGGACCTCTGCCAGAGACCCAGGGAACCTCTGCCTCTTAGAACAGTTACCTGCAGGGACAAAAGGCAAGCAGTTTAATCCTCAACTCTTTGTCTTCTTTTAAGTCTCTTTGGTCCACATTTCCCCTTTGGGGCGTTCACTTCCCTGCATTTCTGGGTTGTGTAACCTGGGCTCTTGGGGCAGCTGCTGGGAAAGCCAGATGCCCCATGGATGCAGGCAGGTCAGACCTAGAAGCAGAGCTGTCAAGTCTCCCAGTGTGGTGGACATGACGGAGGCTGCCCTACAGCCTTCACGTCATCCCTGGCGAGGCTAACAAACCAGCAGCACTAGGAACTGAGGCTGGGAAGGCAGAAGCCTAGACTTACAATGGCAGAGACCATATGGTCCACCACTGGGGCACCGCGGCTAGGAAGCAGCCAGTGTTCAGAAGGCCAGCAGGGCTGAGCAGTTCTCGGGAGGCACATAAGCTGAGTCCAATATGGAAACAGCTGGGTCCATAGAGATGGAAACAGATGATTGATTTATAAAGGACTATTTACAAAGGTACGGGCAAGTAGAGGCACCACAGGGACTAGTGTAGTAACCTAGTCCCCACAGCATAATGGCAAAATGAACTGCTACCACCTTTAGACTTAAAAAGGCAAAGGGAAGGAGAGGTTTCCAGAACTGGATGGAGTCTTGTACAGTAGATTACCTTGAGAGGAGCAGGGATCTTGGAGGGAGGAAAGTAGTCAAGCTGAGGCAGCTTCACAGGAAGGAATCCAGAGGATTAAATACCTGATGTGGTCCAAATAGATCCAAATAGGCAGAGCAGGGTGGAAATGGGTTTACTCTAGAGGGGTAAACTGAAGCTGTCTGGCAACACCATAGGTAAAATTCCAAGTAATACGAGTTCACAATCAAAAATCAAAACACACATGGAACTGAGCCAGCATGGATCAGAATTAAGCAAAAACATCAAACCTCAAGACCGGACCCATGAGGACTTTGGGTACAGAAATTGTAAATAAAGACTATAAACTGAGTATATTAATATATTTAAAGAAATAAAGAAAGACAGTGGGATATGATGAAGAAATACAAGGCCATGGAAAGTAGTTTGTGTGATATAAAAACCAGTAGACATTCTGGAAATAAAAAATACAAAATGACTGAAAATACAAAATGCAACAGATGAGTTAAGGTTAAACTCAGGTGAAGAAGAATTTGTGAACTTTAAGAAAGATCTGAAGATACTACCAGAATGCACTGCAGAAGGACAAAAGGGGAGAAAATATGAAGGAAGGTTAGGAGGCGTTGAACACAGAATGAGGAAGTGTGAGCCTGTGTCTAACAAAAGTCTCAGAAGACTGTGGTGGGCAGACTCGAAGATGGTCCAATTATCCCCCCTCCTGCTATTCACACCCTTGTGTGATCCCTTTCTCTTGAGCTGGGCAAGACCTGCAACTGGATTCTAACCATGGAATATGGATGTGGCAAAGGTGATGGGATATCATTTCTGTGAATTTTGTCACAGTAGATTGTACTGTCCGTCTTGCTAGCAGACTCTCTCAATGAACTCTTTCCCCACAGGGCCTGATCAGGAACGGCAGCTGGTGCATCTGGGAAACTTGTCATAGTCTATGCTTGAAAGTTCAAGGACAGAAGAAGGTGAAAATCACCTCAATTTCAAGGTGTGATGAGCAGCTGTTTCTCAGTGGGAAGGGGAGAGGACAACACAAGACATGGGTAAGATGTCCAGTGCCATCTCTAATATTTAGGAACCACGAAACAAACAAAAGATTGAAAAGGATGAAACAGTCATACTCTGAAAGAGGGTCTGAAGAGCAGCAGGATGGGGTGCTAAGCCTGAGATTTCCAACGCCAGGTGCACACACAAACTTTCACTCTCTGGTATAAAAAACGAATCATAGCAATGAGTTGACAGCTTATTAACAGGTGGGATTCCACTCCATCCACGGGCCATTGTTAATATCATTATGGCAGAGTGCCATTGTTGAGGTGTTAGCGAACCAAACTTGGGTCCCCTAGCTCCTGTGCAGTAAAGCCAATCTACTGACACTGGGTTGTGGTGAAGGAAAGTGCAGTGTTTATCGTAAGATGCCAGACAAGGAGTCTGGGGCAGCTAGTGCTCAAAAAACCTGAACTCTGTGATGGGTTTCAGGGAGGCATTTCTAAAGGCCAGGTGAGGGAGAGGGCGTTGAGGGGTATGTGATCAGCTCGTGCACAACTCTCTGATTGGCTGATGGTGAGGTAACAGGGTGGTGTCACAGGAGTTAACATTATCAATCCTCAGGCTCCAGTAGGTCTGGGGCCTACGTTTTCATGGTCATCAAGTAGTTAACTTTTTCCATTTGGTGGTGGTTGTAGCATCGTAAAACCACTCAGGAAATGTGCAGCAAATACTGTTATCTAGGTACTTCAGAGGGGAACTAAAGCAGAGGACTTGCGGGGAGGGGTCTGTCCTGGGAAGGCCCCACAGGGTCCTGCTCAGTTACAGAGAGAATATAGTTTACAAAAGCAAAGTCTTCTCCCAACCCAGAAAACTTCTCCACAAAGGTAGCAGAGGAAGAAAGCAGTTTTATTATTGAATATACTATATTAAACCAGAATGTGATCGCATAACAGACAATCTGCAAAGAGATTGCAAAGACGGAAAGTAATCGCACCCCCCCTACGTAGCCAAGCAGATACAGCCCATTACACACACTTTCTCAAGGTGAACAATAACTAGTCCCCTAGTAAGAGGGGTAGTACCTTTTGTCACACGTAGTCGGTTCCAAATTTACCTAAGTAATCGGGGAGACCCCTTGTGTTGGCTTTAATCAGAGGAGAAACAAACTTCTCATTGCAAATTGGAACAGAGACTACCAAAGTTAGGTTCTTATCCTCCCACAGAAACTGGGAGATGGTTTGCGTTTCAGAAAGATGGCTCCCAGGTCCTCAGGAAATGATCCTCAGTTATGAGGTCATTATAAAGATTTATGTACCTTTGAAAAGGACAAAGAAATTCTGAAACAAGGGAGGGGGAGAAAAGTCTCCCTTATTTGCCACAAGGAGAGTTAACCCTCTATTTTTATTCTGTATTTGATCTTAACACCATCCAGTGTATTTTCTGTGGCCATTTTTCCCCTCATGGTTGACAACATATATGTACGTTGATTCGTTAATTCCACATTTAAGAATCCCCAGCAGATGTTGAAACATGTTTTTAAATTATTTATTTATTTATTTATTGGCTGTGTTGGGTCTTCGTTGCTGCACGCGGGCTTTCTCTAGTTGCGGCGAGCGGGGGCTACTCTTCCTCACGGTGCGCGGGCTTCTCACTGCGGTGGCTTCTCTTGTTGCCAATCTTGGGCTCTAGGTGCGCAGGCTTCAGTAGTTGTGGCTCGTGGGCTCTAGAGCGCAGGCTCAGTAGTTGTGGCCCGTGGGCTCAGCTGCTCCGCGGCATGTGGGATCTTCCCGGACCAGGGCTCGAACCCGTGTCTCCTGCATTGGCAGGCAGATTCTTAACCACTGAGCCACCATGGAAGTCCCATGAAACATGTTTTTAAAATGTACGTTCAAGTGTACTTTTACAACATTATTTACGATAGAAAAAAAATTGAAATCAACCCAAATCCCAAATTCCAAACTAAGGAAGCAGTTGAAAAAAGTTAGAGACTTCTGTATGATGAGTTATTATGCATTAAAATGTCATTTATGAGGAAGTTTTCCATGACATGAAAAAACCCCTAGGACCTAGAAGTCTGTATACAGTGTGTTGTCAACTGTGAGGACCTGGGAGCCATCTTTCTGAAATGTTATATGAGTTTAAAGGAGGTGGGAAGGGTAAGAGAACTAAATCCTCAACTTCCTCAACAGCAAATCAACAGAAAATAGAAGTTATGAATTGAGAAATAGCAAAATAAGCCTACTATTTAGAAATTTTGATGGTAAATACCGGAGGGGGAAAAACAACTAAAAGTATCTTTGGTGATCTTTTTTGTAGTGGGGGACTAGTGTGGGGGGCGGGGAGACAAGGGACAGCTATATTTTGTTATGAACTTTGAATACTGTTTAAATTTTTTGCATATATTGTAGGGCTAAAAGTAAAACTTAAGTACAATTTTAAAATCCCCTGCATACCACTGTTCCCCCCGACCCTAGAAAAAACATATGAACTTTTCCATATTTCATAGGTCAGAAAGATATTTTTATTTCTGTTCTGCTGTTTATCTGGAAATGAAACTATTTTGATGTTCTCAGTGAACGCTCTGACTCATACCTGGAGAGGTATTAGCATTTACGACCTCAGAGATTTCTACATCTCTCCTGCTCGTGTGAAGGACTCTGTGGTCCTCCTCTCCCTTCTTTGAATTTCCCACCTCCTGGCAGTTATCAGGGGCTGAAGAGAAAGCCTATTCCTCACCAGACGGTGGGCAGTGTTTTGGTAAGAGTGTTGAGATATGACTTAGTTATAAAGGAGTTGGTTAGGGTAGGGTTGTGATCTGTAGCAGGTTCCCTGGTGTTCCCTGAAACCTAACATTTTCACAGAGCTTTGGTGCCTGGGTTTAAGCTGATCTTGCCATTTATTAGCTCTGTGACTTTGGACAAGTTACTTGGCTGATTTAAGCTTCTGCTTCCTCATTAACAAAGTGGGAATAATAGTAGAAACCCATCCTTCTTAGAGTTTTGGTGATAATTAAATGGGACACTATATGTGACCATGTATGTAGTGTACCAAGTTGGAGTGTTCAATACATTGGCTGTGATCAGTATTATCTATTAGAACAATGTTGACCCTCTGCAAATCATGCCGTTAGCCTGAATGGTACTGAAAATAACTCAGTTCAGTGTGTGTGTGTGTGTGTGTGTGTGTGTGTGTGTGTGTGTGTGTGTGTGTGTGTGTAATTTCCCTTGAGACTTTCTCTTTGACCCATGGGTTATTCAGAAGTGTGTTGTTTACTTTCCAAGTGTTTGGAAATTTTTCTGTTATTGATTTCTAGTTAAGTTCCATTATGGTCAGAGAATACACTCTGTATGACTTAAATTCTTTTAAATTTGTTGAGGTTTATTTTATGGCCCAGGATATGGTCTCTATTAGTATTTGATCTTTGAACACTTAAAAAGAATGTGTATTCTGCTGTTGTTGGGTATTCTAAAATGCTTATGTATTGTTGAGGAAGGGTTGTTAAAGTCCATAATATCATTGTTGCTGTGTCTTTTTCTCCTTTAGTTTATCAGGTTTTGCTTCATATATTTTTCAGCTCTGTTGACTGGTGCATACACATTTACAGATGCTATATCTTCTTGGTGGATTGACCCTTTTATCATAGCATCTGTAAATGAGTATGCACCAGTCAACAGAGCTGAAAAATATATGGAGCAAAACCTGATGGAACTAAAGGAGGAAAAGACACATCAACAATGGTAATTGTGGACTTAACAACCCTCCCTCAACAGCAGGTAAAGCAACTAGACAGAAAATCAGGATCTAGTAGAACTCAACTCTTTTGTAATAACAGGAAGAAGATCCTAAAGAGCAAGCAGCATGGTTAATAAGCAGTGGGTGCTTTTTCTGTACCCAACAGCCTAAGGCATAGCTATGAACTCATTTTACAGGTGAGAAACTTGTGTACTGGGTCACAAGGTCCCACAGGTGGAATGTGGCTGAGCTGAGATTCAAGCCCAGGCTGAGAGCACCTGAAGCCGTGATTCTTCATTCCCATCTCTTTTCTTATCCATTTGTCTCTTTCCAGTCACTCATTTCTGGTGAAACCTGTGTCCTTTCATGTCTGTCCCCTGGCAGCTGTTTCACAGCAAGGCCCTGTAAGGCGGAGGTTAGAGGGACCCACGCTGGAGCCACGCTGCCTGACTCACACTCCTGTCTGGATTAGCCAGTTGACCTCAGCAAGTTACTCAACCTCCACTCCCTCATGTTCTTCACTTATAAAACAGGCATAATAACGGACTTGCTTCATAGAGCTGTTAGAAAATTAAGTAAACTGATATTTGTAAAGCTCCTAGAACAATGCCTGGCACAGTCAGTATTAATTAAGTCCTTGCTGTTATTCCTTCCACAACACTACACAACCGGTCCCTTTTCCTGGAACCGTCTTTCTCCGTTGTCAACCATATTCAAGATTTTTTTTTTTTTACATTTATTTTGTGGCTTAGAGTGCCTCTGGCCCACTTTCTCTTGCCACCAGGTATATGTGTATCCAGTTTGAGAAACGGGAATGTGTACTGGGCTGAGCAGGAAGCCTGGACTCTCACAGGTGCTTAGTAAATGATTACAATTTTGAGCTATTAGGGAAGAGGACTCCCTTTAATTCTCGTAAGAGTTCTATGAGGGAAATCCATATTTGTTATTCCCATTACAAGTGAGGAATGTGAGGAAGAAAGAGGTTGAATAATTTTGCCCAAGGGCGTATGGCTAATCATAGGTAGGGTTTTGAATTAGGCCGTCTGGCTCCCGTGTGTGTCCCCTCACCCCTGCCTTACACTACCTCCCCGGGAAATAGCCTGTGCAGAACGGACCAGAAAGTAGACAGTGTCACCCGGGTGGAGGATTGTCAAGGAATGAGTGACTGGGGAGAGTGAGGAAGCTATCACAGCAGTTCGAGTAAGAGACGCTGTGGATTCGGATATATTTTGAAGGTGGAAGCAACAAGACATGCTAATGGATCGGAAGTACGGGGTGAGGCAAAGAGAGGAGTTAGTGGATTATGTTTTTGGCTTGAGCAACTGGGGATGTAGATGTCATTCATCCAGAGGCAAATTCCACCAGGTTTGAGGAAGGTGAATCAAGAGTTTTATGTGGGATACATTTCACTTAGATGCATCAAATGGAATTGTTGAGTAGGCTACTACATGTACAAATCAAGTTCAAGAAAGAAATACAGGCTAGACTAGAGAAATTAATGTGGGCATGACCAGCCTGTTGATGGTATTAAAGCCATGGGAATGAGTGACTGCACCTACTTGGGTGGACAGAGAGGAGAGGTCCACGGGCTGAGCCTCCTGACACAGACTGAACTTGAGTAAGGGGTGGCAGTGTGTGAAACAGCTGTTTTGATTGATTCTAGTTTTTCAGTGAAATCAGAAGCAAGACCATTGATTGGCTGAGAATGGGGACAGAGTATCGGGGTGAAATGGTTGTTTGGGAGGCTGGGAGGCTGAGTTGATCAGGGACATTGAGTAGAATCGCGCGGTGAGTAGAATCGCCCGGCAATGAGGAAAGCCCGCTTGAGGCTTGTTGTCAGGAACTAAGTGCAACTAGGCGGGAGGTAATGTGTGTTTCAACCAGGAGCTGCTGAGTGGAGCAGACAGACGGTGGGCTTAGGAGAGCTGAGGTTCAGGTGGGTGAGTGTGTGAGAGAGAGATGGCGGGAGGTTCCCTGAATCAGCCTCCTTTCTGCTCCCCGAGACCTTGGTCCTATTTTCAATGCTGGTTGAGTTTTCACTGGTGCCTTCCTGGTCTCTTTGCTCCCTGTGCATCTCCCTGCCCTGATCACCCACTTCACCCCTCCAGGCCTCAGCCATCCTCCTCCACTTCCTCTCCTGCCCCCTCCTTCAGTTTCTCATCCTGAGGAAATCGAGCCCACAAGCCAGCTCAACCAGAGGAACTGGAACCAGCACATCAGAAGGGCTCAGTAATAGTGACTTTCTCTATTTAACAAAGATTCCTACCTGCATGCCAACACCAGGGCTGTTTTTCTTAGAATGCGGCTCATTGAAGTCAGAGGAAGCAGCTTGTCCACCCATCAACAAATGTGGCCCAAGGCATACTCGTTGTTAGGTCCATTGTGAGATGTGAAGGTGGTCTCTGAGCCGTTCCCTCTGCCGTCCTCCTTAAGGAGCTTGTTGGCCGGTGGCAGAGATTGACCCAGGTGGAAAGGACTGCAGTGGACATTGGGATGTGCCCCTGGTCTCCCTTCAGACTGAAGGACTTATTCCCCCAGCTTCTGGGAGTGCTGCGGGCAGGTGGCCCCCTGCTGTCAGCCATCTCAGGAATTGTTTTGGCTGAAGAAAGCCCCCTAGCCAAAGGTCTAGCCTGCATCAAATGACTGATCTACACCAGGTTATAAAGACCCAACTTTCTCAACCCAAATTCGAGGCATCTCAGAAGGCTCATTCCAGTTTCAGAGCTCCCTGGGAGGGTGAGCTGAGGCCTTCAGAGCTTCACCTCTCTGTCTCCCCAGTTCTTGCCTCCGTCTACTCCCTCTCATAGATGTTGACCCCAAGGGCACCCCTTAATCAACTCCCTGCACCCTCATCTCCCTCTCAGAGTCTGATTCTGGGGAACCCAACTTGCAACATTTGGTGCCGGGAGTGACCCAAGAAAGCAGCCGCTAAGATGGAATTGGTTTTCTTGGTGTAGCAGTAACACCACACCAGGACTCTAAAATAATCCCTTCCCTGAATTCCTCGTTTTCTACAAAATCATAATCGCATGTGTCACCTTCTGGGCCCAAAGCCCACGTCCTTCCTCTAGTGTAAATTGTACCCACGCTTTCTCCTCTGCTCCCCCAGTCTCCAGACTACAGCCCTGTTTCATGGGTAGGCATGATGACACGGGGGTTTGTGCCTACTTCTGTCATGCTGGCATCTTGTATTCTGGGTTGAGAGACAGGTCAGAGCTCAGGGCTGCCAGAGCAACTGGAAGCTGTGGGAGCAGGA
>NW_006796074.1:631120-671607 GCF_000442215.2 Lipotes vexillifer
AATGCCAGGAAGGAGGGAGCTAAAGGCAGAGCACTGAAATCTATGTGAAAACTCCCCTCCTGGTCTCAGCCCACCTCTCCTCTATGGGCTTCTTTCTTTCTTTCTTTTTTAATCTTTGTATCATTTAATGTTATGAAAATTCATCAGGATCAATAAGAATAGAGGTACAATATCGTTTTGAATGCCCATGTATTCCATTGTATGGATATACTATAATTTAACTAATCCTCTACTGTTGGGCATTTGGAGTGTTTTCATTTGTTGTTAAGGTTAATTTTTGGGTATGTGGGCTTATTTCTTAAAACTGAAGGAAGACCACTTATGATGTAATTCTGTTCTCAGTGGGAAGCAGGGCTCCAGTGTTGCCAGGGCTATCCCATCTGTTGGGTTTGTTTGTGCTGCTGGCAGCATGACAGGCTCGGGGCCGCAGGGGAAGGGAGGGCTGCCGCCAGGGAGGAGCTAGTTTATGATCAGGGAGACTGATGCCTAAAGGCAGGATTGGCTAAAATACCCAATCCTGTGAACTTCACTCCCACCACCTCAATGGTAGATGAGGTGACAGTTGATGAGGAGACACGGGAAATGGTCTTGGGTTCCCAAGAAGCAGACCTGAGACGAGGATTAGGGTGTAGGTAGTTTATTGGGAGGTGGTTCTGATTTGGGTGGTGAAAACCTGGGAGAAGGACCTCGGTTCTTGTCTTCTTTGAAGAAAGAATTCAGCAAAGAGACCAAGATTGTGAAAAAGATATAAGTGTTTATTAGAAGCATGTGAAGGAACACACAGGTGAACTCGGAGTGAGTTTTGTGCAATGGGACAGCTTAGGTTGCCGAAATAGAGGCAGTCTTCCGGTTTTTTTCCTGGCCAGTCATCTCCATATCTGGTTCTGGTGTGGGCACGCATCTCTCAGCCAAGATGGATTCCAGCTGGCGTCTTCTCCCTCCTTTTTTCCTTCCCCTAGACTGAGGACCTTCTCTGAGCGTGTGTCAGGCCAGGAAATCCATGAGGAAATCCAATCAGGGCCCAGTGCTCCCGCTGGTATCCCATCTGAAGCATCAGCAGGAGACCAGCTGCAGCTGCTCAGCCTGGGGCCTATATATCCCCTACCTCAGTTCCAGGCAGCAGGCATGAAGAAGTCAGGACGTGAAACAAGGGAAAGAAACTGACCCAATGTTACTGAGTAGCTTCTGCTGTGAGGACCTGAGGCCTAATCCCACTGGGGACCCTCTGAGACAGGGCCAGGACTCGGATGATGCACTCAGCATGCCAAATTAAGGAGGCACCCACTCTCGCACGACCCTGGTAGGTGCCGTCTAAAATTTTGCACCCTGGTGCCTCTCTTGCCTTGTCCTAGTCCCTGCCCTGCTCTGAGAGACTGTGCAGAACTAACAACACAATCGTCCCACCAACAACTGGGAGCTGAGGCATCTCGGCGCTGACCCCATTCTCCATTGATTAAGCGTTGCCCCTGGGTTGTTAAATCCTGGCGCTTCCAGCCCTGAGGCAGAGAGTCAGAGGGAGGAAGCTTCTGGTCCTCCAGGAACTGCCCACCGTAGGTGAGATGAACTCAGGTTGGCTGAGAGCACACAGGCCTGGGCATCCATAGCACCTGCAGTGGATGGAGAGGATGTGTTTAGAAACAGAGTTCAGGGAGCCTGGAGTATTTCCCTCCTCTCCCCGGGGCCCACCCCCTTCTGCTCCTTTGACGTTTGAAGCCATTCAAGGAAAATTTCAAGAGGATCCCTTAGAGAACTAGACTATGTCTCCTGGAATCCGAAGATGCCAGGACTGGTAGCCTCCTCATGCCTGTGAAGTCCTCAAGGTGAGGTGTCTCTGTGGCAGAGCAAGAGGTGGGCTACCTGGAAAGTTATCACCCAGGTCAGTGAGGGGAGTTTCTAAAAAAATCCACAGAAACGCTCCATGGGAAAGAGGCAGCCTCAGGCACTGCCACACGGAGGGCTGTGACCAGAGCAGCCCTGATAGACCCTCTCTGCTCTCCACCTTTCCTCCCCACCTGAACCCAGCCCTGGAGGAAGCAGGGCAGCAGAGTGAGTGGGGAGAGGGGAAGGGAAGGATGAGGAGGAGAAGCCACCCACACCCCTCCCCCAGGACAGTTTTCTCAGCCTGAGGAGGCCCAGGTTGGAGGACCAGGAAGCGTTAAGTGGATAAGAGATAGATGCTTTGATATTTTATTGGGCTGAACTTTTAAAAATACGTTCAGAAAAAAGAGTATTAACAGCCAATTGTGCCTCAGAAAGATGTGGGGTTTCCACGTAGGGAAGAATGAGTCAACAGTCAGCAGTACAGGTTTGCAGGGGCAGTGGTGGGAGAGAAAAACGTCATTTTCTGGTGTTGTCCTCCGGGGTTCATTCATTTGTTAAACCTATGTCCTCTATTCTAGCTTTGCCCAAATGTGCTAAAATGGTGCTATTTAAAAATTCTGTCTGTATTTCTAGAATATGTTCAGAATTTGCAAGAGAGTTGTGGTTAATTGGCACAGCCCCTGCCCCCACCAACCAGTGAGGGCCCGGCCCCTGTGTGCTGATGCTGTTTCCAAAGCAAGGGGACTGTTGGGAGCCGAGAAGCGAAGCCACCCCAGTCGTGCCTGTTGCAGCCTCTCCCCCCAGAGAGGCCCCAGAGGTTGAGATATTGAGATATTGATACAATCACAGTAGCCAAGACAGGAAGCTCTAAGAACTAGAATATTAATGTGCACACAGATCACCTGGGCTCTTGTCAAAATGCAGTCGGATCTGGAGTAGGGCCAGGACTATGCATTTCTAACTAGCTCCCAGGTGGTGTCAGTGCTTTGGTGCATGACCACATTTCCAGCAGCAAAGATCCAGAACAGTGGTTCTCCACCTTAGCTGCATATTAGGATCACATGGGGGAATTTGCAAAAAACTCAGATTCAGATTTCATTGGTCTGGAGTGGGATTCTGACCCTGATGTTTTTTAAATTCCCTTATAATTCTATAAACTGCTAAGGTTGAGAAATATTGATTTAGAATAAGAATCATAACTGTTATTTTTTTATTTCATAACTGTTATTTATTTATGGACGATAAATGTGGTTGAGGAGTTAATGCCTGCATGGACAAAGGATGATGATTCTTCTAATTCTCTCCAGGTGAGGGTGAAAATGCCTAGGAAGTGTCACCCCACCTGCACCCTGATACCTCACGCCAGTGCAGGAAATGGCTGCTGATAAAGTCACCCTTCTACCCCAACCTCATCCAGAAAGGCTAGGACAGCCCCACTGAGTGGATTGTAGTTGCTCTGAATTGTCTGTGCAGAAAGGAGGGGAGGGAGGGTACGTGTGAGTGCACGTGCTCGAGAGACATCGATGCATCTGTGATGGAAGTTCAGCATGAGCACATAGACCCAAATGCCCCTTGGTGCATGAAGCCTTCCTCCCTCAAGTCCTAACCACTGGACCACCAGGGAATTCCCTCTGTAAAGTTCCTAAGTGCTTTTCGTATTAACTTCCCAGGACTGCCATGACAAATTACCAAAGACTGGGTGGCTTAAACAACAGAAC
Organism: Lipotes vexillifer; assembly: GCF_000442215.2. Classification (NCBI taxonomy): domain Eukaryota; kingdom Metazoa; phylum Chordata; class Mammalia; order Artiodactyla; family Lipotidae; genus Lipotes; species Lipotes vexillifer. Next base: position 634,660 of record NW_006796074.1, read on the forward strand.
TGTATTCTCTCACAGTTCTGGGGACCAAAGTCCAATATCAAGGTGTAGGCAGGGCCATGCTCTCTCATCATTCCAATCTCTGCCTCTGTTATCCCGTGGATTTCCCCTTGTATCTATTCTCTTATTCTAAGGACACCAGTCATATGGGATTAAAGGCTCACCCTACTCAAGTATGACCTCATCTTAACTAATAACATCTGCAATGATCCTATTTCTAAATAAGGTCACATTCTGGGATTCTGGGAGGAACATGAACTTGGGGGGATACTATCCAACCCAGTACACTCTTCTTACCTAAAGATGGAGAGATTCCTAAGGCCATCACAGGTACATATTAGAAATACCTTACCCAAATACCTTGCAAGTGGGAGTTCTCTGTTTTACACCAGATCCCAGCCTGTTCCATTTCCAGCAACTTCTCAGGCAGTGCAGCATAATGGAAAGAATGCAGACCATGGAGACTGGTGGACCTGAGGTCGAATCTCCACTTAGCTGTGTGACTTTGGTTAAGTTGCTTATACCCTCTTGGGTTGCATGATTTGTAACACGGGGCAATAGGGCAGATAACCAAACATCTGTGGGCACTTTCTTCTGCGTGATACACCATATAAGAACCTTTATAGATGTTATTTGATTAACAGAAATATCCTCATGAAGCTGTGAGGATAAATTAGTTAACATAGAGCCTGTACCTGAAACACCGTAGGTGCTGAACAAATATTAGTTCTTTTTACCTTACTCCCCACTTCAGGTGCTGGCAATTTCTGATATTCCCTAAGCAGAGCCACCCAGATAACCCGCCCTTGCATTTCTGATAGGCAGCCTGGAGCAGGAGACTTGGGAGTCAGCTCTGCCAGGAGCTGTACCGTGACTTGGGCAAGCCACTTAAACTCTTTCCATCCAGTGGTTCACACTGCTGCCTACTCAAGAATGAGCAGCATCTGAGAGCAGCGTCCCAGTGTGGGAAGTGGAGCCCAGGGCCTGGCAGGTGAGAAGGTTCATGGGCTGCGGAGCATTCCTGTCCTGAGTTGGTCCTGAGCTCACCTGCTCCATCCCACCATCTGTCCCTCCGTGCACCTGCCCTAATCTTTACTAGGCTGTGTTCTAAGCTCTCTGTGGATCTGCCAAGGGTTAATTGGCTTCTGGCCTTTAAAGAAAATGTGAAACTAACAGAAGAGCCCCTCCCTGGGTTTGGATAATGTGTGTGTGTGTGTGTGTGTGTGTGTGTGTGTGTGTGTGTGTGTGTGTGTGTGTGTGTGTGTGTGTTTCCTTGCTCTCTTGCAGGACTTCCTGTTTCTGCAGATTCTTTCCCCACCCCATTAGCTCTGGAAGTGGCAGGGCACTCGTACAAATCTGTCAGCTACCACAACACATCCTTGATTTGCTGTCTTCCTCTTCTCCAGGGACCTCTCTGTTGAGGGCTGGTGTGTCCTCCTGGCACAGTTGACACTTCCGATGGGCTCAGCTGCCAAATTGCTGGGTGTGATTATTTTTTTAGGTGTCAAGTGGGGACAGGGGATCCCACTCCCAGTTTATTGGACAAGCCTTGGAACATCCCAGCTCCACAGTAATAACAACCCATCATATTCTTTTTTTTTAACAACCATAGAAGTATTATTTATAATAGTAAAATATTGGCAACTTCCAGCGTCCATCCAGAGGAGAAATAAGTTGTCGTATCTATAATGGAATTCACATAGCAGTGAAAAGGAATGAACTAGAGCTACATGAATCAATATGGATTAATTCTGCAAATATAAGATTGATCAAAAGAAAGCAAGTTGCAAGTGAATTTTTGCAGTATGATATCCACAAGAAAGTTCAATACACACAACAATTCTATTAATTGAACAGGGAGAAATATATATGGAAAGGAAAAAAGAAATGCAAATAAACGAAAAACCTCCAAATTCTGGACAGATTTCCTCCTGGGTAGAAAGAAGGAAGAGAAGGAACCTTGGAGGACACTGTAAGGGGGATTTAACTATGTTGGCAATGTTATATTTTTAAGCTGGGTGATGAGTTGTTATTCTTTGTTTTTTTATTGGGGTATAGTTGTTTCACAATGTTGTGTTAGCTTCTACTGTACAGCAAAGTGAAGGAGAGTTCCCTGTGCTATATAGCAGGTAGTCATTAGTTGTCTATTTTATAAGTATTAGTGTATATATGTCAATCCGAATCTCCAAATTCATCCCACCACCCCCTTCCCACCTTGGTGTCAATACATTTGTTCTCTACATCTGTGTCTCTGTTTCTGCCTTGCAAACCAGTTCATCTGTACCATTTTTCTAGATTCCACATATATGTGTTAATATGAGATATTTATTTTTCTATTTCTGACTTACTTCACTCTGTATGACAGTCTCTAGAGGTCCATCTACATCTCTACAAATGACCCAATTTGGTTTCTTTTTATGGCTGAGTAATATTCCGTTGTATATATGTACCATGTCTTCTTTATCCATTCGACTGTCGATGGACATTTAGGCTGCTTCCATGACCTGGCTATTGAAAACAGTGCTGCAATGAACATTGGGGTGCATTGTGTCTTTTTAAATTATGGTTTTCTCTGGGTATATGCCCAGTAGTGGTATTGCTGGGTCATATGGTAATTCTATTTTCAGTTTTTTAAGGAACCTCCATACTGTTCTCCACACAGGCTGTGTCAATTTACATTCCCACCAACAGTGCAAGAGGGTCCCATTTTCTCCACACCCTCTCCAGCATTTATTGTTTGTAGATTTTCTGATGATGCCCATTTTAACCAGTGTGAGTTGATACCTCACTGTAGTTTGATTTGCATTTGTCTGATAGTTAGTGATGTTGAGCACCTTTTCATGTGCCTCTTGGCCCTCTGTATGTCATCTTTGGAGAAATGTCTTTTTAGGTCTTCTGTGCATTTTTCGATTGGGTTGTTTGTTTTTTTTTGATATTGAGCTGCATGAAATGTTTGTATATTTTGGAGATTAATCCTTTGTCTGCTGATTTATTTGCACATATTTTCTCCCATTCTGAGGGCTGTCTTTTCATCTTTATGGTTTCCTTTCCTGTGCAAAAGCGTTTAAGTTTCATTAGGTCCCATTTGTTTATTTTTGTTTTTATTTTCATTACTCTAGGAGGTGGGTCAAAAAAGATCTTGCTGTGATTTACGCCAAACAGTGTTCTTCCTATGTTTTCCTCTAAGAGTTTAATAGTGTCTGGTCTTACATTTAGGTCTACAACCCATTTTGAGTTTATTTTTATGCATTGTGTTAGGGAGTGTTCTAATTTCGTTCTTTTACATGTAGCTGTCCAGTTTTCCCAGCACCACTTATTGAAGAGGATGTCTTTTCTCCATTATATATTCTTGCCTCCTTTCTCATAGATTACTTGACCATAGGTGTGTGGGTTTATCTCTGGGCTTTCTATCCTGTTCCATTGACCAATATTTCTGTTTCTATGCCAGTACCATATAGTCTTGATAACTGTAGCTTTGTAGTATAGTCTCAAGTCTTGGAGTCTGATTCCTCCAGCTCCGTTTTTTTCCCTCAAGATTGCTTTGGCTATTCAGGGTCTTTTGTGTTTCCATACAAATTTTAATATATTTTTGTTCTAGTTCTGTGAAAAATGCCATTGGTAATTTGAGAGGGATTGCATTGAATCTGTAGATTGCTTTGGGTAGTATAGTCATTTTCACAATATTGATTGTTCCGATCCAAGAACATGGTATATCTCTCCAACTCTTTCTGTCATCCTTGACTTCTTTCATCAGTGTCTTATAGTTTTCTGAGTACAGGTCTTTTGCCTCCTTAGGTAGGTTTATTCCTAGGTATTTTATTCTTTTGTTACAGTGGTGAATGGGATTGTTTCCTTAATTTCTCTTTCTGATCTTTTGTTGTTAGTGTATAGGAATGCAAGAGATTTCTGTGCATTAATTTTGTATCCTACAACTTTACCAAATTCATTGATTAGCTCTAGTAGTTTTCTGGTGGCATCTTTAGGATTTCCTATGTATAGTATCATGTCATCTGCAAACAGTGACAGTTCTACTTCTTCTTTTCCAATTTGGATTCCTTTTATTTCTATTTCTTCTCTGATTGCCGTGGCTAGGACTTCCAAAACTCTGTTGAATAGTAGTGGTGAGAGTGGACATCCTTTTCTCATTCCTGATCTTAGAGGAAATGCTTTCAGTTTTTCACCATTGAGGATGATGTTTGCTGTGGGTTTGTTATATATGGCCTTTATTATGTTGAGGTAGGTTCCCTCTATGCCCACTTTCTGGAGAGTTTTTATCATAAATGGGTGTTGAATTTTGTCAAAAGGTTTTTCTGCATCTGTTGAGATGATCATATGGTTTTTATTCTTCAGTTTGTTAATATGGTGTGTCACATTGATTGATTTGCGTATGTTGAAGAATACTTGCATTCCTGGGGCAAATCCCACTTGATCATGGTGTATGATCATTTTGATGTGTTGTTGAATTCTGTTTGCTAGTATTTTGTTGAGGATTTTTGCATCTATATTCATCAGTGACATTGGTCTGTAATTTTCTTTTTTTGTAGTATCTTTGTCTGGTTTTGGTATCAGGGTGATGGTGGCCTCGTAGAATGAGTTTGAGAGTGTTCCTTCCTCTGCAATTTTTTGGGAGAGTTTGACAGGGATGGTGTTCACTCTTCTCTAAATGTTTGATAGAATTCACCTGTGAAGCCATCTGGTTCTGGACTTTTGTTTGTTGGAAGATTTTTAATCACAGTTTCAATTTCATTACTTGTGATTGGTCTGTTCATATTTTCTGTTTCTTCCTGTTTCGGTCTTGAAAGCTTATACCTTTCTAAGAACTTGTCCATTTCTTCCAGGTTGTCCATTTTATTGGCATAGAGTTGCTTGTAGTAGTTTCTTAGGATGCTTTGTATTTCTGTGGTGTCTGTTGTAACTTCTCCTTTTTCATTTCTAATTTTATTGATTTCAGTCCTCTCCCTCTTTTTCTTGATGAGTCTGGCTAATGGTTTATCAATTTTGTTTATCTTCTCAAAGAGCCAGCTTTTAGTTTTATTGATCTTTGCTATTGTTTTCTTTGTTTCTATTTCATTTATTTCTGCTCTAATCTTTATGATTTCTTTCCTTCCACTAACTTTGGGGGATTTTTTTTGTTCTTCTTTCTCTATTTCCTTTAGGTGTAAGGTTAGATTGTTTAAAGGTGTAACGTTAGATTGTTTATTTGAGATTTTTCTTGTTTCTTGAGGTAGGCTTGTATAGCTACAAACTTCCCTCTTAGAACTGTTTTTGTTGCATCCCATAGGTTTTGGATCGTCGTGTTTTCATTGTCATTTGTCTCTAGGTATTTTTTGATTTCCTCTTTGATTTCTTCAGTGATCTCTTGGTTATTTAGTAGCATATTGTTTAGCCTCCATGTGTTTGTATTTTTTACGTTTTTTTTCCCTGTAATTCATTTCTAATCTCATAGCATTGTGGTTTGATTTCTGACCCAAGATGTGATCTATCCTGGAGAATGTTCCATGCGCACTTGAGAAGAAAGGGTAATCTGCTGTTTTTGGATAGAATGTCCTATAAATATCAATTAAATCTATGTGGTCTATTGTGTCATTTAAAGCTTCTGTTTCCTTATTTATTTTCATTTTGGATGATCTGTCCATTGGTGTAAGTGAGATGTTAAAGTCCCCCACTGTTATTGTGTTACTGTCAATTTCCTCTTTTATACCTGTTAGCAGTTGCCTTATGTATTGTGGTGCCCTTATGTGGGTGCATATATATTTATATTTGTTATATCTTCTTGGATTGACCCCTTGACATTATGGGGTCAATTATGTAGTGTCCTTTCACTACATTATGTAGTGTCCTTTCTTGTCTCTTGTAACATTCTTTATTTTAAAGTCTATTTTATCTGATATGAGTATAGCTACTCCAGCTTTCTTTTGATTTCCATTGGCATGGAATATCTTTTTCCATCCCCTCACTCTCATTCTGTATATGTCCCTAGGTGTGCAGTGGGTCTCTTGTAGCCAGCATATATACAGGTCTTGTTTTTGTATCCATTCAGCCAGTCTATGTCTTTTGGTTGGAGCATTTAATCCATTCACATTTAAGGTAATTATCGATATGTATGTTCCTATTACCGTTTTCTTAATTGTTTTGGGTTTGTTTTTGTAGGTCCTTTTCTTCTCTTGTGTTTCCCGCTTAGAGAAGTTCCTTTAGCATTTGCTGTAAAGCTGGTTTGGTGGTGCTGAATCCACTTGGCTTTTGCTTGTCTATAAAGCTTTTGATTTCTCCATCAAATCTGAATGAGATCCTTGCTGGTTAGAGTAATCTTGGTTGTAGGTTTTTCCATTTCATTACTTTAAATATATCCTGCCACTCTCTTCTGGCCTGCAGAGTTTCTGCTGAAAAATCTGCTGATAACCTTATGGGGATTCCCTTATATATTATTTGTTGCTTTTCCCTTGCTGTTTTTAATATTTTTTCTGTGAATTTAATTTTTGATAATTTGATTAATATGTGTCTCAGCATGTTGCTCCTTGGGTTTATCCTGTATGGGTCTCTCTGCATTTCCTGGACTTGGGTGGCTATTTCTTTCCCATGTTAGGGAAGTTTTCAACTTTAATCTCTTCAAATATTTTCTTAGACTCTTTCTCTTTCTCTTCTTCTGGGACCCATATAATTCGAATGTTGATGCATTTAATGTTGTCCCAGAGGTCTCTGAGACTGTCTTCAATTCTTTTCATTCTTTTTTCTTTATTCTGCTCTGTGGCAGTTATTTCTACCATTCTATATTCCAGCTCACTTAGCCGTTCTTCTGCCTTAGTTATTCTGCTATTGATTCCTTCTAGAGTATTTTTAATTTCAGTTATTGTGTTGTTAATCACTGTTTGCTCTTGGTCCTTGTTAAACGTTTCTTGTATTTTCTCCATTCTCTTTCCGAGATTTTGGATCATCTTTACCATCATTATTACTCTGAATTGTTTTTCAGGTAGACTGCCTATTTCCTCTTCATTTTTCTGGTCTTGTGGGTTTTTACCTTGCCCCTTAACCTGCTGCATAGTTCTCTGTCTTCTCATTTTGTTTAGCTTACTGTGTTTGGGGTCTTCTTTCCATAGGCTGCAGGGTCGTATTTCCTCCTACTTCTGGTGTCTGCCCACAGTGGATGAGGCTGGTCCAGTGGCTTGTGTAGTCTTCCTGGTAGGGGGGGACTGGTGCCTGTGTTCTGGTGGGTGGAGCTGGATCTTGTCCCTCTCATGGGTAGGGCCGTATCTGCTGGTGTGTTTTGAGGAGTCTGTGAGATTAGTATGCCTTTAGGCAGCCTTTCTGCTTATGGGTGGGGTTGTGTTCCTGTCTTGCTACTTGTTTGGGGTGAGGCATCCAGCACTGGAGCTTGCTGACTGTTGGGTGGAGCCAGGTCTTAGTGGGGTTTTTTTTGTCTTTTATTTAAACATCTTTATTGGAGTATAATTGCTTTACAATGGTGTGTTCGTTTCTGCTGTATAACAATCAGCTATATGTATACCTATATCCCCATATCCCCTCCCTCTTGCATCTGCCTCCCACCAACCCTATCCCACCCCTCTAGGTGGTCACAAAGCACCGAGCTGATCTCCCTGTGCTATGTGGCTGCTTCCCACTAGCTAGCTATTTTACATTTGGTAGTGCATATGTGTCCATGCCACTCTCTCACTTCATCCCAGCTTACCCTTTCCACTTCCCATGTCCTCAAGTCCATTCTATATGTCTGTGTCTTTTTTCCTGTCCTGACCCTAGGTTCTACAGAACTTTTTTTTTTAGATTCCATATATATGTGTTAGCATACGGTATTTGTTTTTCTCTTTCTGACTTACTTCACTCTGTATGACCGTCTCTAGGTTCATCCACCTCACTACAAATAACTCAGTTTCGTTTCCTTTTATGGCTGAGTATTATTCCATTGTATGTATGTGCCACATCTTCTTTATCCATTCATCTATCAATGGACACTTAGATTGCTTCCATGTCCTGGCTGTTGTAAATAGAGCTGCAATGAACATTGTGGTACATGACTCTTTTTGAATTATGGTTTTCTCAGGGTATATGCCCAGTAGTGGGGTTGCTGGGTCCTATGGTAGTTCTATTTTTAGTTTTTGAAGGAACCTCCATACTGTTCTCCATAGTGGCTGTATCAGTTTACATTCCCACCAACAGTGCAAGAGGGTTCCCTTTTCTCCACACACTCTCCAGAATTGTTCATAGATTTTTTTGATGATGGCCATTCTGACAGGTGTAAGGTGATACCTCATTGTAGTTTTGATTTGCATTTCTCTAATGATTAGTGACATTGAGCATCCTTTCATGTGTTTGTTGGCAATCTATATATCTTCTTTGGAGAAATGTCTATGTAGGTCTTCTCTCCATTTTTGGATTGGGTTGTTTGTGTTTTTTTGATATTGAGCTGTATGAGCTGCTTGTAAATTTTGGAGATTAATCCTTTGTCAGTTGCTTTGTTTACAAATATTTTCTGCCATTCTGAGGGTTGTATTTTCATCTTGTGTATGGTTTCCTTTGCTGTGCAAAAACTTTTAAGTTTCATTAGGTCCCATTTATTTATTTTTGATTTTATTTCCATTTCTCTAGGACGTGGGCCAAAAAGGATCTTGCTGGGATTTATGTCATAGAGTGTTCTGCCTATGTTTTCCTCTAAGAGTTTTTATAGTGTCTGGCCTTACATTTAAGTCTCTAATCCATTTTGAGTTTATTTTTGTGTATGGTGTTAGGGAGTGTTCTAATTTCATTCCTTTACATGTAGCTGTCCAGTTTTCCCAGCACCACTTATGGAAGAGGATGTCTTTTCTCCATTGTGTATTCTTGCCTCCTTTATCAAAGATAAGGTGACCATATGTGCATGAATTTATCTCTGGGCTTTCTATCCTGTTCTCTTGATCTATATTTCTATTTCTGTGCCAGTACCATACTGTCTTGATTACTGTAGCTTTATAGTATAGCCTGAAGTCTGGGAGCCTGATTCCTCCAGCTCCATTTTTCTTTCTTAAGATTGCTTTGGCTATTCGGGGTCTTTCGTGTTTTCATACAGTTCTGTTAAAAATGCCATTGGTAGTTTGATAGGGATTGCATTGAATCTGTAGATTGCTTTGGGTAGTATACTTATTTTCACAATGTTGATTCTTCCAATCTAAGATCATGGTATATCTTTCCACCTGTTTGTATGTATCATCTTTAATTTCTTTTATCAGTGTCTTATAGTTTTCTGCATACAGGTCTTTTGTCTCCTTAGGGAGGTTTATTCCTAGGTATTTTATTCTTTTTGTTGCAATGGTAAATGGGAGTGTTTCCTTGATTTCTCTTTCAGATTTTTCTTCCTTAGTGTATAGGAATGCAAGAGATTTCTGTGCAGTAATTTTGTATCCTGCTGCTTTACCAAATTCATTGATTAGCTCTAGTATTTTTCTGGTAGCATCTTTAGGATTCTCTATGTATAGTATCATGTCATCTGCCAACAGTGACAAATTTACTTCTTCTTTTCCAATTTGGATTCCGTTTATTTCTTTTTCTTCTCTGATTGCTGTGGCAAAAACTTCCAAAACTATGTTGAATAATAGTGGTGAGAGTAGACAACCTTGTCTTGTTCCTGATCTTAGAGGAACGAGACAGTTTCAGTTTTTCACCATTGAGAATGATGTTGGCTGTGGGTTTGTCTTATATGGCCTTTATTATATTGAGGTAAGTTCCCTCTATGCCTACTTTCTGGAGAGTTTTTAATCATAAATAAGTGTTGAATTTTGTTGAAAGCTTTTTCTGCATCTATTGAGATGATCATATGGGTTTTCTCCTTCAATTTGTTAATATGGTGTATCACATTGATTGATTTGCATATATTGAAGAATCCTTGCATTCCTGGGATAAACCCCACTTGATCATCATTTATGATCCTTTTTTTTTTTTTTTTTGCGGTACGCGGGCCTCTCACCGTTGTGGCCTCTCCCCTTGCAAAGCACAGGCTCAGGATGCGCAGGCTCAGTGGCCATGGCTCACGGGCCCTGCCGCTCCGCCACATGTGGGATCCTCCCGGACCGGTGCACGAACCCGTGTCCCCTGCATCGGCAGGCGGACTCTCAACCACTGCGCCACCAGGGAAGCCCTGTATGATCCTTTTAATGTGCTGTTGGATTCTGTTTGCTAGTATTTTGTTGAGGATTTTTGCATCTATGTTCATCAGTGATATTGGCCTGTAGTTTTCTTTCTTTGTGACATCTTTGTCTGGTTTAGGTATCAGGGTGATGGTGGCCTCGTAGAATGAGTTGGGGAGTGTTCCTCCCTTTTTATGGAAGAGTTTGAGAAAGATAGGTGTTAGCTCTTCTAAATGTTTGATAAAATTCACCTGTGAAGCCATCTGGTCCTGGACTTTTGTTTGTTGGAAGATATTTAATCACAATCTCAATTTCAGTGCTTGTGATTGGTCTGTTTCTATTTCTTCCTGGCTCAGTCTCAGAAGGTTGTGCTTTTCTAAGAATTTGTCCATTTCTTCCAGGTTGTCCATTTTATTGGCATATAGTTGCTTGTAGTAATGCCTCATGATCCTTTGTATTTCTGCAGTGTCAGTTGTTACTTCTCCATTTTCATTTCTAAATCTATTGATTTGAGTCTTCTCCCGTTTTTTCTTGATGAGTCTGGCTAATGGTTTATCAGTTTTGTTTATCTTCTCAAAGAACCAGCTATTAGTTTTATTGATCTTTGCTATTGTCTTCTTTGTTTCTATTTCATGTATTTCTGCTGTGGTCTTTATGATTTCTTTCCTTCTGCTAGCTTTGGGGATTTTTTTATTCTTCTTTCTCTAATTGCTTTAGGTGTAAGGTTAATTTGTTTATTTGAGATGTTTCTTATTTCTTCAGGTAGGATTGTATTGCTATAAACTTCCATCTTAGAACTGCTTTTGCTGCATCTCATAGGTTTTGGGTCGTTGTGTTTTTATTGTCATTTATTCCTAGGTATTTTTTGATTTCCTCTTCGATTTCTTCAGTGATCTCTTGGTTATTTAGTAGTGTATTGTTTAGCCTCCATGTGTTTGTATTTTTTACAGATTTTTCCCCATAATTGATATCTAGTCTCATAGCGTTGTGGTCAGAAAAGATACTTGATACAATTTCAGTTTTCTTAAATTTACCAGGCTTCCAAGATATGTTCTATCCTGGAGAATGTTCCATGAGCACTTGAGAAGAAAGTGTATTCTGTTGTTTTTGGATGGAATGTCCTGTAAATATCAATTAAGTCCATCTTGTTTAATGTATCATTTAAAGCATGTGTTTCCTTATTTATTTTCATTTTGGATGATCTGTCCATTGGTGAAAGTGGGGTGTTAAAGTCCCCTACTATAATTGTGTTACTGTTGATTTCCCCTTTTATGGCTGTTAGCATTTGCCTTATGTATTGAGGTGCTCGTATGTTGGGTGCATAAATATTTACAATTGTTATATCTTCTTCTTGGATTGATCCCTTGATTATTACATAGTGTCCTTCTTTGTCTCTTGTAATAGTCTTTATTTTAAAATCTATTCTGTCTGATATGAGAATTGCTACTCCAGCTTTCTTTTGATTTCCATTTGCATGGAATGTCTTTTTCCACCCCCTCACTTTCAGTCTGTATGAGTCCCTAGGACTGAAGTGGGTCTCTTGTAGACAGCATATATACAGGTCTTCTTTTTGTATCCATTCAGCCAGTCTGTGTCTTTTGGTTGGAGCATTTAATCCCTTTACATTTAAGGTAATTATCAATATGTATGTTTCTATTACCATTTTCTTAATTGTTTTGGATTTGTTATTGTAGGTCTTTTCCTTCTCTTGTGTTTCCTGCCTTGAGAAGTTCCTTTAGCATTTGTTGTAAAGCTGGTTTAGTGGTGCTGAATTCTCTTAGCTTTTGCTTGTCTGTAAAGGTTTTAATTTCTCCATTGAATCTGAATGAGAAATAGAAAAAAAAATAATAATAAAGTATTATTATTATTTAAAAAATAATAATAAAAATATAAAGTAATAATAATAATATTTTCTTGTGACCTCAGCTGTCAGTGTCCTTGTCCCCACAGTGAGCCACAGCCAATCCCTGCCTGCCCAGGAAGTCCTCCAGTACTTCTAGGTAGGTCTCTGGACCTGCTGTGGGCACTGTGGGGCCAGCTCAGACTCTGATCTGGCCTTACTCCCGTGTGTACTTGCCTCCAAAGTCCACAGTTGCCTCCAGAGTCCACAGTTGACTCCAAAGTCCACAGCCTCAATTGTGGGAGCACTCATCGTCTATTCAGATATTTCACAGATGCAGGGTCTAGCATGCTGATTGCAGGGATTTAATCCGATGCTCCTGTGGCTGCATGGAGAGATTTCCCTTTCTCTTCTTTGGTAGCACTGCCCCTGGAGCTCAGCTTTGGCTTTGGCCCTGCCTCTGCATGTGTGCCGTCCTCAGGCATCTGTTCTCTGCCCAGGCAAGAAGGGGTGAAAGCAGTGGCTGATTAGGGCTCACTTGCTCACTCAGGCCAGGGAGAGGGAGGGATACGGCAGTCACAATTGGGATGTGTGGGAGTGCCTGCAGCAGCAGAGGCCAGCCGGAAGTTGCTACAGCCTGAGGCGCGCAGTGCATTCTCCTGGGGATGTTGGCCCAGGTCACGGGACCCTCGACGGTGGCAGGTTGCACAGGCTCCCGGGAAGGTGTAAGCAGTTACCTGCGCTTGCTCACAGGACCCTTGGTGGCAGCGGCGGCAGCATCGTGCCTGCCTCTGGGGTCTGAGATAACAGCTGCGGTTCGCGCCTGCCTCGAGCTCGCACAGGCGATGCCCTGCCATCTGTGAGCGCACGGAGCAAGAAGCTCCTATGGCGGGCCCACGCTTCGCCTTGTATGCTCCGCAACAGTGGTCTCTTGCCTCTCTGGCGGGCCCAGGCTTTTTCCTGGACTCCCTCAGCTGTGGCGCACTAGCCCCCTCCCGCTGTCTTCATGCAGCCAACCCCAATCCTCTCCCTGGGATCTGACCTCCAAAGCCCGAGCCTCAGCACCCAGCCCCCACCTGCCCCGGCGGGCGAGCAGACCATCTCAGGCTGGGGAGTGCTGGTCGGCACTGATCCTCTGTGCGGAATTCTCTCCACTTCGCCCTCTGCACCCCTGTTGCTGCCCTCTCTTCTGAGGCTCCGAAGCTCCCCCCATCCCCACCAGTGAAGGGGCTTCCTAGTGTGTGGAAACTGTTCCTCCTTCACAGCTCCCTCCCAGAGGTACGGGTCCCATCCCGATTCCTTTGTCCCTTTTTCTTCATTTTTCTTTTGCCCTACCCAGGTACGTGGAGATTTTCTTGCCTTTTTGGAAGTCTGAGGTCTGCCAGCGTTCAGTAGGTGTTCTATGTAGGAGTTGTTCCACGTGTAGATGTATTTCTGATGTATTTGTGGGGAGGAAGATGATCTCCATGTCTTACTCCTCTGCCATCCTGAAGGTCCTCCAACCCATCATATTCTTTTATTTAAAATTAATTAATTAATTAATTGATTTTTTTGGCTGTGTTGGGTCTTCGTTGCTGTGTGCAGGCTTTCTCTAGTTGTGGTGAGCAGGGGCTACTCTTCGTTGTGGTGCGTGGGCTTCTCAGTGCAGTGGCTTCTCTTGTTGTGGAGTATGGGCTCTAGGCACGTGGGCTTCAGTAGTTGTGGCACGTGGCCTCAGTAGTTGTGGCTCGCGGGCCCTAGAGCGCAGACTCAGTAGTTGTGGCTCATGGGCTTAGTTGCTCCGCGGCATGTGGGATCTTCCCAGACCAGGGATTGAACCTGTGTCTCCTGCATTGGCAGACAGATTCTTAAGCACTGCACCACCAGGGAAGTCCCCATCATATTCTTAAGGTCACCAAAATTTCCCAAGCACATTCATGCATAATATTGCATTAAGTCTCAACATCCTCATGGAGTCTTTATGCTCATATTACAGATGAAGATCCTAACCCCTTGTCAGAATGTGATCTGCAGACTAGCAGCATTGGCATTGCCTGGGAGTTGGTTAAACATGCAGAGTCTCAGGCTCTGACCTGCTGAATCATGACCTGCAGTTTAAGACGATTCCCAGGTGATTCATATGCACATTAAAGTGTGGAGGCACTGGACTAAAACTCAGAAAGGTTCAATGACTTTCCCAGAGTTCCAGGACAAAGTGGTGGCTCAGCTGGGATGAGAACTCAGGCTCTGAGCCTCCAAGAGAAATGCTTTTCTGACAATAATGCTTCACTCTGTGCTCGAAGGCACAACCATCCTTTAGGTCAGCTCCCGGGTCACGTCCACATCCTTACCCTAAAGACCCAAGCAGAGTCAGACACCCCTGCTTTTGCTCCTGAAGCCCTTGATGGGCTCCTCTGTACAGTGGTGAAGGCACTGAGCCTTGTAACGAGGAGAAGAAAATCAAATCATCAAGCCTCTTCTCAGGTCAGCCACTGGATTTGTCTGGAAGAGCTCCATACATCACTTGGTTGGGCATCCCTGAGCAATGGGGCAGCAAAGGGAACAAACTGCTGTGCAAAAGGAGGAATTTGTGTTGATCCTGAGAATGAAGACCAAGGTGGGAGAGAAATTAGGAGGAGAAAAGAGGAGGGAGGAGTGCCAGAGCCTTGTAGGAAGAGGTACAGTAATGCTTCTAAATTCTTGGTGGGAATGGATAGCTTTTTGTGTTTTTTTGGTTTTTGGTTTTTGTTTGTTTTGTCCATGCCACGCAGCATGCAGGATCTTAGTTCCCCGACCAGGGATTGAACCCATATCCCTGCAGTGGAAGCACAGAGTCTTAACCACTGGACCTCCAGGGAAATCCTTGTTTGTTTGTTTGTTTGTTGATAGTGTTGAACGGGCTGTGTTTTACCCAAAATAGAGGCTTGGATTGGCACACTGAAGCTGAGAACTGGCTAGTGCCAGAGGGGTGTGAGGCCTCAGTGGGCCCTGGGACTGCATAGTGACTGGTATGGGCCAGCTTGTTTCTTGTGCTTCTTGGAACCCCCAAGACCTAGCCCAGTACTCCCAAAATGTTTCTCATATGAATGAATGAGAGCCGAAGAAATCCATAAATATTATCCAGTCCAATTCCCTCTTTTTTGTTTCTGTTCATTTGTTGTTGACTTTTAAATTCTTTATAAGCTATATTAAATAGTCCAACATGAAAATACAAATATACAGTTTAAAAAATAACAGTAAAATGAACACCAATATACTCACCATCCGAATCAAGAAACAGAACGTCAAAGGTTTTATAGATTTTCTTCTTGTGTTTACATCTTTAATCCACCTGGAAATATTTTCTTTTGTAAGGTATGAGGTAGGAGGCTAAGTATTTTTTTCATATGGATAATCAATTGACTCAGCATTTCTTGAAAAAAATTTTCCTCTTCTCACTGAGCTTGCAAGGCCAACTTGGATATAAAACAAATTCCAACTATGAGTGGGTTTATTTCTGGGTTCTATCTTTGGTTCCTTTGATCTGCCTATCATTTTCAGTGTAAAACTATGTGATCTTAATTACCAAAGCTTTATAATAATTACTAATATCTGACATGGTGAGACCCCATGTTGTTCTTTTTTAGCAGTTTCTTGGCTGTTTATAGGCATTTGTATTTCTGAATAATTTTTAGAACCAGTTTGCCAATCACAAAAAAAATATTGTGACGTTTTTTATAATTATATGGAATCCTTAAATCAATTTGGGAGAGAACTCACATCTCTTGATATTTAGTCTTCTAAAACATGAACAGGAAATTTCTCTATAACTCTTTAGAAATTCTTTTATGTATTTTAATAAAGTTTTATAATTTTTTTCTAAAAAGGTTATTGTTCACTTTGTGAGATTTATGTATCAACACTTCATATTTATTGATGCTATAATAAAAGAAATCATTTTTTTAAAAACTACATTTTATATATGTTCGTTGCTGAAACATAGAAATTCAGTGGAACTGTGTGTTATCAACTTTTCATTCAGCGATCTTATTAAATTCTCTCGCTAACTTTAATATTTTGTCTGTAGATTCTTTTGGATTTCCTAAAGAAATTTGTAGAGTTGCTTGGGTTTTCCCCTTACGTCCTCTGTAAATGATATCTTTTTTCTTCTTTCCTAGTCCTTATGACATTTGTTTTTTGTCTTTGACTTATTATACAGGTGGGTATCTCTGGTAACAGGTAGAAATGATGATAGAGAAGGCATATTTTTCTTATTCCTAATTCCAAAGGGATCTGTTTTGACATGTCCTCGTTGATGGTGATATTTGATTTGTTTTTGTTTTGTTCAGGTTAAAGAAGTCCCATCTTTAAGAATTAGTTTTCATAAAGAGATGTTGATTTTTTTTCTCTTAAAAATGAAGTGTAGAAGGAGAGTCAAGATGGCAGAGTAGGAGGACAGAGAGTTTGCATCTCCTCACAACTAGGGCACCTAACAGAGACTGGTGGGGGACTTTGACACCCAAGGGGACTGGGGAAACCCCAGAGCAACCAGGTAGGACATGGGGGGAGTGAGGAGAGAGGAGAAGTGGAGGCGGGATGGGACCTGTGCTCCTGAAGGGCAGCTGGGAGAGGGGAGGGGTTCTCACACCTGGAGAGGCCCACTCACCATGAGGGGATCAACAGGGACGGGCAGAGAACCTCAGAGGTTCAGAGGATCGGAGGGGAATGCAGCTAGTGTTTCCCCTGCCCACTTAGGCCCCAGGGAGCCTGCTGGGGTCCCAGGCCTGGTCCTCCACCCTCTGAGGCTCCCTATGGCTGCGTGGGTCCTGGGGGTGTGGGAGGGAGGGGTGAGGAAGAGTGGAGTCAAATGGGAAGAGACCCTCGGGGATCGAAGGATTGGGGGGAGCACAGCTAGCATTTTCCCTGACAACTTGGGCCCTGGCGAACCTGCTGAATGACCCTCCCCAATCCGAGGCCTGAGGCCCTCCGGGGCTGCCTCTGGCTGCGCTTAGCATAGGGCCCGCCCCCACCTAACCCCCACCCCACCTAAGCACTGCCCCCCGACACACACAGCCAAGGCCTTTTCCAGCTTTTTCTTTTTGTTCTTTTTTTTGCTACTGTGGTTCTGATTTACCTTCTGGTTGTTGTTTTACTATTCTAATTTTTTGGTTTGTTTTATGTTTTTTGGGTTTTTTTGCGGTACGCGGGCCTCTCACTGTTGTGGCCTCTCCCGTTGCGGAGCACAGGCTCCGATGCGCAGGCTCAGCGGCCATGGCTCACAGGCCCAGCCGCTCCACGGCATGTGGGATCTTCCCAGACCAGGGCACGAACCCGTGTCCCCTGCATTGGCAGGCGGACTCTCAACCACTGTGCCACCAGGGAAGCCCTATTCTCATTTTATTTTATTTTTTATTCTTTGTTATTCTTTTTTTTTTTTTCTTGCCGCACCCTGAGGCATGTGGGATCTTGGTTTATGGGCCAAGGGTCAGGCCTGGGCTCCTGTGGTGGGAGCGCTGAGTCCAAGCTGCTGGACTAACAGAGAACTTCAGGTCCCAGGGAATATTAATCAGTGTGAGGTCTCCCAGAGGTCCTCAGCACCAAGACCCCACTACACCCAGCTGCCTACAAACTCCAGTGTTGGATGCCTCAGGCCAAACAATCAGCAGGACAGGAACACAGCCCCACCCATCAAAAAATACTGTGATGACAAAAAAAATATGTTACAGACGAAGGAGCAAGGTAAAAACCTATAAGACCAAACAAATGAAGAGGAAATAGGCAACCTACATGAAAAAGAATGCAGAGTAATGATAGTAAAGATGATCCCAAATCTTGGAAACAGAATGGAGGCACGAATTGAGGAAATACAAGAAATGTTCAACAAAGACCTAGAAGAACTAAAGAACAAACAAACAGAGATGAACAACACAATAACCGAAATGAAAAATACTCTGGAAGGAATCAATAGCGCAATAACTGAGGCAGAAGAATGAATAAGTGAGCTGGAAGATAGAATGGTGGAAATAACTGCTGAGGAGCAGAATAAAGAAAAAGGAAAGAAAAGAATTGAGGACAGTTTCAGAGACCTTTGGGACAAATTAAACGCACCAACATTCGAATTATAGGGGTCCCAGGAAAAGAAGAGAAAGAGAGAGGGTCTTGGAAAATATTTGAAGAGATTATAGTCGAAAACTTCCCTAACATGGGAAAGGAAGTAGTCAATCAAGTCCAGGAAGCACAGAGAGTCCCATACAGGATAAACCAAAGGAGAAACATGCTGAGACACATATTAATCAGACTATCAAAAAGTAAATTCAAAGAAAAAAATATTAAAAACAGCAAGGAAAAAGCAACAAATAACATACAAGAGAATCCCCATAAGGTTCCATAAGGTTATCAGCAGATTTTTCAGCAGAAACTCTGCAGGCCAGAAGGGAGTGACAGGATATATTTAAAGTAATGAAATGGAAAACCTACAACCAAGATTACTCTAACCAGCAAGGATCTCATTCGGATTCGATGGAGAAATCAAAAGCTTTACAGACAAGCAAAAGCCAAGAGAATTCAGCACCACCAAACCAGCTCTACAACAAATGCTAAAGGAACTTCTCTAAGCAGAAAACACAAGGAAGAAAAGGACCTACAACAACAAACCCAAAACAATTAAGAAAATGGTCATAGGAACATACATTCACCTTAAACGTGAATGGATTAAATGCTCCAACCAAAAGACATAGACTGGCTGAATGAATACAAAAACAAGACCCGTTTATATGCTGTCTACAGGAGACCCACTTCAGACCTAGCGACACATACAGACTGAAAGTGAGGGGATGGAAAAAGATATTCCATACAAATGGAAATCAAAAGAAAGCTGGAGTAGCAATACTCATATCAGATGAAATAGACTTTAAAATAATGATGGTTACAAGAGACAAGGAAGAACACTACATAATGATCAAGGCATCAATCCAAGAAGAAGATATAACAATTATAAATATTTATGCACCCAACATACGAGCACCTCAATATATAAGGTAAATGCGAATAGCTATAGAAGGGGAAATTAACAGTAACACAATAATAGTGGGAGACTTTAACACCCCACTTACACCAATGGACTGATCATCCAGACAGAAAATAAATAAACACAAGCTTTAAATGACACAATAGACCAGATAGAGTTAATTGATATTTATAGGACATTCCACCCAAAAGTGGCAGAATACACTTTCTTCTCAAGTGCACATGGAACATTCTCCACAATAGATCACATCTTGGGTCACAAAGCAAGCCTTAGTAAATTTAAGAAAACTGAAATCATATCAAGCATCTTTTCTGACCACAATGCTCTGAGATTAGAAATCAATTACAGGAAAAAAAGTGTAAAAAGCACAAACACATGGAGGCTAAACAGTGTGCTGCTAAATGACCAAGAGATCACTGAAGAAACCAGAGGAAATTTAAAAATGCATAGAAAGAAATGACAACGAAAACATGATGACCCAAAACCTATGGGACACAGCAGAAGCAGTTCTAAGAGGGATGTTCATAGCAATTCAGTCCCACCTCAAGAAACAAGAAAAATCTCATAAACAATCTAAACTTACAGCTAAAGCAACTAGAGAAACAAGAAGAAGAACAACAACAAAAAACCCGAAGTTAGTAGGAGGAAATAAATCATGGAGATCAGAGCAGAAATAAATGAAATAGAAATGAAGAAACAATAGCAAAGATCAATAAAACTAAAAGTTGGTTATTTGAGAAGATAAACAACACTGATAAACCTTTAGCCAGATTCATCTAGAAAAAAAAGGGAGAGGATGCAAGTCAATAAAATTAGAAGTGAAAAAGGAGAAATTACAACTGACACTGCAGAAACACCAAGGATCATAAGAGACTACTACCAGCAACTCTATGCCAATAAAATGGACAACCTGGAAGAAATGGACAAGTTCTTAGATATGTACAACCTTCCAAGACTGAACCAGGAAGAATTAGAAAATATAAACAGGCCAGTCACAAGTACTGAAATTGAAACTGTAATTAAAAATCTTTCAACAAAAGTCTAAGACCAGATGGCTTCACAGGTGAATTCTATCAAACATTTAGCGAAGAACTAACACCGATCCTTCTCAAACTTCCAAAATATTGCATAGGAAGGAACACTCCCAAGCTCATTCTATGAGGTCACCATCACCCTGATACCAAAGCTAGATAAAGATAGCACAAAAAAAGAAAATTACAGACCAATATCACTGATGAACATAGATGCAAAAATCCTCAACAAAATACTAGCAAACAGAATGCAACAACACATTAAAAGGATCATACACCATGATCAAGTGCGAGTTATCCCAGGAATGCAAGGATTCTTCAATATATGC
This sequence comes from Lipotes vexillifer, assembly GCF_000442215.2. Lineage (NCBI taxonomy): Eukaryota > Metazoa > Chordata > Mammalia > Artiodactyla > Lipotidae > Lipotes > Lipotes vexillifer. The sequence continues at coordinate 654,951 of NW_006796074.1, forward strand.
AAATCAATCAATGTGATAAATGATATTAACAAATCAAAGAATAAAAACCATGTGATCATCTCAATAGATGCAGAAAAACCTTTTGACAAAATTTAACACCCATTTATGATAAAAAACTATGCAGAAAATGGGCATAGAGGGAACCTACCTCAACATAACAAAGACCATGTATGACAGAACCACAGCAAACATCATTCTCAATGGTGAAAAACTAAAAGCATTTCCACTAAGATCAGGAACAAGACAAGGGTGTTCACTCTCACGACTCTTAATTCAACATAGTTATGGAAGTCCTAGCCATGGCAATCAGAGAAGAAAAAGAAATAAAATGAATCCAAATTGGAAGAGAAGAAGTAAAACTGTCACTGTTTGCAGATGACATGACACTATACATAAATAATCCTAAAGAAGCCACCAAAAACTACTAGAGCTAATCAATGAATTTGGTAAAGTTGCAGGATACAAAATTAATGCACAGAAATCTCTTGCATTCCTATACACTAAAAACAAAAGATCAGAAAGAGAAATTAAGGAAACAATCCCTTTCACCACTGCAACAAAAGAATAAAATACCTAGGAATAAACCTACCTAAGGAGGCAAAAGACCTGTACTCAGAAAACTATAAGACACTGATGAAAGAAGTCAAGGATGACAGAAAGAGTTGGAGAGATATACCATGTTCTTGGATCGGAACAATCAATATTGTGAAAATGACTATACTACCCAAAGCAATCTACAGATTCAATGCAATCCCTCTCAAATTACCAATGGCATTTTTCACAGAGCTAAAACAAAAAATCTTAAAATTTGTGTGGAAACACAGAAGACCCTGAATAGCCAAAGCAATCTTGAGAAAGAAAAACGAGCTAGCGGAATCAGGCTCCCTGACTTCAAACTGTACTGCAAAGCTACAGTAATCAAGGCAGTATGGTACTGGCCCAAAAACAGAAATATAGATCAATGGAACAAGATAGAAAGCCCAGAGATGAACCCACGCACCTGTGGTCACTAACACCATACACAAAAATAAACTCAAATGGATTAAAGATCTAAATGTAAGACTGGACACTATAAAACTCTTATAGGAAAACATAGCAAAAACTCTCTTTGACATAAATCACAGCAAGATCTGTTTTGACCCACCTCCTAGAGTAATGAAAATAAAAGCAAAAATAAACAAATGGGACCTAATGAAACTTAAAAGCTTTTGCACAGTAAAGGGAACCATAAACAAGACGAAAAGACAATCCCCAGAATGGGAGAAAATATTTGCAAACAAATCAACAGACAAAGGATTAATCTCCAAAATATACAAACAGTTCATGCAGCTCAATATCAAAAAAACAACCCAATCGAAAAATAGGCAGAAGACCTAAATAGACATTTCTCCAAAGAAGACATACAGATGATCAAGAGGCACATGAAAAGATGCTCAACATCCCTAATTATCAGAGAAATGCAAATCGAAACTATAATGAGGTATCACCTCACACTGGTCAGAATGGCCATCATCAAAAAAATCTAGAAGCAATAAATGCTGGAGAGGGTGTGGAGAAAAGGGAACCCTCTTGTACTGTTGGTGGAAATGTAAATTGATACAGCCTCTGTGAAGAACAGTATGGAGGTTCCTTAAATAACTAAAAATAGAACAACGATATGACCCAGCAATCCCACTACTGGGCATAAACCCTGAGAAAACCATAATTTAAAAGGCCACACGTATCCCAGTGTTCATTGCAGCACTATTTACGATAGCCAGGATGTAGAAACAACCTAAACGTCCATCAACAAATAATGGATAAAGAAGATGTGGTACATATATACAATGGAATATTACTCAGCCATAAAAAGGAACGAAATTGGGTCATTTGTAGAGATGTGGATGGACCTAGAGTCTGTCATACAGAGTGAAGTAAGTCCGAAAGAGAAAAACAAACATTGTATATTAATGCATATATGTGGAATCTAGAAAAATGGTACAAATGAACCTATTTCCAGGGCAGGAATATAGACTCAGATGTAGAGAACAGATTTGTGAACGCAGTGGGGGAAGGGGAGGCTGGGACGAATTGGGAGATTAGGATTGACATATATACACTACCACGTGTAAAATAAATAGCTATTGGGAACCTGCTATAAAGCCCAGGAAGCTCAGCTCGGTGCTCTGTGATGACCTAGAGGGATGGGATGGGGGGTGGGGTGGGAGGGAGGTCCAAGAGGGAGGGGATATATGTATACATATGGCTTATTCACTTCATTGTACAGCAGAAACCAACACAAAATTGTAAAGCAATTATACTCCAATTTAAAAAAATGAAGTGTAATATACATGTAGAAGATGCTTATGTCATAAATGTATGTATTTCTACAAACGGAACCCTCTGTGTGACCAGTACCCAGATCAAGAAATAGCGTATCACCAGCTCCCAAGTCACACCTTTCCATCTTATCACTCAACCCACCAAGGTAATCAATCTTCTTTTTTTTTTTTTTTTTTTTTCCCTTTGAGGGCCTAAAGACTGAGCTAGTCACCAGTGGCCAAAATCATGCCTACACAGTGAAACTTCCAAGTCTCCCAAATGACAGGGCCCAGGGAGCTCCCAAGTTGGTGAATATATCCACGTGCCAGGAGGGTGGCGCACCCCAGCTCCACAGTCTCCTGAGTTCAGGACGCTTCTGGACCTTGTCTTATGTACTTCTTCATCTAGCTACTTATTTGTATCCTTTATAATAAACTGTAATAGTAAGTATAGCAATTTCTTGAGTTCTGCAAGTTATTCTAGCAAATTATTGAAACTGAGGGAGGGTTTAAAGAAACTGACTTTGTGGCCAAATTGGACAGAACTGTGGATAACCTGGGTATAACTTGTGACTGACATCTGCAGTGAGGGCAGTCTTGTGGGACTGAGCCCTTAAATCTGAGGAGTCTAATATTAGTACTAGGTAGTTACTGTCTAAACTGAATTGTTGAATTGTAGCCACCTGGTTGATGTTGTAGAGTTGGACAAGTGATGATGGGAAAGATGCCATGTATTTGCCATCATTGTGGATTTGTATTTTATTTTAAAGGTTATAATTAGTGGTGTGCTGGAGCCAATTTATACTGGCTCAGAAGAGCCATTTGTTAACTTCTATGAAATTTGTCGGCTGGTTGTTAAATACAATTACACACACATATACTACACAAATGGTAGCATTTTTATGTACTATTTTGACCTTGACTTTTCATTAATGATATATTTTGGAGATTGTTCTATGTTAACAGAATTTTTTTTTTAACAGATACATTGAATTCCTTTTTTACTTTTAAGATGATCTAAGTTTGCTTTCATTATGATTGGTCTATGTGTAGACTATTTTATTTTATAATATTTTATTTTGGACTTTGGTATACTCCCTGATTTTCAAGATTTATGGCTTTCTTTAAGTCTGGAGTATCTTATTTATTATCTCTTCAAATACTAGTTCCCACCATGCCATCTCTTTTTTTGAAACTCCTCTTATTGCTTACTGATTATGCCATTTAATTACATAGATATCAAAATTACAGAAGTATCATTTCAGTTAGTAGCAAAACCTATGCTCTGTGTTTTTCTTAAGGTAAGCTTTTGTTAAAGAAAAAGGGGGATACCCCAACATACAGTGGCTTTAAAATGTCATTATTTAGTGCTCTCATATGTAAAGACCCTGGGGTGATTGGGCCACGTTTTCTGGACGATTCTTCTCCACAACAAGTCATTAAATGAACCTGTTTCCCTCAGCCTGCATCTCCACCATTGCCTAGAGTGAGAGTTCTTAATCATTTTTGTGCCGTGAACTCCTTTGGCACTCTATTCAAGCGTATGGACTTCCTCTCAGAATAATGTTTTTTGTTTTTTTTATCTTTTTTTTTTTTTTTTTTTGTTTTTGCAGTACGCGGGCCTCTCACTGCTGTGGCCTCTCCTGTTGCGGAGCACAGGCTCCGGACGCGCAGGCTCCGTGGCTATGGCTCATGGGCCCAGCCGCTCTGCGGCATGTGCGACCTTCCAGGACCGGGGCACGAACGCGTGTCCCCTCCATCGGCAGGCGGACTCTCAACCACTGAGCCACCAGGGAAGCCCGGTAACCAATCTTCTGATACCATAGATTAGTTTTACCTGTTTTTTAGTCCCTTATATAAGTGGAGTCATAGTATGCTGCCTTTGTGTCTGGCTTCTTTTGTGCAACATTATGTTAGTGGATTCACCTATACTATTTTATACAATTGTAGATCATCAATTCTCATTGCTTTAGTGTATTTTATTGTGTGAATATACTGGAATCTATTTATCCTACGATTGATGGGCATTTGGGTAGTTTCCAGTAGTCTATTATGAACAGTGCTGCCATGAGTATTCTAATACATGTCTTTAGTGAAATATATACATTTATGTTGAGTATATACTTCAGGGTAGAATTGATAAACCATTGAATATGTGCATGTTTCACTTTAGTAGAAAAATGCCACACCATTTTCAAAAGTGGTTGCAATGTTTTTCACTCCCACCAGCAGAGTTGGAGAGTTTCACTTGCTCCATATACATGCTGAATTTTATCAATTTTCCTGCATCTATTGAGATGACCATTTGATCATCAGATTTTTCCCATTAATCTATTAATGTGGTGAATGACACATAATTTTTTTCTAATGAAAAAGGAACCTTTCATTACTGGGATAAATCCAACTTGGTCAAGATGTACAAACTGTTTGTACATTGCTTGATTCCGTGTGGTATTATTTTGTGTAGTGTTTTTACCTCTGTCTTCATTGGTGAGGTTGGCCTATATTTTTTATTTTATAATGATCCTAGTTCCCTGAAAGTTTATGAATGCTAAGGTAAACTCTTGACACCCTCCATCTCTAACAATCTTTGACTTCCCGATTTGCAAAACTGCACATTTGATTTCCTCCTTGTTCTCATGACAGGGGCTTAGCTCATGCATTCCCCAGGCAGAGGAATGAAGCATGGCTCCTACAGTAATCCTCCCGGGAATCTTCAGTGATGTGTGCATGTCTGCTAAAGCCCCCAGATTAGATGAGTCTCACACACTCACAAGGAATGGATGGAGAGCATGACTGCAGGGGCAGAGGAAGAAAGCCTCTGTGTTCATGAACCTGAGGCCCACTCTACTGTGTAGGCATGGGATGTCTCTAGCACACCTCCACTTTGTTGCTGGAGGCTCCTCTCCTGGCCCCCTGGCCCCACCCTCTCTCTGGTGTTGGTGCAGGATGGAGAGCTCCTGGACCACAAGGCTCCAACTTGCCCACCCCTCCCTGAGTCACTAACCACAAGTCTCCCACACAGGAAATTGGTGAAAATGAGAATTCATGCCTCTTGAACCCAGTCAGTACAGACCTTTTTCAATGTTTCATCTTTGAGAGAACTTATCCTGCAAAAGCTTCCAGAACAGTGTACCCCTGGGAGTTTGATGGGAAATGGGATATCTACATGATCTCAAAGAATCTCTCACAAATGGCTTATTAAGCAAAGGGAAAAATAGCAACTTTACTACTGGTGGACATTTGAATGAAGTGAACAAGGTTGATATCACCAACGCTGGACTAATGGACATCATGTGTCCCCTGAGAAGGACTCATCATTTCTGTGGTGTTCCTGCCAAAAATGTTTAACCTGAACCTAATCACAAGGAAACATCAGGCAAATCCAAATTGAGGGACATTCTGAAAAATAACTGGTCTGTATTCTTTTAAAAATGTCAATGTCTTAAAAAGCAGAGAGGCAGAGGCACAGTTTCCAACCAAAGGAGAGTAAAAGGACTTGACAGTACAATCCTTGCATGACCCTTGGTTGGATCCTGAACCAGAGGATGAAAAGGTACTATAAAGGTCATTACTGTGACAATTGGTGAGATTGTAAAATAGACTTCTTAGATAGTAGTACTGTGTTAACGTTAAATTTCTTGATAACAGTACCACGGTGACGTAAGAGAATGTCCTTGTTTTTAAGAAATTCACACTGAAGGGTTTAGGGATGAAGAAACATGATGCCAAAATTTTCAGCTGATTCAGAAAAAAAATATGTATATATCACATATATAGAGAGAGAAAGGGCAAGTGTGTCAAAATGTTAACACTTGGTGAATCTTGGAGAAGAATATAGCAATTCTTTGTAAATTCTTGCAACCTTTCTTTTCTGGATATTATTTCAAAACAATAAGCTAAAAAATATTTACTTCCATGCCTAGCAAATGGAAAACCACGAAGGTAAAATGATAAGGATCACCTTGGTGGTTAATATAAAGTGTAGTTATTAACACTTACTTGGTGCTAGATGTCTTCAGAGGAAATTGCTTATCTTCTTAACCTTTTGAGAAAGGGATCATCACCCGACGTGTACAGATGAAAATGATGAGGGCTACAGAGGTGAAATAAAACACTCAAGCAAATCGCTGAGTGGGATTTCACTCAGGTCTGTGTGACTCCAAAGCCTTCAGGTGCCACAAATTCCCTGGGATGTGACCCTGACAAAAACTGACAGAAGAGAAGGTGACACTTATGTCCTCTTTGTTGTAAGCTGTTGGATCTAATTCTTCCTGCCTTTTCTAAGACCTACCTCTTGCTGTCTGCCTTGGAAGTAGTGAGTGGAGACCCAAAAAAAAGGGCAAGATGTGAGTTGAGTCTGGTGAGGAAGACAGTCCAAAGAACACGAGGGTGGATGTGGACAAGATCTACAGTGAGAAGCAAGGGTTTCTGGCAGCCCAGAGGAGAAGGAAGTTGATTCTGCCCTGTTGGCTTTGGGTAGCTTACTCTATTTCTGATGAGGATTGATGGATGTGAGAGTAGGGGCACTGGTGTCCAAGTGGACAGTGTAACCTGGATTGGTACCAGTTCTGCCTCTTAGGAGCCGTGCAGATCTTGGAAAAGTTGGCTAAAATACCTACAGGGTTAATCTGAGAATTGGATTTAGTGTAAGTGAAATGCTGGTGTGACTGGTTCAGCATCTCTTTTAGGAGCTGGTGTGGCCTTTTGGGGTCCGGGAGTAGCTAAAAAGAAAACAGAGGTTGGTGGAGATCATATTGATGTTACTGTGTCTTTGGTCATCAAGGAAACTAGAATAGAGGTGTCCCCAGCCTGGTTGCAAAATGGATATTCTGAACCAAGCTTTAATGCAGGAAAAAAAAAAAGAGGAATAATGCATTATTTCATAAACTCCTCTTATGTTCAGGGAACAGGAATGAATGGTATCAGGAGAGAAAAAGAGAAGCATCTTAACACTCTGCCTTCACCCTTGGGAGTACTTTTCCTGGGGCAGGGGAGGAAGTCCTCCTAGCTTCCCTTTAAGAGTTCTCCATATGCCCATGAGCTGCAAAGCATCCTGTCTTTGCCAAACATCCTGGTCCCTTGGTTCCTCCCACAGAATTTAGAATCAATACAACAGACAATACCCATAGGTACAGAGATGCAAAGGTGCCCACCCTAAGACAACACAGCCTGAGCACAGGTTTCACCAGCGATGGAAATGTCCACTGCCTGAGGGCTAGTGCTCAGTCTTGGAGCAGTCTCGACCTCAGTCTCAACCTGAAACTTAACAGAGGAGCCCAGGGCGCTCCGATAACCCCACCAAGGGTGAAATCTATGTCATGGCTGGCTCACGAGGGGTACTCACAAAATGGAGATATTATTAAGTCAAGTCAGAATATGCCACCCCAAAGTATGCTACTTTGGTATAAGGATTATTTTCAGTTAAAGGCAACTGAGAATCAATCAATACAGGAAGAGTTCTCTGCCCTTCCCTCGTATACCAAAATCAGAGCACACATCTCCCTTTGAGAAAGGTGCCCACTCTGTACCAGAAAAAGAAAAGTGCCTCTTATTATCAAAGATAAGAAGTTGACACCAAGTTTAGTTTGCATAAACAGACCTTATTAAAATAGCTCTTATCTTCTATTAGTTCTCGCACATATTTCCTTGTCACTTTACCACAATTTATCACCCTTTGAAGCCCAAACCTCCTTTCCTTTGTTAAAATGGTACATAAACCCCCAAGTCTAACTGCTTCTTTGAGTTTCACTCCTTTCCTGTGAACACCCATGCACCTAAACATTAATAAAAATTATGCCTTTTCTCCTCTTAATCTGTCTTTTGTTAGTTTAATTTATAGACCTTCAATTACTGAGCCTAAGAGGGTAGAGGAAACTATTTTTCCCCCCAACATATGCTTAATAATGATAAACTCAGACTTGCCTTGTATACGACTTCTTGTCATGTAGATGCTTTTTGTCATTGGGAGAATTCCAAGTGTGGATTAGTAAATTAATCTACAACTTAATCAGTTACAAAATGGAAACTTATCTGCTTTAAATTTGTCACTGATAGCCACTTTCTATTTCCTAAAAACTTATTATTGAAAAGACAACATATTATTTTTTAAATATTTATGTGTTTATTGGCTGCATCGGGTCTTAGTTGCAGCACATGCAATCTTTCATTGCAGTGCGCAGGCTTCTCTCTAGTTGTGGCGTGCGGGCTCCAGAACGTGCGGCTTATTAGTTGCGGCCAGAGTGCACGGGCTCCAGAGTGCATGGGCTCTGTAGTAGTGGCACGCAGCCTCCAGAGCTCATGGGCTCTTTAGTTGTGGCACGCAGGCTCTTTAGTTGTGGCACTCAGGCTCTTTAGTTGTGGCACACAGGCTTATTTGCCGCGTGGCATGTGGGATCTTAGTTCCCTGACCAGGGATCGAACCGGCATTCCCCGCGTTGCAAGACAGATTCTTAACCACTGGACCACCAGGGAAGTCCCGACAACATATCATTAAAGAAAACTTTCAAAATAAAGAACAGTCTAATATTTGACTTTAATTTCTGCCTGTTTCATTCTAGAATATGATCACATCCATCCGTGTCTTGGCACAGACAAACGTAGCATATATGCCACCTTAATCTGCTTTTCTAATCATAAAGATTTTTCTGGATTTCTACATAGTTTTCACAATGACTTTTTCCTTTCATTATTCATCATCCTTCAGAGAGCCATTACCTCCTGGGACTCCTGTGATGAAAGTGCCATTGTTTGCTAAGCCCCTAAAGGGGGGAATCATATAATTTCACCTTTTTATCTCTTCTAATGACTAGAGCAGTGCTGGGAATATGCTAGGTCCTCAGTAAGTGTTCATAGTGTTGAAAAAAACCCAAAAATGTTGGTAGAAGGTAAATTCTGGGAATAAAGAACCCTGTTACAGGCTAAGAAGTCTAATCAGTTCATGCATACAATATAGCATAAGTTTCCTGAAAATGCAACTAAAAGTACATATATTATACTATTAACCAAACATGTTTCTCCATGTTCAACACTTCAAAGCAATATTGCAGTTGTACCTTTGATTGTATGCAGGCAATGTTCCTGACCACTCTTATACAGGAAATAAATATTTAGCAGTAAGAAAAAAATCTGTTTATTGTAGCTTTTTGGGGGGGTAATCTATGTGGGAAATTAAATTATATAGATGGCAAAAAGGTTTCTGATAAACTGGCTTTATTATCAGTAACACATATGCTTTTATTAAACTCAGGTTTCTGTCTACCACTTTTTGTTAAGCAAATGCTTTTGTACCCTGAAAATCATGGGTGGACTTATAGTTGGAAAATGTAGAAAACCCAAAAAGATTCCCCCTAGTTTTATCCACAACTCTGTAATACTATCACATGAGAATTTTTAAAATACAGTGTCATGTGAAAAGAACCCTAGGCTATGCTTCAGAAGACCTGAGTTCTGTCTCTGGCTCAACCACCAACTTACTGCCTGTTTTTGTGGGGAGTTACTTCCTTTCTGGTCTTAATATTCCCATTTATAAAGAAAGAGTTAGGTTTGATGACCTGAGGTCACTTTCTGCCCAATGCTCTATGGCAAGTATATGTGATAGTACTAATTTATGCATTTACACTGAGAGTTGACTTAAACACAGTCTTTTCTCTCTTTTCATTTTGGAGGAAAGGAGATAGAAGATGCTGTGATCTATTATTTGTCAAGTGGAGAACTGATATCCTCTTGCAAGGTAACTGCCTCTGAGGAGGTTATTGTAAGATCTTAAAGTGAGAGAAGGCTAGCCTAGTCTGCCAGAGGAGGTGGAGCTGCTTCTGATAGCAAAGGAGGCTCAAGGGGAACCAGCTGTCCAAGGTTGTCAGATATCTAGGAAGATAACTCACATTTCGGAAGATGTCCTCCCATCTTTCCTGTCTTTAAAGGAGTTCTGACTGTGTGCTGACACACATCTGGGGACTGCATGATTACATCTCTAACATAAAGCTCAGGCTAGATCTCTTTGACAGATCGATTTCCTTGGATGCAAAAATCAAGCAAAATATCTGTAACTGCCTGTTAGTTTGTTCCCATGAATCCCATGATTAACCCGCTTAGTCAGAGACATTGGCCCAACGTGTTATGTCCCAATCTGTGATTAGCTTGCCCACCCCACACTCTGTCCTAACAACGGCAGTAGTTAGCGGTCCTGCCTCAACACCCCAGGCTCTTACTGTCCCCACTGACTGTGGTGCTGTGAGCCCATTTCAACTATAGTCAGTCCCCAGCACAGCACTTTATAAGGATTTTGGGGTTTCCTTCATCAATCTTTTTCATTCTGAGGTGAAGGGAAGTCTTCTGGACTCTTGGAGGGACATGACAGAGTTAGACTTACATGGGACTTCGCTGGTAGATCCAATCTAGCATTTCTGTATCCTAGAGAATTTAAATTCTTTCTCTTACCTCTGTCAAAAGTTTTTTTAAAAAACATGTCCGTCCCTGAGGGTATTCCTTCCAGAGCCTGGTGAATGTTTCCATGCAACAGAAGGTGGACTTGGAGAGACCATTGATTCTGGGGGCCTTACATGACCTTGTCTGTGTAGTTTGGTACCTTCTTCTAGGATGCTGGGATCCCTGCTGTGTGCCCAAAGGTGAGGAACGAAGGCTCCTCTTTAACTCTGTCACAGTCTGTGTCTTTAGAGCCAGGGTATAGTAATTTGAATAAAGGCCACCCAAAGATGTCAATTCCTAATCTCTGGAATTTGTAAAAGTAACCTTATTTGGAAAAAGGGTCTTTGCAGATGTCATTAGGTCAAGGACCTTAAGATAAGGAGATTATCCTGAATTATCCAGGTGGACCTTAAATGCAATCTCATAGTAAAGACTCCTTGGTATATAAATGAGCCTCAGAATCACCTCTTCCCAAGTCAAGTCACTCAGTCAAACTTGGCCTCTACCAAATGGCCCACTTTTGTGGAGTTGAGGAAACATGCAGGATGGAGGCCAGCCCACTCCCCCTGACTTCCCTCAGCCCCTACTCAGTTACCCTGCATAAAGCAAGGACATCTGTGCCAAGTCCCATGCTGTCATTCTAGCCCATCCTGGAAGTCGGCTTTGGGAGAATTCCACCAAGTCCCTGGCCGAGCTGGGGAAGGGTCCACGGCTCCTTCCACAACTTCAGGTGAATCAGGTATCATAGTTCCCGCCCTCGTGATGTGAATCAGCAATATCTGTGCGCCCTGAGTCTCACTTTCTGTGAACCATTGATCTTTGCCTAGCACATACAAAACTTTTATAAAAGATCTGAGGTTTTCCCCAAACTGCATCAGCACGTAAATGATGTGGGTGAGGGGAGTTACCTAGATATGAACTCAGGCACCAGCAGATATTTCTATGAGGTGAGATTGCAGACAAAAGAGATTGGATGTAGAGATCATGAAACAAGGCATACAGGAGTACATAAGCATTCTAAATTGCATCTAAAGAAAGAAGTTGAAGTGTAACAGTGATGGGCGTCATCTGCATGTGAGAATTCTTACCTCACGCCCTGTGTTTCCACGAGGAACTTCCACATCCCTCCTGGAGGGGAAGCAGTAGTGGAAAGGACAGCTCTGGTTCCACCTCTCTCCTCACTTACTGCTCCTCATTGGAGGGTGATGAGCACCTATGATTGGTAGGTGGGGAGAGTTTGTCACTTGTTATCTGTTGGACCACAAAAGCCAGAGGGATGGGCCCCCTTTCTCTATTGCCTTCCTGGGACCTGAACCCCACAGTAAAGGTGTTTGTGGCTGTAGACCTTTGTGTAAGTTAACCAAGTTGGTCTGGTTTTGTCAGGCCCAGTTAGGTTCTTGCCTCTCGATATTGAGGCAAGAGACTCTCTTCCATGCAGATGACCGAACTTATCCCACTGGCCTGGTCTCAACCAGCAGAAATAAACCATGTGTTCCATCACTTCACAATTCTGTTCCTGAAACGCCTCTTCTCGCCACCGTAAGGAAGAATCTGTTGCGTTTCTACACACGAAAAATGAAATATCAGAAAGAGAAAGTTTAAAAAAACACCATTTAAAATTGCATTAAAAAAACACCTAGGAAAGGGGCTTCCCTGGTGGCGCAGTGGTTGAGAGTCCGCCTGCTGATGCAGGGGACACGGGTTCGTGCCCCGGTCCGGGAAGATCCCACATGTCGCGGAGCGGCTGGGCCCGTGAGCCGTGGCCGCTGAGCCTGCACGTCCGGAGCCTGTGCTCCACAACGGGAGAGGCCACAGCAGTGAGAGAACTGCATACCGCAAAAAAAAAAACCACCTAGGAATAAAATTTAACCAAGAAGGTGAAAGACGTATACTCTGAAAACGATAAAACATTGATGAAGGAAATTGAAGATGATTCAAAGAAATGGAATGATATCTCGTGCTCTTGGATTGGAAGAATCAGCCCCCTGCCCCTGAACCCCAGACAACCACTGATCATTTACTGTCTCAATCGTTTTGCCTTTTCCAAAATGTCCTATCGTTAGAGTCATATGGCATGTAGCCTTTTCAGACAGGCTTCTTTCACTTAACAATATACACTTAAGACTTCTATCTGTGGCTTGATAGCTGATTTTTTAAAATCACTGAATAACATGCCATTGTATACATTACCACAGTTTGTTTATCCATTCATCTATTGAAGGGCATCTTGGTCAATTCCAATTTTTGACAATTATAAATAAAGATGCTATAAATATTCAGGCTCAGGTTTTTGTGTGGATATGTTTTCAACTCATTTGGGTAAAAATCAGGAGCATGATTACTGGATTATTTGGTAAGCCTATTCTAGCTTTATAAGAAATTACCAAACTGTCTTCCAAAGTGGTTATACCAGTTTGCATTTCCACCAGCAATAAATGAGAGCTCCTCTTAATCTTCTCCCTCTCCAGCATTTGGTGTTGTGATTTTAGCCATTCTTCCACATCACAAGTGTGTGGCGGTAACTCACTGTTGCTTTAACTTACAATTCCCTAATGAAATAATGTTTTATCACATGCTAATTTGCCGTCTCTATGTGTTCTTTGGTGAGATCTATTTTTAGATCTTTTTGTGTGTGTTGTCACTATATATGATTTTTAAGCATTTTTTTTAAAAAAAGGAAGTATAGTTGATGTACAATATTACGTCACAGGTGTACACTATACTGATTCACAATTTTTAAAAGTTAGACTCCATTTATAGTTATTATAAAATATTGGCTGTATTCTCCATGTGTACGTGATATCCTTGTAGCTTATTTTATACCTAATAGTTCATACCTCGTAATTCCCTACCCCTACGTTGCCCCTCCCCGCTTGCCTCTCCCCATTGGTAACCACTGGTTTGTTCTCTATATGAGATCATTTTTTTAAACTTTTTAAATCACTGCAGGGTGCGATAGTAGACCCACCCCTATTCTGCCACTCACCACAGATAAGATACCTGCAGAGGAGCTGTTCTCGTCTGAGCAGAACACATGACAGCACAGACTCTGAGAAAAGGGAATTAGCAACACTGAAAACTTCTGGAAAGAAGGCTCTAATTAAGGTATGTATTACTAAGCATCCTTGGGGAAGACGGATGTAAGAAGCAGGGACAGTTTTATGTCCCTGGGGGCAGGCAAAGGGAAGACCATGATTTCAGAAATCTGGCACAAGAGGTGACTTTTTTTTTTCTTTGCATATCCCCAGAGTTTACAAACCCTGCATATGTCTGAATAGCTGTCCATGGCTCTGGTGGAGGAAAGAAAGCCTTGCCATTTTTCTCTGCAGGATGCTAGGAGGGTGTCAAAGCCCCTCCAAGAGTGGGAAGGTAAATAAGAAAAGGTCCCTCCTGTCACCAGGCATCTGGGGAGGAATCTGTCCATTTGCTGCGTACAGTGCATCTGTGAGATAACGGGAAGACGTGTGGGTATTATTCTCAAGGAACAAAGCTGGCAAGCAAACGTTCATCCCTAACTAGATGCTAACTTCAATGACCTCAGGCATGTCCCACCAACCCCTGAAAAGCATTCTTAGCCCCCTTCCACAGAGGGGAACCTGAAACTCAGTTTGAAAAACAAGTCCAAGTTTACTCTGCTACAAACTAATCTAGAACTTGGAAGTCAGGTGGTCTAGATTCTAAAAGGTAAGAGCTTTTTACTCTTTTTTTTTTTTTCTTTAAACACACGAAATAGAGAAATATGGAAAAGAACAAGGATTGGAGTAGACAGATGTGGTTTTTGAGTCCTGGCTCTAATCTCTCTCCCTCTGTGTAACTTCAGGCACCGGACAGAAGCTGAGATTCGGTATAATCGTAACTGCAGGAATAGAAAGGTGCCTGCTTCATAGGGATTCAAGAGGAATAAATGAGGTGATGCATCTAAAATTCCTGGTCCACTGTGATAAATGGTAGAGCTTGCTAATACTTTCCACAGATTTTAATGATAAAAGAGCACGGGGGAAGTGTGGAGGGGGCGTCAGTAGGAAGGATCTGGGGAAGAAAATGAGTTGAAGACCTCCTCATAGTCCAGGATCTTAGGAGAGCAGAAGAGAAGGACCATGAAATGGAAATTGTTTTTAAAAATAACTGTAAAAGACAAGTAGGGAGGAAGATGTAGGAGGGGAGTCTGTTGTTTTGAAAGTTGCTGGCCACATAAAAAAAAGACCCACCTCCGTTCTTCAGAAACTGTTTTAAAATCTATTTTGCATACATAGTGAAATTAATATCTTTAAAATGGCTAACTTGCTTGGCATTTCAAATTATAGAAATGTGGCATAGTGGATAGGGATGTCTGAATGTTCAATAATCAAATGCCTCGGAAAAATAATAAGTCTAGGTTGAAATTGCCTTGAATATAAATATCAGTTTGAGGAGAATGATCATGTTTTTGTTTGTTTGTTTTCTGAAAATGAATTTATTAATGTCTCTCTGTAAGTGAATCAAGTGGATGTACAGCAGCAAGAAACAGAGCATTGAAAATCAGCTATACCCCATTATAAAGAAAATTAAAAAAAAAATCAAACACAGTGAGAGACAGATAAATACTTACAAAATACATTCAGGGGGTGTGATGCAACCGGGATTGACCACACTAAAACCACAGCTGGATGAGACCTAAGGCTGGACACTGGTGGGGCTGAGAGAACTGGTGAGGATGGGTCAGCAAATGTAGCCACTTAAGAGTAATACTGTCTGCCCCCCATTCCATGGGTCCCAGAACTCCAGGTGCAGGGGAACCGTCCTACCGCTGAAACATGCATGGGACACCCAGAGGATGGTACATCGTCTGATCAGGAAGAGTGTGGAAAAGTTGCCTCATCTCCTCATTTCCTGGTGCTCACATTCTCCCCACCGGCCTCTTTCCTAACAATCTCCCCACTTGGGGAATGCGCACCTTCAACATCCTGTTTCGAACAGCTTGAAGGGGAAGGGGGGGGAACCAATGAGAAGCAAGCCCTAGGTATTTGGACAGGCACATGTCACTCTAATTTCCAATCAGGAAGACGAATTGACCAAAGGCTCAGCTTGCCCCTGGAATCAGATTAGGGCTTGCAGCAATCCTGCTGTTTTGGGGCCAGTTCCTACAAAAGCAAGTTAAAAACTGGAAGTCAGGGGTACTGCAGTTCACAAACCTGCAGGCTTGTAAATGATACCTGTCGTCGAAAAATGTCTTGAGGAAAGTCATCGAAAAGGGCTTGAAAACAAGGCAGAATTGCAGGAAAGGAATTTCAAGAGGTTGATTCGAGTCGCTATTGAAGCACATGAAAAGCAGCTGAACTGGGGCTTGCCTGGTGGCTCAGTGGTTGAGGGTCCGCCTGCCGATGTAGGAGACACGGGTTCGTGCTCCGGTCTGGGAAGATCCCACGTGTTGCGGAGCGGCTAGGCCCGTGAGCCATGGCCACTGAGCCTGCGCGTCCGGAGCCTGTGCTCCGCAACGGGAGAGGCCGCAACAGCGAGAGGCCCGCGTACCGCAAACAAAACAAAACAAACAAACAAAAAAAAAAGCGGCTGAACTTCGCCATTGCTGCAGTTGGCCAAAAAGGGCGTATGCGTCTTTCCTGAATATAAGAGAATGATCATGTTTTAAATGTTGAGTCTTCCTTTCACTTTATCTCTATTGCAGAAGGAAGGAAGGGAGGAAAAGGAAAAGAATCAAAAGCAAATATGGCAGTATGCTAGCAGTTGCTAATTCTGAGGGGTAGAACTATCGGTATTTAAGTTTTCTTTGCAAATTTTGTCTTTTCTAATCCCACACAACCCCCTGTATTAGTCAGACAAGGCAGTTTTCAGTTTTTAAAAAGTGCTAATAGGGGCTTCCCTGGTGGCGCAGTGCTTGAGAGTCCGCCTGCCGATGCAGGAGACGCGGGGTCGTGGCCCGCTTCCGGGAAATC
>NW_006796074.1:673042-680420 GCF_000442215.2 Lipotes vexillifer
ACTGAGCCTGCGCGTCCGGAGCCTGTGCTCCGCAACGGGAGAGGCCGCAACAGCGAGAGGCCCGCGTACCGCAAACAAAACAAAACAAACAAACAAAAAAAAAAGCGGCTGAACTTCGCCATTGCTGCAGTTGGCCAAAAAGGGCGTATGCGTCTTTCCTGAATATAAGAGAATGATCATGTTTTAAATGTTGAGTCTTCCTTTCACTTTATCTCTATTGCAGAAGGAAGGAAGGGAGGAAAAGGAAAAGAATCAAAAGCAAATATGGCAGTATGCTAGCAGTTGCTAATTCTGAGGGGTAGAACTATCGGTATTTAAGTTTTCTTTGCAAATTTTGTCTTTTCTAATCCCACACAACCCCCTGTATTAGTCAGACAAGGCAGTTTTCAGTTTTTAAAAAGTGCTAATAGGGGCTTCCCTGGTGGCGCAGTGCTTGAGAGTCCGCCTGCCGATGCAGGAGACGCGGGTTCGTGCCCCGTTTCGGGAGGATCCCACATGCCGCGGAGCGGCTGGGCCCGTGAGCCATGGCCGCTGAGCCTGCGCGTCCGGAGCCTGTGCTGCGCAAATGGGAGAGGCCACAACAGTGAGAGGCCCGCATAACGCAAGGAAAAAAAAAAAAAAAAAGTGCTAATAGGCTGTACTTTTTAGAGAAGTTTTAAGTTTACAGAAAATTTGAAAATTTGGGTAGAAAAGGCAGAGAGGTCCCATGTAGCCCCTGTATTAGTCTGTTTAAGCTACCATCACAAAATGTCACAGGCTGGGTGGCTTAAATGACAGGGATTTATTTTCTCACAGTTCTGGAGGCTAGAAGTCCAAGAGCAAGGTGCTAACAAATTGGATTTCTGGTGAGAGCCTCTTGGGCTGCCTTCACACTTTGTCCTCATCTTACAAGGACACCAGTCTGATTGGATTAGGGCCCCATCTGATGATCTCATTTAACCTAAATTACCTCCTTAATGGCCTGTCTCCAAATATAGTGACATTGGGAGTGTCTTGGTCAGTTTGGGCTCCTATAACAGAATACCATAGACTGGGTGGCTGACAAACAACACATTTATTTCTCACAGTTCTAGAGTCTGGGAAGTCCAAGATCAAGGTACCAGAACAGTCAGGTTCTGGTGAGAGCCCTCTTCCAGATTGCAAACTGCCCAATTCCCATTGTATCCTCACAAACCCTAGAGCAGAGAGAGGAAGCAAGCTCTCCTGTGATTCTTATAAGGGCACTCATCCCATTCATGAGGGCTCCACCCTTATGACCTCACCTAATCCAATCACTTTGCAAAGGCTCCACCTCCTAATACCGTCACAATGGGGGTAGGGTTTCAACATACAAATTTTGGAAGGACACAGTTAGACCATAACAGTGCTTTAGAGCTTCAACACATGAACTTGGGAGGGGCGGGAGGCACAATTCAATCTATACTTTTAAATAAAAATATTGTTAAATGAGTCCCTCTTAGGTGCCTCTGTGGCCAAGTCTTCCTGCCTTGATGGATTATACACTTGAGCCCAATGTGACAGTAACTGACTACTACTATCCTGATATCATCTCAAGCCCCTGCAATGGGGAACTTATCCAAAGAGATAGCAAGTTGCTTCTTGCCATCTTTTACTGCCTCCTGTTTGTATTTGGTCTTCTGGGAAACAGCCTGGTCATCCTGGTCCTTGTCACCTGCAAGAAGCTGAGGAGCATCACAGACATATACCTCTTGAACCTGGCCCTGTCTGACTTGCTTTTTGTCTTCTCCTTCCCCTTTCAGACCCACTATCAGCTGGACCAGTGGGTGTTTGGGACTGTAATGCTCAAGGTGGTCTCTGGCTTTTATTACATTGGCTTCTTTAGCAGCATGTTCTTTGTCACACTCATGAGTGTGGACAGGTACCTGGCAGTTTTCCGTGCTGTATACGCCATGAAAGTGAGGACGACCAGAATGGGCATAGCCCTGAGTCTGGCAGTGTGGCTGATTGCCTTCGTGGCCACCAGCCCGTTACTAGTATTTTACCAAGAGGCCTCTGATGATGGTGTTCTACAGTGTTATTCGTATTACAATCAAGAGACACTGAAGTGGAAGATCTTCATCCACTTTGAAATGAATATCTTAGGCCTGTTGATCCCATTCACCATCCTCATGTTCTGCTACATTAGCATCCTGCACCAGCTGAAGAGTTGCCAGAGCCACAACAAGACCAAGGCCATCAAGCTCGTGCTCATTGTGGTGGTTGTCTCTTTACTCTTCTGGGTCCCATTCAATGTAGTACTTTTCCTTACTTCCCTGCACAACATGCACATCTTGGATGGATGCATCATGAGCCAGCGGTTGATCTATGCCACCCACGTCACAGAAACCATTTCCTTCACCCACTGCTGTGTGAACCCTATTGTCTATGCGTTCATGGGCGAGAAGTTCAAGAAACACCTCTCAGAAATATTTCAGAAAAGTTGCAGCCACATCTTCCTCTACATAGGGAGACAAATCTCTAGGAAGGCCTGGGAAAGGTCATCCTCCTATCAGCACTCCTCCCATTCCTCCAGTATAGACTACATTTTGTGAGGCAGGTGCCTTAGAGCAGCCCTCTGCCTCCATCACCCCTCTTCTTTCAGGAGACAAAAATGATTCACACTGGAGTCTGAGCCTATGTGAAGGGAGACTCTTAGAAATTGGGCTACAGACACAAGACTAATTTAATGATATTCAAGGAATTCCCACTATTGCAAATTAATCTTCTCAACTTTCAAAAACTTTGTTACTATTTTCTGAAAAGAGTCTATATATTTCACTATGAATTGTAATGTTAGCTCTAGGGATTTTTTTTTTTCCTTAGTTTTTGGAGTATCTTTATCAAATACCAACTTAAATTTTATCAAATGCTTTTTCCTTATCTATTGAAGTGATCATGTAGTTTTCCTCCATTATTCTGTTACTTTGGTGAACTATATTGATTGATTTTCTTATTTTAAATAAACCTGTATTTTCCCTGGAAAAAATGACCTCATGGTTATGATCATTTTAATAAATAATTGGATTCCTTTGGGATTTTCGTATCTGTGTTCATGAGAGATCTTATCCTGTAATTTTTCTTTCTTATAATGTCCTGGCCAGGTTTGGCCCCCAAAACAAAGGGTGGATTGTGTTATACGTCAATTAAAACATAATAAAAAAAATGCAAGTCCCCCTCCCCCACACACAACAAAACCAACCAACCAACCTGACAACTCTTCAACAGGGCCTGTAATACCCCGCAAAGATTGTCTCCCTTTTCTCTTTACTTGTGCTGGTCCAGCCACTCTGGCCTCCCTTCAATCCTGGGAGATTGAGCTCCAAGATTTATTCAAATAGTTCTTCCTCTCAATTTGTGTGTGTGTCTTTTTCTCCCTGAACTCTAGTTAACTGAGTGTTAATACTTTTCTTATCCATATCTTGTAGCTTTATTCTATATTTTCTGTTTTTTAAAGAGTTCTTTAATTTGCTCCTCCGATTTTCTAATTCACGTTTTAGCTATATTCCATCTATTATGCTCTCATTCCAGCTATTATATATATATATATATATGTGTGTGTGTAGATATATATATATATATGTATATAATGTGCTCTTTATTTCAACTGTTATATTTTTCATGCTGGCACAGTGATGGCCTTGATACTTGCTGGGTTCAAATGATGGGGTCAGATAGAATCATGCTGTGTGTAGCCTTTTTTAAAAAAATTTTTTATTGGAGTATAGTTGATTTACAATGTTGTGTTAGTTTCAGGTGTACGCCCCTCTGTTTCTTTTTCTTTCTTAAAATAATTAATTAATTAATTTTGGCTGTGTTGGGTCTTTGTTGCTGCACACAGGCTTTCTCTAGTTGCGGCGAGCGGGGGCTACTCTTTGTTGTGGTGCGCAGGCTTCTCATTGCTGTGGCTTCTCTTGTTGCGGAGCATGGGCTCTAGGCGAGCGGGCTCAGTAGTTGTGGCTCATGGGCTCTAGAGTGCAGGCTCAGTAGTTGTAGCGCACGGGCTTAGTTGCTCCACGGCATGTGGGATCTTCCCGGACCAGGGCTCAAACCCGTGTCTCCTGCATTGGCAAGTGGATTCTTAACCTCTGTGCCACCAGGGAAGTGCCCCATCTGTTTCTTAAAAGGAATTCCTGACACCAAAGTCAGCCCGGTGGCTTTGCGTGTTCCTTGCTAAGGCGAGCCTCTACTCTTTTCCATTAGCTGTATGCAAAAGGATTTATATATTTGAAACAAATAATTAGCTGACTACTGGACTATGTTGAGTCAGATTTAGATGACTCTGCTCAAGCCACATGCATGATGGCAGCTATCCTGTCCATGTAATAGATAGCAAGATCAAGCCACAGCAAGTTCATTTAAGAGCATGAACCAATTTTTAAGTATTTTGACAGATATACTTGCAGGTGAGATGATATAGGAGAAAATAATTATAATACATGAAAAACATGTTTTGAATTTTATAAAAGGCATTATAATTGGCCCTCACCTAGCTCTGCTAATGGAGGAAACATATATAAATAATCTTAAACAGCAAAAGCAAAATGCCTTTAAACCCTAGGTCTGAAGTGCGTTGGAATTTACTTTCTCAAAGCAATAGCAAATTACCTTTCTGATAATAGATGGTTTTATTAAATATTAAAAGTGGCTAGTGTTTACTTGAGTTCATCCTGACTTGTCCTGATACATCCTGAGTGGCAGGGGAGTCAATCTGAAATGGAACATTAGCTGGAAATAATCCACCAAACAAAGAATAATCCATATGTGTTTCATCTAGAGATTACTATAAAAAAAAAAAAAAAAGAAATGATGAGGTCAGGAGGGATATTGGGAAGGGAACAGAGGGACATTCACATTTTTGGGCACCCACTCTGAGCTGAGCACTTAACTGGAATTTTCACATTTTTGGGCACCTACTCTGAGCTGAGCACTTAACTGGAATTTTCTCATTAATCTACAAAGAGCCCTTCAGGATGATTATTGTTAACCTAAGAGGCTGCCAAATCAGAATCCCAGAGCATGATGTCTCCAAAGCCACAGAGTTCCCCCCTACCTCCTGCAAGTGCACTGTCTTCTCACACGTGTCCTGTGCTCCTCAGCTGGGCTGCCCCGCTGCCTGGCCTGGAGTAGGTTGAGTTCTGCAGGACACGACTCTGAGTTCAGCCAGCCCCTCGGAGGGGCCTCCAACTAGGGCACCACCAGACTGGACCAGCTCGATGGTCGGGGTGTGAATTGGGGAGGGGTCTCCCCTACGTGCTACTGGACTTTTGCCTGCCAGGATTTTTCTCTCTCCAACCCAGCAAAGACCATTTGGAGCAGCCAACACTTGTGAAGTGGGATGTATCTCTGGATCTTGAACCATGCTGGCCTTTCCTGATAGGACATTGCAGGGGATGCCTCAGAATTCCTGTCCTGGACCCTGCTCCTCACTTACAAGCCAGCCTGAAGTAACCTCTCTGCGTGTCAAGACAGTCATGTATAAGATGAGGTTGAAGATGGTGAGAATGGTGCTTTCTGTCTTGCCTTCTCCATAGGAATGCCTGATGTCCCACCTGTAACCTGTAAACATCTTTGTACACATAAAAGGTTAATTATTATTACTATAATAAAAATACACAGCACATAGCCTTCTACTAGCTGTGCAACTTTGGACACCTTACTTTAACTGTTTTGTGCTTCAGTTTCCCTGCATGTAAAATGCAGATAGTAATAATGCATACCTCTGATTTGTGTAAGATTGTTGGTTATACAGGGTTATGCGCTGTGTCTAACGCCACCTACCGTTCACTAGCTGGCAGTAACAAAAGTCTCCTACAGCAAGATTCAAAGAATGGGAGATCATTCCTGTATCTGGTATACGTGCTTGGTATGTTAAGAATGTGTCTGTCAAGGAAAGGCTGAAAAACTGTTCCAGATTAAAGAAATATATGATCTCAAATTGGATTCTGGATTGAGGGGAAAATGCTCTAAAGGATGGCTTAGGAACAATTGGTGTAACTTTAATTTGGACTATTTATGAGATAGCATAAGTATTAAAAGCGATAAAACAGGGCTTCCCTGGTTGGCGCAGTGGTTAAGAATCCGCCTGCCAACGCAGGGGACACGGGTTCAAGCCCTGGTCTGGGAAGATCCCACATGCTGCAGAGCAACTAAGCCCGTGCACCACAACTACTGAGCCTGAGTGCCTAGAGCCCGTGCTCCACGACAAGAGAAGCCACCGCAATGAGAAGCCCGCACACCGCAACGAAGAGTAGCCCCCGCTGTCCGCAACTGGAGAAAGCCCGTACACAGCAACAAAGATCCAACGCAGCCAAAAATAAAATAAATAAATTTTTTTTTAAAAAAGGCGATAAAGCAGAGAAATAAAACAGTGCCTGGGTACAGAAAGCACAACAATTAATGCTACTTGTTATTACCAACTAGGATGTAAGCCCCATGAGGTCATCAACTTTATCTGTTTTATTCACTGCTGCATCCCCAAAGTCTGGAACAGTCTCTGGCACACAATATGTGCTTAATTAATATTTGTTGGATGAAGAAATGAACTGGTTCCTGAAACAAGACACAGTTAAGAACTGGGGTGAGGTGTCAGGGCCATCTGTCCTCACACGCAGAGACTGAGGTTATCCACTCTGGTTCCTGGTCATTTTTTGTGACCCTGGTGACCCTGGCTTGCAAAACATTCTGAGATTGATTCAGTTGTTCCAGGCACATGGTTCACACAAACAAAAATTCATCTGGCAGCTCCCGAAATCAAATGCATTTGTAAATTACTAACCTGTGATTACCTAATGTCCCTTCTAGTTCTGCTCCCCACTGCTTTGCCTGGCAGCCATCCTCTCTCTGCCCCTCAGGGGACCAACACAGGCTCTGATTGGCTGAGTCTGAGCCTCAGGCCAGTGCTCATCTACCAGGAGGAAGGCTTGCCTTTGTAAGGAGGTTCAGTTGGCACATCTCAGCTGGACATCATGCTGCAGAGAGGTCTCAGGTGGCTGGTGAGGCACCGACAGGCAGCACCCCTTCTCCCAGCCCTGGCTGGCCAGCCCCAGATGCTCAAGTCAGACTGGATGCCAGCCCCCACACATCACCGTGTGTACACACATCGTGTACAGATGCGGGCAGCTGTGAGTGTGGTCAGAGAGTCCCAGACTGAGGGAGGTGGAAGGAACCCTAGACTCCGTTGACAGATGAGAAATCTGAGGCCTGGAGATACAAGATGGCCTTCCCAAGGCCACAGCAGAGCCTTAGAGCCAGGACTCCTGATTCTTAGAAGATGCTCATTCCACTTGGCCATTTCGTCCTATATTGAGGGGTGGACCCTCAAACTGGGAACTTAGAGACAACATCTGGAGGCTCCTCCAGTCTTACTGACCCTGCTGAA
>NW_006796074.1:680549-708930 GCF_000442215.2 Lipotes vexillifer
AGAGAATCTGATTAGTGGCAATTCAAGGGAGAGCAGTGATGACAGTTTAATGTAGCATTTTCTGGACCAAAAAAAAGGGCGTAATTAAAAGTGAATTGTGGCAAGAGGGAGGAGATATGGGGATATATGTATACGTATAGCTGATTCACTTTGTTATAAAGCAGAAACTAACACACCATTGTAAAGCATTTATACTCCAATAAAGATGTAAAAATAATACAGTTTTAAAAAGCACAAGCTTTGGAACCAAGTAACATTCACTTTTTAAGTCTTCAGTTCAAAAGGAGATCACAGGAAGTTACAAAATACTCAGATCGTGGGTAGATCTTAACGGTGCTGAATGGGAAAAGTAATAAATACAATGAAGACCTTAAATTTTAAAAAAAGTGAATTGTGGAACAGAGTCAAGATGGTGGAATAGGAGGACATGGAGTTCACGTCTCCTCACAACTAGGGCACCTACTAGGCGCTGATAGTGGTCCTCGGACACCTAAGGGGATGTGAGGAATCCCTGCATGACCAGGTAGGATGTGGGAGGGAAGGAAAGAGGAAAGAAAGGGGGAGGTGTGACGGTACCCTGAGCGGGGCTGGGGAAGGGGAGAGGT
Source organism: Lipotes vexillifer (assembly GCF_000442215.2). Lineage (NCBI taxonomy): Eukaryota > Metazoa > Chordata > Mammalia > Artiodactyla > Lipotidae > Lipotes > Lipotes vexillifer. The sequence continues at coordinate 681,155 of NW_006796074.1, forward strand.
TCCCACACTCGGAGGGGTCCACTCACGGCGAAGGGATCAGTGGGGATAGAGAGGGACCTTAGGGAGATCAGGGGATTGGAGGGGAATGTAGCCAGCCTCTCCCCCAGCCACTCAGGCCCTGGCGAGCCTGCTGGGGTCCCAGGCCTGAATCCCCACCCCCTGGGGCCCCCTCCGTCTGGGCAGGTCCCAAGCCTGACCCTCCTGCCCCCTCAGCCCCCCCCACCCCTACCAGCACCTCTTCCAGCTGTGCCGGCCCCAGCAGGGCCGCCCCTGACAGGGCTTCCTCTGGCCATGCGTGTACAGGTAGGTCAAGTGCTGCCTCCTCCAAGGCCTTCTCTGGCTGTGCCAGCCCCTGTGGCTGAGCCTGTGGAGGCCTGTGCCCCAGCTGACCTGCATGGGCATGTGTGCTGTGGGCCAGCTCCAGGAACAGACGCTGGTGAGAGGAACACATGCAGAGCGGGGGCTGGCACAGTGGGTGCAGAGATCTACCTAGAGGTCTTGGAAGCCTACTGGGGAGGCGGGGGTATGCTGTAGCTCACTGTGAGGGCAAGGACACTGATAGAGAAGGCACCAGGGAATTTTTTATTTAAAAAATTTTTCGTTTTCTTTATTTTCTTTTTATCTTTTTTCTTTCTGCTGTTCTGGTTCTGTTTTGTTTTGTTGTTTCACTTTTATTTTTTTCTAATATATTTTTAATTTTTCTAATTTTATTTAATTTTTTATTCTTTGTTACTGTTCTGCTCTTTTCTGTTTGTTTTATGTTTTTGGTTTTTTTTGCTGTGCCACATGGCTTGTGGGGTCTTGGATCCCAGGCCAGGAGTAGGGCGTGAGCTCCTGTGGTGGGGGTGCTGAGTCCAAGCTGCTGGACTAACAGAGAACTTCAGGTCCCGGCGAATATTAATCAGTGTGAGGTCTCCCAGAGGTCCTCATCTAGGCACCAAGACTCAGCTCCACCCAGCTGCCTGCAAACTCCAGTGTTGGACGCCTCAGGCCAAACAATCAGCAAGACAGGAACACAGCCCCACCCATCAAAAAAAATGAGATGCCAAAAAAAATATGTTACAGATGAAGGAGCAAGGTAAAAACCTACAAGACCAAATAAATGAAGAGGAAATAGGCAACCTACATGAGAAAGAATGCAGAGTAATGATAGTAAAGATGATCCGGAATATCAGAAATAGAATGGAGGCATGGATCAAGAAAATACAAGAAATGTTTAACAGAGACCTAGAAGAACTAAAGAACAAACAAACAGAGATGAACAACACAATAACTGAAATGAAAAACACTCTAGAAGGAATCAATAGCACCGTAACTGAGGCAGAAAAACGAATAAGTGAGCTGGAAGATAGAATGGTGGAAATAGCTGCTGAGGAGCAGAATAAAGAATAAAGAATGAAAAGAATTGAGGACAGTCTCAGAGACCTCTGGGAAAAAATAAACGCACCAACATTTGAATTATAGGGGTCCCAGGAAAAGAAGAGAAAGAGAGAGGGCCTGAGAAAATATTTGAGGAGATTATAGTTGAAAACTTCCCTAACATGGGAAAGGAAATAGCCACCCATGTCCAGGAAGCACAGAGACTCCCATACAGGATAAAACCAAGGAGCAACACTCTGAGACATATATTAATCAAACTAACAAAAACTGGGCTTCCCTGGTGGCGCAGTGGTTGAGAGTCCGCCTGCCGATGCAGGGGACACGGGTTCGTGCCCCGGTCCAGGAGGATCCCACATGCCGCAGAGCGGCTGGGCCCGTGAGCCATGGCCACTGAGCCTGCGCATCCAGAGCCTGTGCTCCGCAGCGGGAGAGGCCACAACAGTGAGAGGCCCACGTATCGCCAAAAAACAAAAAACTAATAAAAACTAAATTCAAAGAAAAAATATTAAAAGGAGCAAAGGAAAAGCAAAAATAACATACAAAGGAATCCCCATAAGTTTATCAGCGGATTTTTCAGCGGAAACTCTGCAGGCCGGAAGGGAGTGGCAGGACATATTTAAAGTGATGAAAGGGAAAAAACTATAACCAAGATTACTCTACCCAGCAAGGATCTCATTCAGATTCAACAGAGAAATCAAAAGCTTTATAGCAAGCAAAAGCTAAGAGGATTCAGCACCACCAAACTAGCTTTACAACAAATGTTAAAGGAACTTCTCTAGGCAGGAAACACAAGAGCAGAAGAAGAAAAAGACCTCCAAAAACAAACCCAAAACAATAAAGAAAATGGGAATGGGAACGTACATATCAATAATTACCTTATATGTAAATGTATTAAACGCTTCAACCAAAAGACACAGACTGGCTGAGTTGATACAAAAACAGACCCATATATATACTGTCTACAAGAGACCCACTTCAGACCTAGCGACACATACAGACTGAAAGTGAGGGGATGGAAAAAGATATTCCATACAAATGGAAATCAAAAGACAGCTGTAGTAGCAATACTCATGTCAGATAAAATAGACTTTAAAATAAAGACTGTTACAAGAAACAAGGAAGGACACTACGTAATGATCAAGGGATCAATCCAAGAAGATATAACAATTATAAATATTTATGCACCCAACATAGGAGCACCTCAATACATAAGGCAAATGCTAACAGCTATAAAAGGGGAAATCAACAGGAACACAAAAATGGTGGGGGCTTTACCACCCCATTTACACCAATGGACAGATCATCAGGACAGAAAATTAATAAGGAAACACAAGCTTTAAATGACACACAGAATGATAGATTTAATTGATATTTATAAGACATTCCATCTGAAAGCAGCAGAATGCACTTTCTTCTCAAGTGCACACAGAACATTCTCCAGGATAGATCACATCTTGGGTCACAAATCAAGCCTTCTTAAATTTAAGAAAATTGAAATTCTATCAAGCATGTTTTCTGACCACAGTGCTATGAGTTTAGAAATCAATTACAGGGAAAAAAAACTCTAAAAAACACAAACACATGGAGGCTAAACAATACGTTACTAAATAAACAAGAGATCATTGAAAAAATAAAAGAGGAAATCAAAAAATACATAGAAACAAATGACACTGAAAACACAAAGACCCAAAACCTATGGGATGCAGCAAAAGCAGTCCTATGAGGGAAGTTTATAGCAATTCAATCCTACCTCAAGAAACAAGAAAAATCTCAAATAAACAACCTAACCTTACACCTAAAGCAACTAGAGAAAGAAGAACAAACAAAACCCAAAGTTAGTACAAGGAAAGAAATCATAAAGATCAGAGCAGAAATAAATGAAATAGAAAAGAAGACAACAACAGCAAAAAAATCAATGAAACTAAAAGCTGGTTCTTCAAGAAAATAAACAAAATTGATAAACCTTTAGCTATGCTCATCAAGAAAAAAAGGGAGAGGATTCAAATCAATAAAATTAGAAATGAAAAAGGAGAAATTACAACTGACACCACAGAAATACCAAGGATCCTAAGAGACTACTACAAGCAACTCTATGCCAATAAAATGGACAACCTGGAAGAAATGGACAAATTCTTAGAAACATACAACCTTCCAAGACTGAACTGGGAAGAAATAGAAAATATAAACAGACCAAGCATAAATAATGAAATTGAAACTGCAATTAAAAATCTTTCAACAAACAAAAGTCCAGGACAAGATGGCTTCAGAGGTGAATTCTATCAAATATTTAGAGAAGAGCTAACACCCATCCTTCTCAAACTTCCAAAAAATTGCATAGGAAGGAACACTCCCAAGCTCATTCTACGAGGCCACCATCACCCTGATACCTAAACCAGACAAAGATGTCACAAATAAAGAAAACTACAGGCCAATATCACTGATGAACATAGATGCAAAAATCCTCAACAAAATACAAGCAAACAGAATCCAACAACACATTAAAAGGATCATACATCATGATCAATTGGGATTAATCCCAGGGATGCAAGAATTCTTCAGTATACGCAAATCAATCAGTCTGATACACCATATTAACAAACTGAAGAACAAAAACCATGTGATCATCTCAATAGATGCAGAAAAAGCTTTTGAAAAAATTAAACACCCAATTATGATAAAAAAAAAAAAAAAACTCTCCAGAAATTGGGCATAGAGTGAACCTACCTTGACTTAATAAAGGCCATATATGACAAACCCACAGCAAACATCATTATTAATGGTGAAAAACTGAAAGCATTTCCTCTAAAATCAGGAACAGGACAGGGATGTCCACTCTCTCCACTCTCATTCAACAGAGCTTTGGAAGTCCTAGCCACAGCAGTCAGAGAAGAAAAAGAAATAAAATGAATCCAAATTGGAAAAGAAGAAGTAAAATTGTCACTGTTTGCAGATGACATGATACTACATGTGGAAAATTCTAAAGTAGCCACCAGAAAACTACTAGAGCTAACCAATGAATTTGGTAAAGTTGCAGGATACAAAATTAATGCGCAGAAATCTCTTGCATTCCTATACACTAACAATGAAAGATCAGAAAGGGAAATTAAGGAAACAATCCCATTTACCATTACAACATAAAGAATAAAATACCTAGGAATAAACCTACCTAAGGAGGCAAAAGACCTGTACTCAGAAAACTATAAGACACTGATGAAAGAAATCAAAGATGACAGAAAGAGATGGAGAGATATACCATGTTCTTGGATTGGAAGAATCAATATTGTGAAAATGACTATACTACCCAAAGCAATCTACAGATACAATGCAATTCCTATCAAATTTTCGGTGGCATTTTTCGCAGAATTAGAACAAAAAATTTTACAATTTGTATGGAAACACAAAAGACGCTGAACAGCTAAAGCAACCTTGAGAAAGAAAAACGGAGCTTGGGGAATCAGACTCTGAGAATTGAGACTATACTACAAAGCTACAGTAATCAAGACAGTATGGTACTGGTACAAAAATAGAAATATAGATCAATGGAACAGAACAGAAAGCCCAGAGATGAACCCACACACCTAAGGTCACCTAATCTATGACAGAGGAGCCAAGAATATACAATGGAGAAAAGACAGTCTCTTCAGTAAGTGGTGCTGGGAAAACTGGACAGCTACATGTAAAAGAATGAAATTAGAACACTCCTTAACACCATACACAAAAATAAACTCAAAATGGATTAAAGACCTGAATGTAAGACTGGACACTACAAAACTCTTAGTGGAAAAAATAGGAAAAACACTCTTTGACATAAATCACAGTAAGTTCTTTTTTGACCCACCTCCTAGCATAATGAAAATAAAAACAAAAATAAACAAATGGGACCCAATGAAACTTAAAAGCTTTTGCACAGCAAAGAAAACCATAAATGAGATGAAAAGACAACCCTCAGAATGGGAGAAAATATTTGCAAACAAAGCAACTGACTAGGGATTAATCTCCAAAATATACAAACAGCTCATGCAGCTCAATATCAAAAAAACAAACAACCCAATCAAACAATGGACAGAGGACCTAAATAGACATTTCTCCAAAGAAGACCTACAGATGGCCAAGAGGCACATGAAAAGGTGCTCAACATCACTAATTATTAGAGAAATGCAGATCAAAACTGCAATGAGGTATCACCTCACACTGGTCAGAATGGCCATCATCAAAAAGCTACAAACAGTAAATGCTGGAGAGGGTGTGGAGAAAAGGAAACCCTCTTGTACTGTTGGTGGGAATGTAAACTTTTTTTAATTTATTTTTTTTCAAGCCACTGAATAAACTTTTTATTTTATATTGGAGTATAGCCAATTAACAATGTTGTGATAGTTTCAGGTGCACAGCAAAGGAACTCAGCCATACGTATACATGTATCCATTCTCCCCCAAACTCCCCTCCCATCCAGGCTGCCCATAACATTGTGCAGAGTTCTCTGTGCTATACAGTAGATCCTTGTTGGTTATCCATTTTAAATATGGTAGTGTGTACATGTCGATACCAAACTCCATAACTATCCCTTCCTCTCACTCTTCCCCCTTGGTAGCCATAAGTTTGTTCTCTAAGAGTGTAAATTGATACAGCCACTATGGAGAACAGTATGGAGGTTCCTTAAAAAACTAAAAATAGAGGTACCATATGATCCAGCAGTCCCATTCCTGTGCATATACCCTGAGTAAACCATAATTCAAAAAGACACATGCACCCCAATGTTCACTGTAGCACTATTTACGATAGCCAGGACATGGAAGCAACCTAAATGTCCATTGATAGATGAATGGATAAAGAAGATGTGGTACTTATACACAATGGAATATTACTCAGCCCAAAAAAGGGAATGAAATTGGGTCATTTGTAGAGACGTAGATGGACCTAGAGTCTGTCACACAGAGTGAAGTAAGTCAGACAGAGAAACAGAAATATCATATATTAACGCATATATGTGGAATCTAGAAAAATGGTACAGATGAACCTATTTGCAGGGCAGGAATAGAGACGCAGACATAGAGAATGGACGTGTGGACATGGGGCAGGGAAGGGGGGATGAATTGGGAGATTGGGACTGATGTATGTGCACTGCCATGTGTAAAACAGATAGCTAGTGGGAACCTGCTGTATAGCACAGGGAGCTCAGCTCGGTCTCTGTGGTGACCTAGATGGGTGGGATGGGGTGGTGGGTAGGAGGGAGTTCCAAGAGGGAGGGGATATATGTATAAATATAGCTGATTCACTTCCTTGTACAGCAGAAAGTAACACAACATTGTAAAGCAACTATACCCCAATAAAATAATGAATTGTGTGCAAATTAAGTGCTCAAAAGTAGCATCGATTGGATGTCACCCCTTTCATCATTTCATAAGATGTGTAAACTCATTCCAAAATATTTTGAGTTCAGGTTTGGTTTCATATGATCAGTACTAGGAAAGAATTCTTTGGAATTAAACTTGCGAAGGAGAGACTTTTCCTGTTGTATTCAGATGAAACTAACATCTTAGAATGCTTGCTCTGGGCCAGGTACTGAGCCAGGTACATTCCAATATCATGACCGCATGCAGTCCTCACAGCAACCTACAGGGCAGGTGGTGTTATTCTCATTTTACAGATTTAACAACTGATGCTCAAAGCAGTTAAAGGACAAGTACCATTCAGTGCAGTGTATTAACGGGAAGAAGTTAGGGAGACAGAATTCAAATGCCACTCTACCCTCTACTAGCTGGCAAAAAGCTCCCTGCAGGAGGGCAGTAAGGATCGGGGACCATTCCTAGGTGTTAGGCTTTTCCCTCCCTTAAAAGCCTGTCTGTCTATACATAATATAAGAATCTGTATTTTCTCCATCTGTGTAGGTAAGTAAGAGCGTATACAGGGAACTGTGAGGAAGCCAGTAACTAAACCAGAAAAAATGTGGAAACTGTACAAGAGCAAGAAGGACCGATTGGCACTACTGATATGAACAGTAGCCAGGTGGAAGGTACAAGAAAATGTTGCCATATGATGGATTTTCCAAAACCCTGGGAGGAGGGTTGGCCACCTAGACCTGGTCCTCCTCTCCTCTGTCTGCCGGAAAAGGGAGTCTCTGGTGGAGCCTCCAGCTGTAATGGGACAGTAAAGAGGCCTAATAAACCAGAGAGTCAACCAAGGTGAACTGTGTTGGGAGAAGAGCCTGGAGGACATGGGGGAGCAGGAGAGGGAAACGGCCGGGAAAAGACCGTGTCTTTCAATTGTTTATCAACCAGGCTCCCAATGTCACTGAGGCTTGACTAGACTACAGGTTTCCATGTGCAAGTAGCAATCCTTCTAACAAGGAAATCTGACCATTTCATTCTCCTGCTTATAGCTCTTCTGTATAAAGCCCAGATTCTTTAACATGGCAGCTTGGGCCCTAGTTTTTCTCTCTGACCTCCTCCCTTGCCCCCCTTCCCTACCACTAGACCTTTCCACTTGTACAGTTCTGGGAACATGCTCTCTCTCATCTCTGGGCATTTATTTGTACAGGCTCTGCCTGGTGAAAACTGTCCCATCTATTGAATACATGCATAAATGAAAGAATCAAGCTGGAATTGGATCAGGCATAGTCAGCTACCTCTTTTGGATTTTCCAGGTCTCAAGTAGCCACCTCCATTCCAATACAAAGGATTATTCCCTACCCAACGCCAGCTGGAGCCCCATCATGGTGAGGCTGTACAATGAACACATGGAGAAGATGGTGGATGGGACGGGGACGAGACTTCCAGGTTATTTGCACTCTTTGTAGTTCCTTAAAGAGGCAGACTTAGCTAGGATCACTAAAGCTGTCCCTGGTAAGTTCACATCCCTATATCAGCAGCACTTAACCTCGGCTCGAGCAGGGCTCTGGTTAGTGCAGGACTGTTGGCAAATCTTTGCTTACGTGTGTGCATTTTCCTCGAGGAGCTCTGTGCCCCAGCCCAGTTCCAGCACCTCCTGGGTGGGCTGCATCAGCCTGAGCGTCAGGTGCAAGGCAGTCTGGGCATGGTGATCCTAGACTCACACAATATTAGGCCAGAAAAGGAACGTGGAGGCCACCTTGTTCAACCTGCTCATTTTACAAGAGAGAAAACTGAGGCCTAGATAGGTGATGAAGTGAGTTTTTGGCAGAGCCTGGACTAGAATCAGGAATTCCTGACTCCTGGGGCAGTGCTCTCTCCACCCGTGTCTGCAGTCACCCTGGCATCTCCTTATACCTGCCAGCCCCATCCTCTCTTGTAGACCAGACAGGTGCAGTCTCAGTGAGGAATTGGGAAGAGGCAGTGCCTGGGATTAAGGACCAGTGCCTTCACCCTGGTACACACAGGGTCTGAAGCTCAGTGATGCAGCCAGGGGGCAGTATCTTACTGACCCCTGAGGCGAGAAGCCAGAACCTGTTATGGACTGGACTCATGCTCCCTCTAGTGGTCAGTTTGAGCTGAGCTCTTGAACCAGTGAAGGACATCAGATGGAAAACAAAGACCGGATGCCGCATTGCAGAGACAGGAGCCAGCCGAAGTCTTCTAATTTTATATACCTAAGCTGTCATTCGAAATTCTGCTTTGAGATTCTTGGTAAAAATGCAGGTGTTTGACAAGTCTTGGATTTTATATATTGGAGGCTTTACCTCTAATTAAGTCCTCTAAATTATCCCCAATTCAAGTCATACTGTATAGACAAATTTCTCTGAAATCTCAGACCTGTGGCAGTGAGAGGGGACATATATATTTAATTTACAGAAAGGACTTTTTCCTGCCTATTCCTTGATCTGCCACAATCAATGCATTCAGATTAGTATTTATTATTCAGTTGATAGGAACACCGGTGTCCCAAATTCACAGGCAGTTCACCCCTCACTGTCCCTCACACTGCTGATCTCATCCCTTCCTTGGAAGCTGCTCGTCTCCTTCAGAGGTTTATGGGGCCATCCCGGGGGGTGCGGATGGGAAGCTGAGGGCAGTGCATTTCCTGAGGACCTCCTCTGGTTGGATGCTTTCTGCCCTGGAGACCGCACCGTCCCAAGTGTCAGACTCCAGCCCGACGTCTTTCTCACCGACTCTACTCTCCAGTCCAAATGGTAGAAGACACCCGCCACTTCTTCTGGATCACAGAGATGAAGAAACTCGGCTTTGAGTACGTCATCTTCCACGGTGCCTCGGAGAAGAAATGCATCTGCTTGTTCCAGCCTGAGCCCCTCCTGGAGGGGCTGCCTGGGTGAGGCACAGAGAGCCATCCCAGCCAGCAGCTCAAATGGGCTTTTTCTTGGTCAAAGAGCGGGGAGGGGTGGGGGTGAGAGGCCAGTTGGTGGGTCCATGGCTGCCTTCAGCAGGTTCTTGGTTACTGCAGCTTTATTCTACTAACTCCCTGGGTAGGGAGGCTCTGCCAGCCCCTCAGTCACCCACCCGAGGTGTAGCTTCTCCCTGTTAGGGACTTCCTGAACCTCCTAAATGGCAGTGGAGTAAGCAGTGGACATTGGAAATAAGAAGGGGGAAAAACTATTCTTGTTCAGTGGCCAGTATATACCAGACCCTGCACGTGGAGATTTGGCTGTCTTAATTTAATGCCCACAGAAATTCTTAGGAGATATTCCTATCTTACGGATGAAGAAACAGATGGCCCAAGTGGTTCTCTGACTGAGGTCACATGGCTAGAAATGTGAGATTTAGAGTTAGGTCTCTCTGCCTGCAAAGCCCATGCTGTTTTCACTGCACCTTTCTAGTTCCCCCTGAGACCAACCCAAGAGGGAAAAATAGATTCATCAGACTTTGTGGTTGGAGCTGGTGGTGGGGTGGGGAGTTTCTTCTGCTTTAATTTATTCTCTTCTAAGCAGGTGTAACTTGCTTCAGACAGCCTTGTTTGCTTCCCCTGCATTTCTTTGCTCTCAGGTCTCTGCTCTACCCTGAGCAATGCAAGAATCTTGTTCTGGATTGCAGGGAACCCTTCAGCATGTCACCTCACTGGAACCTCGCCGTGCGGAGTGGAGTCCTGGGTGACTCTTTCTTTCCCTTTCTCCCCTCGTCTGCCCCTGCAGGGTTATCCATGGTGGAGCACTGGGGACCATGACAGACACGTTTTTCATGATGGTGTACAACAGTGCCGATGCAGTCTTTACAGGAACCATGACCATCACCTTCAAGAGGTCTGTTTCCTTGCCTGGGTTCAAGTTAGGAGTAAGCTGGCATGGGGTTATTCCATGTGTTGCGATGGAAGATGCGGGCTCATGTAGCAATCCTGAGTGCAAAGAGGAGTTTCTACTTTTGCTTTTCTCATGGACCAATCTAAACTTGTTAGATGTTCCTTTTTCATCCAAGGACAAGGTGATAAGCTTGAAGATGGGTTATGTGTTCCAACATAAAGATATTCTACATAGGATGATGATGAACTACTTTTGGCTGCCTCCGATTTAGAGAAAGCCAGCCCATGTGCCTGTAAATATTTACTTCAGTCCACAAATAATTATTGGGCCCCTACTGAAATGATAATTCCTGATATTTGATTAGTCTCTTGCGAAACACGCACACATTATTTTGTTCGATCTTTACTATAATCCTGGGAGGTCGGTACCATTATCTCCAACTTGACAGATGAAGTAGCTGAGGTGAATACACAGCTAGCAGGTGACAAATGCAAGGGCCCCTGATACCTTGGAGTAGAAATCCAGGACCTCCACTCCGGCAGCCTCATCCTCCCACGGGGTCATCCCTCCCTTTCTCAGGAGACCAGCCCACCAGCCGCTCTCCCCCACTGCTCTCTCCTAGACCACTCACCCTCGGCTCAGTGGTGAGGCTGGAGGCAAAGGTCACTGGCGTGGAAGGAAGAAAGGTGTTTCTCTCTTGTGAAGCCCAAAGCAGTGACAGGACCGTCCTCTTCACCAAAGCTTCTGGTAAGGCCATTAGAATTCTTTTTTCCTCCTGTTTGTGCCCATCCTTGTGACCGGGCACAGAGGGTGACTTTCCACACTGCTGAGGGCACTGCCTACCCTGGGAGACTCTTAAGGCTGCGTGTTTGGGGTTGGAGGGGATGCTCTCATGGAGAGGAGCCTCTATAAGTTGTAGGATAGAGGCCATCATAACACACCCATTCACCTCTCTGGGAGGCCAGTGTTGTCCAGTAGAAAAGTAGTTCGAGCCACAGGTGCAATTTTTAAAAATTTTATTGAAGTATAGTTGATTTACAATGTTGTGTTAATTTCTGCTGCACAGCAAAGTGACTCAGTTTTACATACATATATTCTTTTTCATGTTCTTTTCCATTATGGTTTATCACAGGATAACAAGTGTAATCTTGTGTTCTAGTAGTCATATGAAAAAAGCAGAGATAAAATTAATTTTAATAATTATTTCACCTAATTCAATATACCCAAAATATCACTTCAACATGTAATAATGTAAAAATTATTCATGAGATTATTTTATCTTATTGTCATGTCTTAGAAATCCAGCGTGTGGATAACTTACAGCACATTTCTGGCACGAAATTTTCAGCGTTTAAAGGGAAATGTGGATCTGCCAAGACAATAAAGTTGTGTTTAATGGAAAAATATTCCACACTGCTTCGGGTTTTAATACAAACTAATTATAATTAAATCAAGTTTAAAATTCTGGTCTTCAGTCACACTAGCCACACTTCACGTGCCTGATAGCCACAGTTGGCTACTGGCTACCGCATTGGGCAGAGCGAGTCTGGACTGTAACTACCTTCAGACGTAGCGCCCAGAAGCATACCTCCCTGCAGACGCCCGATGCAGCTCCGGGCGCAGGGAAGCCCCGATCCTGCAGTTCCGGAGGTCTCCACGAGGTAGCACTAAGGAGCACACCCTCGCCAGCGCGCGACCCGCGTCCAACCCCGGAAGCTAAATTCCGCCGTTATATCTAGTTCCTCCGGCTTTCTCCACTCCCGGATGCACTCTGTCTAATACTCTCAAGTCCTGAAGACGGTGACGGAACAGGATGGGCAGGGTCGCAGAGCCTCGCAGTCTGCTGAGCTAGTGAAGAGCGGCGCCTGGAGCCACTCATGTGCGGTGGGCGCGCAGGTCCCGACCCCCGACCAGCGCAGACTGCAGAGAAGCCCCGCGGTAGAACGCGTCGCCCGGCTACCGCCATCGCGTCGTCTTCTCTAGAATCGTCAGGGCCGGGCCTGAGCTCCCACCGACGGCACCCCGGGCCCAGTGCAGTCGCAGGTCTCCCCTCCAATGATTCAGAAGTCACGCCCGGCGCTGCTGCAGCCTCAAGATGTCGGAGACAGGGTGGAAACGCTTATGGTAACCTGCGGGGAAGGGAAGGCAGGGGTTCCGGCATTGCCGGCTCGGGGAGGGAAATTCGGAAGGTTTCCGAGGGTCAGCGGCCCTCGGGGAACCTTTTCTGCCTCCGGGTTGCGCGCATAACCGGTTGGGGACGTGGCGGCAGAGATGGAGTTTGACTAGGGAATTAAAAGAGGGGAGGGAGGGAGGAAGGAGAGAAGTTGCAGTCCAGTCCTTGGGACAGGCAAGCAAAGGTCTCGCTCCTGTATTGGTAATCCGGGTAGAGGGAGGCGGAATTGCCAGGGCCTTGGCCGGTGTCGGGGGGGAATGTGCCCGCGTGGTCCAGAGCGAGGTGCGAGCGCTACGGGACGTTGCTTTGAGTTGGATGCCTAGAATGACAGGTGGGAGGACACCTGGGTAGATATTTGGACCATTGCAAAGCCCGGCAATAACGCTAAGCCTAAGGAGCGATCTTTGCTCGAGCGAGGTGGGTTAGGGCTGCACAGCGCCCGCGGGCTGGACCAGGTGGACCCTCCCGGGAACCGGTGAGGTTTGCCCTCGCCACGAGGCCACGCCCCTCCCGCGCCTGGATCGGCTGCCATGTTCGTGCCGCGGGGCTGCCATTGGTGGAGGCGAAGGCTGGGTTGGGCCGGCGAGGAAGGTCTGGCTGAGTTGCTGCTAGCGGTGGGTGGAGGCGGGGATGCGGCTTCGCTTTAGGCCGGGAGGGACAGTTGGCCGCGGCTACTTTTCTACCTGAGGTCAAGGACACGGCCCACCTGCGCCGGGGGCAGGGCAGGGGTGTGGGGTTTTTTGTTTTGTTTTGTTTTTTATCTTTAACAAAGGTGGAGGCGGGGACCGCCCTACGTTTACATCTTATAACATGTGCTTACATATTTCTTTTTGGGTCCTCCAGCTCTGGCCTGGAGATCTGAATTGGATTTAGGATATAGTTTTTTTTAAAGGGGAGTAGGAGTTATTTGTGGAACCTGTTTGCTAACTATTCAAGTGCTGCTGATTGCCTTTATGTATCTATGTATCATTGTTTGGTTGTTTCTGCCCTACCCCCCCTCAAAAAACAAACAAATAAACAAAGAAGCCAGCTGTATTACTCGTTTTATTTACTTTGAATAAATTTGGGCTGTTTAGGAAAAAAAAAAAATCAAGCATGCCTTAAAGGGTATGCCATCCACCATTGACAATATCTTAAAAATGAAAAGTGTAAATTCTATTTTTTTTAAAACAATTATGTTACCTGTTTTGTTTTGCTTTTTTTTTTAACTATCAGAGGTTAATCTATACTGCTGTTTTATATTTTGCATCTGTTCTATGCTAATGGACCTGGAAAATTACAAAGTTAAAAAAGTTATGGGCTCTATGCATGTATCCACAAATATTTATTTAGCCAATAAAATGTTCAAGCAATGTGCTGTAAAAATAGAAACATTAAGAAAATAGTTCCTGCAATGGAGGACAGTGTGGTGGGTGTTGGGGAGCAGTATACAGTAGTTCCACACACAACCTGTGAGAGCATTAGAGAGGCAGCTCCAAAGAGAACTGCTTAGAAGCTGTAACTGCAGGCCATTCCTACAGCCTTACTGGAGCAAAGAGCTGGGGGGAGCCAGGGGAGAGTCCCCTGTCCAGGGATGTGGCCTGCGGGGCCCTCTAAGCTTTATCCTGTGGGATTGTGCTCAAGGGAGAGCCATGTGCAGATTTCCTGTTAGATGAAGTGATTCGTTCATTTTTTTTTTTTTTTTTTTTTGGCTGCGTTGGGTCTTCGTTGCTGTGCGAGGGCTTTCTCTAGTTGCGGCGAGCGGGAGCTACTCTTCGTTGTAATGAGCGGGCTTCTCACTGCGATGGCTTCTCTTGTTGCAGAGCAGGGGCTCTACGCGCGCGGGCTTCAGTAGTTGTGGTGCACGGGCTTAGCTGCTCCGCGGCATGTGGATCTTCCCGGACCAGGGATTGAACCCGTGTCCCCTGCATTGGCAGGCGGATTCTTAACCACTGCGCCACCAGGGAAGTCCCTGATTCATTCATTCTTGATTGTTGAGCACCTGCTGTGGACCAGGCTCCGTGGTCAGTGCTGGAGGAACCACCATGAACAGGACAGTCCAGGCCTCCTCTGTCCTTGACCCTCGGTCATAAGGCAGGTGGACTCTGGCACCGTGGAAGCACTGAAGAGGAGCACTGAACGTGAGTGTGGGGTTAGGGTAGATCAATGGCAGGGTGTTCACTGGGATGGAGCGCCCTGGAGGAGAGGCACGTGGCGGGTGAGGAAGAAAGATGAGTTCAGGTTTGGAAATGTCAACCCGTGGTGCCTGTGGGACATCGGATTAAGTGGATATGGGAGTCTGCAGAAGACAGCTTGCAAGTGTGGACAAAAGGGTGGAAAAGAAGAGGCTCTGCATGTGAAGGCAGAGAGGCCGGGGAAGTGGGAGGAAGATCAGGACAGTGTTAATCCCAGAAGCCGGAGGCAGAGCACATTTCCAGAAGGAGCTGGTGGTGGTCAACAGCCAACAGGAGAACGCTGCTAAGCTGCCTGGGAAGTGCCCTGGACTGTCACTTAGACTGGGAGGAATGGTGAAAAAAGCATGAACTTTGAGTCTTATCCAATGGCTTCAAACCCTGTGACTTAGGATACATTGTCATCCCTGTGAGCTCCAGTTTCATCTGGAAAATGGGTTTGAACATCTAGCTCTTAGGAGCATTGTGAGATTTCGAGGTGCTGTATATGGATGCCTCACCCCAGGCTGATCTGGTAGTGGGGGTTGGCACTGCTGAGGCTGGAGACCCCCAAGGAGATCACTAGGATGGATCAGTGGGGGGCAGGCTCTGGGAGGAATGAGGGGTCATCAGTAGGAGTTGGTCTTGAAACAGTAGGTAGACCAAGGGGTCTTATTCGTCTCCCAAATGTCCTGCTGGGACATGAAGGAGAGGCAAGCGTGTGGAGAACCGTGGACAGAGTTTCCATTAGGGGATGTTGAGTTTGAGATGCCTACAGGCCATGCGAGGGGAGGTGGGGGAAGCATGGGGACAGTGGACTCGGGAGAGAGGCTGAAGTGGGCTGGAGGTGTGGGCGTTGCCGGCATGTGGCATGTGTGCGTCGAGCATGGTGTGGTGTGGTGTGGAGGTGAGGGTGCCCTGAGAGGCTGCAGCTACGGGGAGATAAGAGGAACAGCAACATCTGTGGCTGGGGAAAGGAGGCTGAGAAGGGTAGCCAGAAACCAAAAAGAGAGGAGCGGCGATCAGCTGTTTCAAATGCACCAGAGAGGCCAAGTAAGAGAAGGCCACAGATGGGAAAGGGGTCCTGGGATATGGCAGGTCCTTGGTGAGGCAGCTTTAGTGGAGGGGCTTTATCTGGATGGCAGACTGGGGAACCTGAAGTGTGACTAGTGAAGAGGGAGCGGAGATGATGTGGCATCAGGCTGGAAATATGGGGGGCTTTCAAGCTTGTTCCAGACAAAGGAGAAGATGTCAGTGGAAGTAAGAGGCTGAGTATGCAGGGAAGAGAGGCTCACTGATGCCACAAAGGTTCGGATGAGGCTGAGAAACAAAATTCGTGGGAATATGTGTTAGCAGAAGGAGCAGGACACACATCTGATGAAGCTGTTCCCAGCTGGCTTGGTTGTAGTAGTGGTCTTACCTTTGATGCTTGGAAGGCTATTTGAACGTGGTTATAAGCTCCAGTATTTATTATCTGAACTTATTAAGTCCTTTTAAGGAATTCCAGTTATAAATTGAGACTTGCTCTTTTGGTGAAACGTGGAATAATCTCTCTTCTCTGTGAAACAAATACCACAGATGACAAACATTTTGGTTCCGGGTAGGTAGTTTTTTTGACGTGTATAACAGGCAACTTCATCTTAATAGCATTTTAGGACTATAGTATGCCATTTATTAAAAAGTAATAGTGCAAATGCCATTTAATGAGAAGAGAGACGATCTTTGGATGGAGTTTGCCAAGTGCCTCCTTTGGAAAAGAGGACATTTGTTTCCTGCTTGGATTTTTTAAAAGTGTGTTTTCACAACCATTTGATTGCGTCTGGATTCTGGGGCGTGCCGTGGGGCCTCTGGAGTGCGCTTGGGGGAAACGCAGTCAGTCTGCGAGGCAGTCCTGCCCTTCTGGATGCCGCCTCTCGATTAGACAGTGTGTGTGACTCTCCCGGCTTAGGGGACAGCCAGCAAACCCAGGAGTGGCTGCTGGCCTTGTGGTGCCCCTGCGATCTGTTTAGGTCCCAGTGAGACGAATGGGTATATGACGGGGAAAGTTGTACATTAAGTAAATGCATGGGTTTTACAGGAAGTGGCACAGACGTTTCACATTGTACCTGCTCACTTATGGTTTCACTTCCTTTGTCTTACTCCTGTAATAGCCTGCAGGCCCTACAACCAAGGGAACCTGAAACCAGCAGTTCAGAGTTAAAACACTGTTCAACTGATTTTTGCTTTCGTGACGAGAAGGAGTTGGCCTATAACTTACCATCAAGACAAGTAGGGAGGTGTGGTCAGTGGCATAATTCACAGATGGAAATTACCGTGTTGCTCAGTAGGAGCAAAGTTATCCATAAGTTTTTAATTATCAGTAATTACTAAAGTTGTTATCAGTAAGACCAGAGAGCTACCTCTTGGAGTATACTGTGTTCTCAACAACATTCCAACACTGTTCGTTCCTGGCTATGCTTTTCCCTTCTGTGAAGTCTGATGCTAATACAGGGCGCCGCCACCAGGTGAGTTTCTAAGAGATCCTTACAGAGAACTGACTGGTCCAGGTGTGGTGAAGGCTGGGACAAAGCTGCTGACACAGTGTTCTCTTGCCCTGCAGTTACAGCCCGTGATCAAAGCTTTCCTGTGTGGCTCCATCAGTGGGACCTGCTCTACCCTCCTTTTCCAACCCCTGGATCTCCTCAAAACACGCCTGCAGACCCTCCAGCCCTCAGCCCGTGGGTAAGGCCAGCTGCCCCGTTCCCCCGCCCCCTCCCCCCCTTTTCACTGAGGACCTGGTTTCAACAACTTCTCTCAGACACTGGAGCATCTTTACTGTGTTCAGTCAACTTCCATTCTGTTGAATGAGCAAAGAGAAACACAGGCCAGGCCGAGCTTTCATGTGTTTTATATATACTCTGTTATATTTGACATTTCTCTTAATTAAGTGCGTCCTTCCCTGAGTAGCTTCCTGGGATCTGTCTTGGTGACGTTTGCATTTTACTGTGCCAGCCTGTAATGTCATAACTGTGCTGCCTGGCACAAGTAGTGGGTGGTTTTTCTGGAAATAAGATAGGTATTGAGTGTATCTTGTGTGCCCCCTATTGGGCTCAGCCCTGTGGGAAGTGCACAGAGTGTATGTAAAATGAGAAGTTATCCCATTGCTTGCAGTGTGAAGGGACAAAGAATCATGCACCTGCCACATCATGAACGCATAGGAACTCAGAGTAACTCCAGGGTGCCTTTTAGAGATTCTTAAGTGTTCTAGAAAAGAGTCCATACAGAGAAGTCTGTGAGTGGGGAGTTCTTTCACAGGGATGTGGTCTAAGTGATTTCTCCTTCCTTGCCTCCTTTTTGTCTGCCTTCAGATCCAGACGTGTTGGGATGTTGGCTCTGCTCTTGAATGTGGTTCGCACGGAGAGTCTTTTTGGCCTCTGGAAAGGGATGTCCCCTGTAAGCTGCCTTTTGGGTCTTGTCTTGCACCCCCTCCTTTAATAACTAGCCGTCTCTCATCCACCTCACACCTCCTCTCTTAAGGGTACGTGAGGTTGGAGGTAGTGGGAGGGCCCTTCTGGTCTTCCTGCCCGTCCCTCTCACTGTTGCTGGCTTCTATTTGAGGGCCCCGGGAATAGCACACCTGTGCGTCCCGGGCACGACTTCTTAGTGCAGCATGAAGTCCTAGAGCAGAGGTAGCTGGCGCCCCACCTGTCAACAGACCTTGCCCTCACGCCTCCAGTGCCTCCACACCTGCATTTCTTCGCCTAGACAGCTTTTTCTGGCCTTAGGAACTCACCTTGCTGGAAATGGCAGGGAATTCATACTCACCCCAACCCCGCAGCAGCCCTTAACCAATGAAAGACGAGAGCTGATGTTTAAAACTTCCC
This sequence comes from Lipotes vexillifer, assembly GCF_000442215.2. NCBI lineage: Eukaryota > Metazoa > Chordata > Mammalia > Artiodactyla > Lipotidae > Lipotes > Lipotes vexillifer. Next base: position 699,881 of record NW_006796074.1, read on the forward strand.
TTCCCTCCTCAGGTGGCAGGGTAACCTAGGCATGGACACTGATTCCCAGAGTTCCCCAGAAAGATTCTGTTGCCCATGGCAATAACTGATGAGATGACACACTCTTTGTTGGCTGCCTTCTCTCCCATCTCACTTCCCTACCCTCCCACTGGTGTTCCCTCCACACTTTAAATCGACTCCTTGCATGCGAATCCTGGGTCGTCTTTGGGGAAATCCAGCTCAGCCAGGATCTTACGTGTTGGTGTTTGATTCCGTTCCTCCCTCCGACTCGTTGTGCAGTCCATCGTGAGGTGCGTCCCTGGCATTGGAATCTACTTTGGCACTCTCTACTCTTTGAAGCAGTACTTCCTGCGAGGCCATCCCCCCACCGCCCTGGAGTCAGTCATACTGGGGGTGGGCTCCCGCTCTGTCGCGGGGGTCTGCATGTCACCCATCACTGTGATCAAGACACGGTACGAGGTGAGTGGGCAACCAGAGACACCGGGCTCTTGAGTCAAGTGGCCACTGACGCCACCTCCCGATTTATAACCTAACACAGGGTTGATGTGGTCGGAGAACTCATCTGTGTAGTCAGGCCAAGCACATGCAAACCAGAGCGTCCAGAGCTCCGGTAACGCACCCTGAGGATGGCTTCGTTCAGTGCGCAAACCCAGGGCCACTGTGCCAGCCATTGGTTCTATGCTTCCTTTGCAGAGCGGGCGGTACGGCTATGAGAGCATCTACGCGGCCCTGAGGAGCATCTATCACAGCGAGGGGTACCGGGGTCTCTTCAGTGGCCTGACAGCAACGCTCCTTCGTGATGCTCCCTTTTCCGGAATCTACTTGATGTTTTACAACCAGACCAAAAACATTGTGCTTCATGGTACGGGTAAAGGAAGGTGTGGTGGGAAGAGATATCCCTTGAGAGATCACATCCTCACCACTTTCTCTAAGATAGGAGACTATTCGTTGTTCTTAGCAGCTCCAGATTCTTATGCTAGTTTTAGAAACCGAGCCATATCTGCATTGTGTCAGGCATGGGACCCGGTGCTGGGATGCAAGGGCGGCCATGAAGACATGGTCCCTGCCCTTTTGAGTTTGTAGCTTCCTGAGGCAGACTACTGATAGTATGTAATTCTTGAGTCGGGAGGGGGTAGGATAAAGCTCATTTTGCATAGGTTTTGCAGCAATACTTCCCACATTTGCCTGATCTTAAGAATTCTGGGTCCTACCCAAGGCATCCTAAATCAGAAGCTTTGGGGTAAGGCCTTAGAGACTGCAAGAAGCACTTGTTGTGATTCTTATCAGACAAGTTTGGGAAATCCAGTTGGTTAGGAGCTAGAAGAAAAATATTTTCATGTCCCTTGCTGTGCTCCTGGTTAACATTGTTTTGAGCCCTCCTTTTGGATGGAGAGAAAGATGCCAAAGCCCTAGCATTCTGGCAGGCCCACCCTTCCAGTAAGCTCGTGTTGTCAAGACATGGGCAAAATCGACAGGCAGTAAACATCCACCCAAGCAGAGCCAGGCATTGATAGAAACACATCCTATAAAGTGAACCTGCATTCAGTAAGGTGTCTATGGATAATGTGAGCAAGGAATTGCAACCAAAGTCGTTTAATTGGGAAAGCCAGAATGCCACCCGCGTGACAGTGGTGTCAGTTGGAGTGCTTTGGGAGATTTGCTGCTTCTCCGCAGGCGCCAGGAGGCGTGACACTGCAGATCACAGCCTTACCTTACAGGAGAAAGTTAAGGCAATAAGGGGGCTTGGATATACATTTTTAACTTCTTCATCCATCCTAAAATTTTTTTTTACTTTGGTATTTAGAAATCATTTTATGCTTACCAAAAAAGCCACAAGAATAGTACCTATAAATCCATAGCTCATTATTCTCTTTCTGTGTGTATAATTGTTTTCCTCAAAACATTTAAGAATAAGTTGCAGACATGATGCCTCTTTACCCTTAAATACATCAGTGTGTACTTCCTAAGGACAAATGCATTCTTGTATAACCATCGATAGTTCTTTCATCTATAGTCTTGATTTCTCCAATTTTCCCAATAATGTATTTTGTAGCAATTTTTATTTTTTATTTTCAAGAGTATAAGCCAGTTATATAACCTCAGTGTGGGTTTCCCTGATGTTTCCTTTCAACTAGATTCATTTATACCTTTTTAGCAAGAGGAGTACATAACTGAGGTCGTGTCTTCAGTGCCTTATATCAGGAAGCTCATGACATCCATTTGACGCACTGTGGGTGATGTTAACTTTTTATCACTATAAAAATAGTGTCTCCACTGAAAACTCAGTTGTTTGTTCTTTTGTAATTTCTAAGCGTCTCTGTGGGGAGATACTTTGAATCTATATAAATCTATATAACACCTCCTGTCCTTTCATCCATATATTTTAGCATCAGTGAATGACTCTTGCCTGAATCAATTATGCTGATGGTTGTAAAAAGGTGAACTTTTCCATTATCCTACTTACACTGATTAGTTTAGATTTTGAATTCTTAGCCTTGTTTGAATCCAGACCCTTCTGGCTTTCAGGAAGAATTAGTGGGCAACTTGGCATGGATATTTATCTGATGAATGTGGGATTTATTTATAACTGAATGTTGCCTTTGTCCTGTTTCAGACCAGTTGGATGCAGTCCTTGTTCCCGTTGTAAATTTCAGTTGTGGGATATTTGCTGGGATTCTGGCCTCACTGGTAACTCAACCTGCAGATGTTATCAAAACTCACATGCAGCTCTCCCCAATGAAATTTCGGTGGATTGGCCAGGCAGTGACACTCATTTTCAAAGTAAGGCTTTAGAATAAATATTGGTTCATATTGTGGTTAAGGCTTTCTCTCTAAGGCAGTAGCTCTTATCCTTTACATGGTAGAAACACCTGGGAAGCTTTTAAAACAATCCCGATTCCCAGCTCATAACCTGGGCTTATCATATTAGAATCTCTGGGGGAGATGAAACCCTGGCATCAGTATTTTAAGTTCCTTGGTGATTCCAGTGTGTTGCCAAGGTTGAGAATCACTGCTAAAAATCTATGGTTGTGGGATTTGTTGTTGTTGTTGTTGTTTTGGTTTTGTTTGTTTAGGGAGGGAGCCTGACATTAGGACAACATGTGATATTTGTTAAACATGCATATTGTTGGGCTCTACCCCAGACCTACCTAGTCAGGAGATCTGGGAGGACTCCTTAACCTAATCAAGGATATAGGAGAAAATGTAGTTAGAAAAAAATCACAAGCACGTTGTTTTGTTTCCAGGAGTTTGCACTAATGCAAATGGACAGATGGTATTGAAGATAAAAAGTACAGTAATTGTAAAGTACACTAAAATGCTATTTAAAAGCCACTGAGTAAGCCCTTTGGAAACATGTACTGTTATCAGATATTCTTTTTGAAAGTAAATTTGTCATCTAGATCTTTAGATGTTTCTGTACTTCTCAATTTTTGTATGTAGCACAGGAAACATATAAGCATCTGCAGCAAGTATCTGCCTTATCCTAGATATAAGCAAGTATTTGTGAAACTGATCATATTCATCACACTGCTTAGGTTGCCTGCTTTCTTATTCTTTATACCTAAAATCATGAAGTTTGAAAATAGAGTCTTCAGTATATGTGAAAATGGTAAGATTTTCAGCTAAGAAAGAAATTCCCCTGGATGGAGCAAGCCTAAAAAAAGATAAAGCTTAGCAACTACTCCAAAAAAATTTTTTTTTAGTTAATTGCCTCCTTGGACCCAGTATTCGTAGTTTTAACATTATTTATAAAAGTCTAAAAAGTAAGACTTAACAATGGGGTAACGCAGAGAGAGATCCTCACTCTCATGCCAGGTATATAAGTGTATTGCTGCTTTAGTCCCAGAGTTTTGGCCTCCATTTTCCTCCTAGGATTATGGGCTGCGTGGCTTCTTCCAAGGCGGCGTCCCCCGGGCCCTCCGCAGAACTCTGATGGCAGCCATGGCGTGGACAGTCTACGAAGGGATGATGGCCAAGATGGGCCTGCAGTCCTGACCGAGCCAGGACCAGGCAGAGATGGGATCTGTTGCCCTGCCTGTTTTCTGCCAAGGACCTCTTCAACTCACTACCCTGGAGTCGGACGAAGTCCTATCTGGAGAGGCAGGCAAACACGTCACCTTCAGTTACCCAGCTCAAGAAGAGAATAGGTGGGTCCGACTCAAGCCCAGAAGAGGAGTCACTGACATGGACATCATATTGGGGCGTTAGGAGAAAGGTTTGCATACCCTGCAAGGCTACTTGAAAAGGCATTTCCAGATAGTGCTCTGTCCGGTGTCTCTGCTCAGCCACCCACTACACCACAGTGCCTCTTTGGATCTGCTCTTGGGCAGTGCAGCGCCAGGGATGCTGTGGGCCGCCTGCAGTGGCGGAGGAGTTCCAGCAGCCAGGCTGGATCTGCTGAGAGAGGAGTCACTGTCACCAGGCTGAAGACTGCCTCTGAGGTGATGTTAGGATGAGGAAGAACAGATGTCACGACTTCATTGGTTCCTCATCGACTTCTCAGAGGCTCCGCAGAAGCGGGGCAGTGGCTTCCTGGCCCCTAAGTGTCCAAATAATATTGTTTGATCTTGGCTCCTGCACTGTTTCAACTCCAAGTTACTCTGGCTTTTTTCTGCAGCTAAAGTTGGATAAATAAAGTGAAGCACTTTATCATTGAAAAACCTCAAGTGCCACAACTCCGCTCTAAATTAACAAAATAGTCTAAGGTGGCTGACTCTTGATCTGTATAGGTCCTCAAACCTAAAATTTTTTTAAATAGCTTTATTTTATATATATACAATTCATCCATTCCAAATAGACAATTCTGTGCTTTTTTTAGTAACTTTACTGACTGGTGCAGCCATCACCATAAATCAGTTTCAGAACACAGTCACCCCCCCTGCCCCCAATAAGATCTCTTATTTACAACTAACCCTCGTTCCCAGCCCCAGCACAGCCCAGGCAGCCACTGAACTGCTTTCTGTCTATAAATAATTTGCCTTTTCTGTGCACTTTCTACATAGTCATACACTATGTAGTCTGTTGTATCTGGCTTCTTTCACTTAGCATAACGTTTTGGAGGTTCATCCATGATATGGCATGTTCAACACTTTATCCTTTTTTTACGGCCTAATAATATTCTATTGTGTGCCTATTTATCCATTCATCAGTTGATGAATGTGTGAATTGTTAGCACTTTTTGGCACTTACGAATATTGTCACTATGAACATTCACCTATGAATCATTTGTGTGGACATATATTTTCATTTCCCTTGCGTACATGCCTAGGAGTGGAATTACTGGATCGTGTGGTAACTATGTTTAACCATTTGAGAAACTACCAGACTGTTTGCAAAGTGGCAGCACCATTTAACATCACCACCAGAAGTTTGTGAGGGTTCTGATTTCCGCACACCCTCCTCAACACTTGTTATTGTCTGTTTTATTTATTGTAGCCATTCTAGTGGGTTCTATCAACTTTCAAGCTTAGGAAGGGGCTGTTGTTTTATCCAAACAGCAGAAGGGGGAAGTTTGATCTCCTGGTTAAGAACATGGGCTGTGATCCAGGCGGCCCAGGTTAAAAGGCTGGCTCTCCACCTACTTAGACACATTTGAAATTGTTCCCAGGGGATGGGGATAGTAATATTTCCTACCTCCCAGGGTGGTGGCAAGGGTTAAATGAGCATATGTTTCTGGTGCATTACATTAGTTTCCTAGGGCTGCCACAGCAAACCACCACAAATCGGGTGGCTTCTAACAAATTTATTCTCTCAGTTTGGAGCCTACAAGTCTGAAATCAAGATGTCTGCAGGGCCATACTCTCTGAAGGCTCTAGGGGAAGATGGTTCCTTGTCTCTTCCAGTTAATTCCATGGTGGCTGGCAATTCTTGGTGTTCATCAATCCAATCTCTGTCTCTGTCTTCACAATGCTTTCTCCCCCGTGTGTCTCTTTGTCCAAATTGGCATTTTTTTTTTTTTTTTTTTTGCGGTACGCGGGCCTCACTGTTGTGGCCTCTCCCGTCGCGGAGCACAGGCTCCAGACGCGCAGGCTCAGCGGCCGTGGCTCACGGGCCCAGCCGCTCCGCGGCATGTGGGATCTTCCCGGAAGGGGGCACGAATCCGTGTCCCCTGCATCGGCAGGCGGACTCTCAACCACTGCACCACCAGGGAAGCCCCAAATTGGCATCTGTATTTTTAAGGACACTAGTCATTGGATTAGGGCCCACCCTACTCCAGAATGACGTCTTGATTACATTGCAAAGACCGTATTTCCAAATATGGTCATGTTCATAGGACCTGGGGGTTAGGACTCCAACATATCTTTTGGGGGGACACAAGTCAATTCATACATACTAAGTTTAATGATTTATAAGTTTAAGTTTTAGGTTAGAATGCCATATTCAAAATTATAATATGGAGAGGAGTATGGGAGAAGACAAACTAGGATCCTAATCTCTTAGTGGTACCCAAGCCACCAGTGCTTGGTGACCTATGTGTGTGAGGCTGTGCGCTGGGGAAAGCAGGGCAGCACCTAGGGCTGGAAATGGTGTGCTTGGGGCAGCAATGCAGGGCAGGCAGCTTAACACAGATGATGGATGGAGTGCCTGCCGCCTAAGGACTTAGCCTCTGAGGCAGGATGTTCAGGTTTCTTGGCCTCTTCAGTCTCCCTGACCCTCATCTTGGGCTCTGGGAGCCTAATGCCAGTGGGGCCTGGCCAGGGGCTGCTGGGAGTGGAGGGGCAGAGATAAGCCCCAGAGGTGCAGGCTTCATCCCAGTGCAGATTTGCTCGTCTTATACACAGCCGGTGAATTTCAGCCACCAGAGTCCCCTCCCTGCTCTTCATTTGTTCTTTTGGGGGCAGATCATCTTAAAATTTGGAGAATCGTCTCATTTTCTCTACATATGGAGTAAAACTGAAATTTGCCATTAGGAACTCTGATTCCAGAGGCAAGTGGCCCTGGGGTCTACATATCCCAGGCCCCCAGAATTTTTTTCCTCTCCCATAGTCTCCCACAAATATTAAAAGTTCAGAAAGGAAGTGGCTAGTGAGCTTCAGAGGGCTTTGGAAACACTGCCCAGTGCCCTCCCCCCACTTTTTTTTTTTTTTTTTAAATTGATTCGTTCTTGGCTGCCTTAGACTTAAAGCAAATTATATAGGGGCGGAGCTTTGTGGGAGTAAATAGTCATCTGGTGCTAGAGATAAGGCCTAGTAAGGCAGGAGGCAAAAAGGACAGAAGCAAAGCTTTCAAGCTGCTATACTCAGTTTCCAAGAATATGTTATGAAATATCTCAATCGCAAGGGTAGAATAGATGGTACATTGCCCCTTCACTCACATCACTCAAATGGAACAATTATCAGGATTTAGCCACTTTTGCTTGTCTTTCCCCTCTCCCCCGCCTCCTTTTTTCTTTCCTTAACTGAAGCTTTTAAAAGCAGACCCCACACATCATACCATTTCACCCTTCCACATTTCTATATGCATATCTAAAAATTATGGACATTTTTCTTAGGTAACTACAACATTATCCTACTTGAAAAAAAGTTAACTTTTTTTTTTTGCTTATCATCCAATACCCAGTCAATATTCATGTTTCCCTGATTGTCTCAAAAATTATTGTTTACAGTTGGTTTATTTGAATCAGGATTAAAACAAGTCCTAAGATTCTTTCACCAGCTGTTGGAAAGGGTAAGTAATTTTGAGGCAAACCACGGTTAAAGTGAGTCATCACTTCCTGAGGGCCCAATCAAGTCAGGGAGCCTAGCGATAGGACTCTGGGGGGTTGCAAAGCTGAGATCTGCTCTCCAAGGCAGTGCTCCTTCCACGCCTCCAGGCTGAGCAGTGTGCACTTCCACCTTCTTGCTGCCTTCAAATTCTCAAATATCAGCTTTTGTCACCATGTCCTCTCTAAAAAAAACTGGCTCAATGCCATAATCTGTAGGTGTTCTTTCACCTTCCAAGTTCTTCCCTGCTCCTTGGGAACTACTGGCTTAGGTAGCTGGTAAACGCTCTAAGGTCAGTGGTTCTCAAACTTGGCTGCACACTGGAATCATCAGGGAGCTTTAAAAACCACTGATGCCTTGGTCGGCCCCCCAGACGTTCTAATGTAATCAGCTCAGGTTGTGGCCTGGGCATGAGTAGTTTCAAAAGTCCTCCTGGTGATCGTAACGCGTGCCAAGGCAGAGCACCTCAAGAGTAGCCCTGCAGGGCGGGCACCACTCAGCTCTGCTAACCCAGGCTCCAAGGGTTAAAGAAGGAGCTCTTGTGGGCGGAGCGGGGCCTCCAGGGTGCGGGGCGTGGCTCCGGGGTGGGGGCGGAGCTCGGGCCCGAGACGACGGAAGGCGGGAGCTTGCAGGCAGCAGGCCGCTTGCAGGCAGCAGGCCGCTTGCCGGCAGCCGGCGTACAGATCTCCGGGCTTCAGAGGACGGGCGGAAACGCCTCCAGTTTTCAAAACAAAGAGGAGAAGCGGGAGGCGTGTGAGGCGCGCAGGGCTCAGATTGGTCCCTCCTGCCCGGTCGCTTCAGCATCATTGGGTGACAATGGAGGGGAGCCCGGGAATCGGCTGGCGCTCGGGGTCCGACAGTTCGCGGGCGCCTCCGAAGATCCCGCCGGCCATGGAGGAGCTGCAGAGCCGCTTGCAGGAGACCCTGGACCTTCTGTCCTCGCAGGAGCTGCGCAGCTTCCGCGACCACCTCAAGAAGGTGGAGCCGCGCGTGAGCCAGGTGAAGCTGGAGCTGGAGGGCCGCAGCCCGTCGGGGCTGGCCAGGCTCCTCGCCAAGCAGTACTACCCACCGGCCGCCGCCAAGCGCGTCCTCGTCCAGGTGCTGGAGCAGCTACCCCGCGCCGATCTGCTGCCGCGCTGGCAGAGCGCCGCCGCCGACGGCCCGGGTGAGCGCGCGGAGATTACCGGGGTAGGGGGACCGGAGGGGGTGCTTGGTGACCGCTGGGTTTGGCCCTACCGCCCGGGGATTCCCGGATTGGCGGAGGGAGGACTGACCGGGATTTCTGGGCAGGGGGAGGGGGTACTGACTGGAGGGAAGGGGGACTGGCGGGGAGGGGGGTGTCCTAGG
>NW_006796074.1:709009-748048 GCF_000442215.2 Lipotes vexillifer
GGGGGGGGGGTGTCCTAGGTGAGCGCCGGGTTAGGCCTGGGGCACAGGTGAGCGGCGGTGGGCCGAGCTTCAGTAGGGTGGGGTGGGGGAAGTGGAGCAAGGAGGATGCGGGGGTGAGGGACCAGTGAACGCGCGGCGGGAAGTGGGAACCGGGGGATAAGCGGGCAGGAGAGAGACAGTTCCCAGGCACAGAATCGAAGTGACCAGTCCAAGAGTAGCCATCAGGATCTACCAGTTCATTCTGGGGTGGGTTGAGAAATCAGATTGACTCAGCAGGCCTGAGATGCATTTTTAACAATTACCTCCAAGTGATTATGATGGGGGAGGTTTTTAGATGATGCAGTGAGAAACCCCGTGTTGGAATCCACCATTAGAACATTTGCCATAAATCTGGGAAGATGTGGCTTAAGATCAAGAAATGTAACAAGTTGGGGGCGGTTAGGGTTTCCCCTCGTAAGTTTAATAAATGTATGTGTGTATAATATGTGAGCGAGTTTGTGTACATAGAGAAAGAGAGAATGAGAAAGAAAGAGCACTTCTACTGGGCACACTGAGGTAGACACTAAAATATACTGTTGCTGGTCTCTGCCATCACATGCTTATGATCTGGTTGAGTTTTTTTTTTCTTTTTTTTCCTTTTTAATTATTTTATTAAATCAAAAGTACGACTGCTACTTAACTCTACACACACACTTAACATTTTTTAAGGAATAACGTTATGTGTCATTACACCAAATTCCTGGCTAATAGCTCTCCAAAAATTTGAGAAAACTCACGCAGAGGACGAAGTGAGAGAGTAGCATTGACACATATACACTACCAAACGTAAAATAGATAGCTAGTGGGAAGCAGCTGCATCACACAGGGAGATCAGCTTGGTGATTTGTGACCACCTAGAGGGGTGGAATAGGGAGGGTGGGAGGGAAACGCAAGAGGGAGGGGGTATATGTATACATATAGCTGATTCACTTTGTTATACAGCAGAAACTAACACAATATTATAAAGCAATTATATGCCAATAAAGATCTGGTTGAGTTTTGAGGTATGTTGCTTTGCTGACTTTTAGATTCCTAATGGGTGACAACTGTAAACGACCTCAAAACATGGCCTGTAGGCAGAATACTGGCCCCACGAAGCCTTTGATTCTCCCTTGACTGCATCTGCATAGCACTTATCATAATGTCTCTCCAGGCTTAGTGGTTAATGTACCACACTTTTGTTATCACCCCTTTAAACTGTGAGTCTCTTACAGTTGGTAAACTGGGTTTTTGTGTTTTTCAGAATCAACCAAACTACCCGGTATCATGACTACACACTGTAGGCACTTCAAAAATATTTGAATTGAATGCTAAGAGTTTGTTTAATTAAAAAATTAAATAGGGTCTGGTTCCTTTAACTTCATTTTTCTCTTTATTGATGTCTTGGTCTCCTTTTCTGGAGGTGCATGTTCACTAATGTTCATTGGTGCTTCTCCTTTTCATCTCTGGCCTGGCTCTCCCTGCCCCTGAATCTGACTGAGACCTAAGGGAGTTCTGTTAAGTTTTCATCCTTATGAGTTTGGGAGAGGGTTTTCAGAATCCTAGAAACCTGTTTTAAAACATAAGAGGCAACTGATTTCCTTGGGAGGTGCTTCCTGTTAACAGGAATGACAGCAGATCATGATTAAGAAGAGGAGGAAGAAAAAATATGTTCTTTTCTGTTTTGTCTTTTCATGAAAATTTCATTCAGTGATTCCACGAAAGATTCCAAAGAGAAGCTATGACTGTGTGGAAGGTGAATTGGTAAATATCTGGACTCTTTAAGATAGTATTTAGTCACCATTTGAACATTTTTTTTGTGCTGCTTCTGTTGGATTGGAGGTGGGTATCTGTGTCACTGTCTCAAGCGGTCAGATCTCCCTGCTTTCCGTTATAAATAGGGAAAGCAAAACATTAGCCAGATAAAACCACTTTGCACGCATTAACCAAATGAGGTAAGCACTGTTAGTATCTGCATTTTACAGACGAAGGCATTGCAGGCTGTGTGGCCTCTCAGAACTACATAAATTGCTGGCTTCTGGCCTTTTTTTGCTTGTTTTATTATGGACATTTAAAACATAAGCTAAAGTAGAGAGAAGAGAGAAATGAATCTCCAGACTCCAGCTCAACCTACTCTTTGCCCTGATTCAACAGTTAGCAACGTGGCCAATCTTGTTTCATCTGCTCCTCCCCCCGGCCCCCCCATTATTTTGAAGCAAATTCCCCAGCTACCATATCACTTTCATACATACAATACTTGAGTATGTATTTCTGAGAAAGACTTTTTCCAAACATAGCCATGATACCATTATTATACCTAGAAACAAATTTCTTATTGGCAGTCAGCCTTCAGATGTCCTTGGCTGGCTCTTATGCCTTTTACAGTTGGATTGAGTCAGGGTCCGACTCACGCAAGGTCTACACAGTTACACTTGATGGTTTGTCTCTTAAGAGGCTTAATTTATGATACCTCTCCCTTTGACCTCTTTTCTTGTTTGTTGACGAAACCAGGTTATTCGTCCTGTAGAATGTCCCACATTCTGTATTTTGATAGCTGCAGCCCTGTGTTGTCATTTACCATTTTCCTTAAACGGGCAGTTATGGCTATGTATAGGAATTTTAAAATGAGATTGGCCTATTTGTCCTAGTTTGAGAAAGGTATTTGAAAAAATTATAAATGAAGTCATGATGAGAGAGGAAATGAGTGTTGTGCCCCTGCTGTGAGCTGGGAAACGTCATCATTAACTCCAGAAGAAACTCATTTCACATATAAGGTGTATTTGGATTTGGTTTGGTTTAAATATTGTTTCTTGGCTCTCCTTGAAAACAGGACCGTTATGACCTGAGTGGCAGGCGGAAGGCCTTCCTCATGTGTGTGAAGAGAAACAGGCTGGGCGCTCACCAGGATGTCCTACTGATGGAGGACTGGCTTGGCCAGTGCCAGTTCGAAAATACGTTGTGCATCGATCCCGACAAAATGGTACCAAGTTAAAAATAAAAATGAAAATTTGTGGCTCGGGACTTCCCTGGCGGTTCAGTGATTAAGACTCCGTGCCTCCAACTGAAGGGGCGCAGGTTTGATCTCTGGTTGGGAAACAAAGATCCCACATGCCTTGCAGCACAGCCAAAAATAAAATAAAAAGAAGAAGAAAAATTGTAGCTTGGATATTATAATTTTCCTTCCTTTTTTAAAAAATTGGGTTTTATTACCTGGTTAGAACCAGGACCTGCTGAGCAATGGTGTGTATGTCCTGATGAAATTCTTACCCAGCTTACCTGTTGGATACAGATGCTTTTGTCATGTTAAGTGTGTGATGATACTCCAGCTTCCCTTCTAGTCAAGCAGGGACCTCTTGGGTCCCTGCATTTGAAGAGGGAAGGGAATCCAAGAAGGTGTAAAAGTGAGTTGGGCAAGGAGGCCCAAGGACAAGCTGTGAGTCCAGAGTAGGCAAGGTCCAGAGCATTTGGGAACAGGAAGACCAAGGGGACAGCTTTGAGAGGTCATCAAGCAGCCAGGCCAGAGGAATCCCAGCAGCGTTGGAGCCCAGGGGCTTTGGAAGATCCTGGTTAGAACTTAGATTGCTTAGAACCATGGGAGGGGTGGGGAGAGGAGTTGCTGAGAGCCCTGGGCAGAATTACATTGTGATTTAACTAGAGGACACAAGAAAATGAGGTGGAAGAGTGGTGGCGGTGGGTGGGAACTGCATTTTGACCTCTCTGACCCCAGCTGAGTCCTGGCCTAGCCCTGCCCATGCTTTGGGATGATAACAGAGGAAAGTCCTTCATAGACCCCAGGAGGCACTGCTAGTGAATATCAAGGAACAGCATAGCAGAAGGGCTAGGAAAGCAGCACACACTGACCGGTGGAATCTCGTCTCTTACTAGTTGTTACCTTAAATCTGGTTCTCAACTGAGGGTGATTTTTGTCCCCCCCAGAGGACATTTGACAATGTCTGGAGACATTTTTGGTTGTCACAACTGGAGGGTGCTATTGGCATCTTGTGTAGTTGCCGAGGTAGAGCCAGGATGCTACTGAACACCCTACACTGCACAGGACGGCCCCCAAGGCAAAGATTACCTGACACAAAATAATAGTGCAAGAGTTCTAGAAATTCTGTCTTAAATTAATTGACTACTTTCTTATCTCTAAAATGGGGGGGGGGGGGGGTGATAGTAATTTATCTTGTAGGGCTATGGTGAGGATGAAATGAGCTGCGTTATGTAAAAGTTCTCAGAATAGTAGCTGGCTTATAGTAAGCGCTCAATAAATTTTGATTTTATTATTTCAAAGCTAAAAACAGACTCCTTCATGTTTCCCAAGGATTGTACCAGAATCTCTTCCAATATTATGTGATTTTTTTAATCCAGTCCTTTCCATTCAGATTACAGATAACTGCCAATGTTCTTCTGGTTTATTCTCCCAAAGGTCCAGAAGTGGCCTTTTTCTCTACATCCTGTCAACATTTATTTTTAAATGTTTAGCAACTTTACTGGTAAAATTATTTCACTGTTTCATTTTCCTCATTATTAGTTTGGTTGAACATCTTCTGGCCATTATTTTCCTTCTGTGAATTATTTGAATTACCTGTTTGCCCTTTTTCTTTTTTTTTTTTTTTTTTGCAGTACGCCGGCCTCCCACTGCTGTGGCCTCTCCCGTTGCGGAGCACAGGCTCCGGACGCGCAGGCCCAGCGGCCATGGCTCATGGGCCCGGCCGCTCCGCGGCATGTGGGATCCTCCCGGACCGGGGCACGAACCCGCGTCCCCTGCATCGGCAGGCGGACTCTCAACCACTGCGCCACCAGGGAAGCCCTGTTTGCCCTTTTTCTTACTGGATTTTCTTTTTCCTGTTTGTTTTGGCTGTGCCATGTGGCTTGCAGGATCTTAGTTCCCCATCAGCAATCGAACCTGGGCCCTGCATTGAGAGCACGGAGTCCTAATCACTGGACCACACTGGATTTTATTTTTCTTATTCTGTAGTTCTTTTTCCTGAATTTTAGACAAAATAGAGTGCAAATATTTTTCTCCTGCCTTGTTACTTGCCTTTTGACTTTTTGTTATCTTAAGTCAAATGGAAGTCTTTTTTATTTTTTTTTTAATTTATTTATTTTATTTTTTTATTTTTAGCTGTGTTGGGTCTTCGTTGCTGTGCATGGGCTTTCTCTAGTTGTGGCGAGCGGGGGCTACTCTTCGTTGCAGTGCACATGCTTCTCATCGCAGTGGCTTCTCTTGTTGCAAAGCACAGGCCCTAGAGCACGTAGGCTTCAGTAGTTGTGGTGCGTGGGCTCAGTAGTTGTGGCACATGGGCTTAGTTGCTCCGTGGCATTGCAAGTCTTTTTTATTTATTTATTAAATTATTTATTTTGGCCGCACTGTGCGGCTTGTGGGATCTCAGTTCCCTGACCAGGGATGGAACCTAGGCCACAGCAATGACAGTGCCAAATCCTAACCACTAGACCACGAGGGAACTCCCCTGGAAGTCTTAGTTTTTGTGAGTAAACTTGTCAGTCTTTCTGTTTGTTGCCTTCTTGGTTTTTATGTCTTGATTAAACCCCATGATTTCCCAACATAAAATTTTTTAAAATTATTTTTCTGTAACATTTTTATAGTTTAAGGTTAGCCTACTCACTGGAATTATATTTTTTGGAACAGTGAGGTGGGAGGTCTAACTTTATTTCCATGCCAGTCATCTCATTTTGTTGATGATACATCCTTTCCCCACATATCTGAATTCCATTCTTATCATAAACTAAATCCCTATATATATATATTTGGATCAATCACTGTATTCTAAAATATTCTATTCATACATTTGTTTATTCTTAAGCTGGTATATCAGTGTTTTGTTCACCATGATTTTATAGTACCTTTGGATGTCTGATAGGACCTATCCCCCATTCATTGTTTTTTATGTTTTTTTATGGTTTTTTTTTTTTTTTTTTAAAGACCTTCTGAATGTTCTTTGCTATTCTTGAGCACTTTGCTGTTCCTGAGCATCTGTTCTCTATGACCTTGAGAACCATCTGGTTAAGTTTCACAGAAATCCTTTGAGATTTTAATTGACATGACATTGAATTGAGATTAATTTAGAGTTAACTGGCAGATTAATAGTACTGAGTCATCTCAGAAACATCGGTATGTCATAGTTTATGTTGCCTCTTCACTAAAGTTTGTTTTTAATAATTTTCTTCACTTAGGTAATGTGCATTGCTTGTTAGGTTTATTCCTAAGTATTGTTTTACTTTTGTTATGACCATGAATGGATCCCTTTTCCATTATGTGGTTTAAATTATTATTCCTGGGTAATTGGGGAGCTATAGATCTTGGTAAATTAACTTAGTATCTGGTCAACTTGCTAATCTCTAGTTCTAGTAGTTTTTAGTTGATTATATTTCTAGATAGTCATATTATCTGTAAGTAATAAATTTGTTTCCAATATTTAAACTTCATCTAATTTTTTTTTTTTTTTTTTTTTTTTTTTTTTTTTTGCGATACGCGGGCCTCTCACTGTTGTGGCCTCTCCCGTTGCGGAGCACAGGCTCCAGATGCGCAGGCTCAGCGGCCATGGCTCACGGGCACAGCCGCTCCGCGGCATGTGGGATCTTCCTGAACTGGGGCACGAACCCGTGTCCGCTGCATCGGCAGGCGGACTCTCAACCACTGCGCCACCAGGGAAGACCCTCATCTAATTTTTTACTTTACTTTATTGAAATGGCTAGGATCTTTGTTACAACATGTATGAGGCTAGTGAGAACAGCCATTCCTGTCTTCTCTTTTTAGTGGGATTGATTCTGATGACGTCTCCTGATAGATTCTGGCAAGTAGATATGATTGGGTAGACTCCTCCATTCCCTTCCATTTCTAGCTTATTGAGGGTATTAATTTTATAAGATAATTTTATATATTAAAGTAAGTTAATAATATAGCATTGAAATACATTAACCCTTTGGGGAGCTATAATTCTGTTATATTTTGTGGTAGAGAATCAGAAATACCCTAATTTTGTCAAACAAGAACCACCAGTGGTACAAGAAGAAATCATATGAATTCCGAAAGCAACCAAAAGGGAAGTGACAAGTTATACTGACTCTGTTAGAGATGCAGGTATTTTCATATTTGCCGTCTCATTGGATCACCTTGTAAAGGAGCCATCTCTGGGATTTCTGGGTTTTCCTACTTGCAGTTCTTTTTAATATGTTTTCCTATTTTACAGGAGTTACTTGGAAAAATAACATCATTTCGAGATGGACTAAATGAAATCAAAGATGACATTGGCTGTTGCCTTGTTGCTCTTATGTCCCACGGAGAAGAAGGCTTTATCAAAATGAAAGACGGTGAAAAAGTCAGCCTGGAAGGCATTTTTGAAATGTTTAACAATAAAAATTGTCCAGCACTTCAGGAGAAACCAAAAATCTTTATAATCCAGGCCTGCAGAGGAGGTAAGTGGAGACCTCTTTGTAATAGTTCTGTTTCTAGGAAATTCTCATATTGATGATTGAGGAAAGAAAACTGAGTTTTAAAAAATTATTTTACATTAGCGGACGCTTAGCTGTTGTAACTTTAGTTACATAGTATAGTAGGGACTTTGAGCTGGGAGGAAAGAATGAAGGGAAAGCTTTCCTGGGATAGGATAGTTAATTTAGGCTGAGGAAGGGTCTAAGTCTTTAAATTCATGAGGTGGGTTGGGGAACCTCAAATTCTGGGAGAGAGGTGGGCAATTTCCAGGGGATGCCCCACCGTTCATGTGATTCCAGGTGGCTTGTGGGACTAATATCTGATTTATGTTAACTTTGGTGGATATTTCTCTCTCTTATGGAGATACAAGCTTGTTGTGACTTTTATTAAAGGTTACTGGTGTCAGTGGTGTATTATCGTAGTTTGCATTTTCATTCCTCAAAAAATAGAGAGAAGAGACAGTGGTGTTGAAACAGATGATGAACCCATGGACTCGGATGATGGATCAGAGAAGAGGAGGCTGCCTACATTCAGTGATTATTTCATCATCTATCCCACCCAGGCAGGTAAGACAGTGAGGCTTGATGACAGTGAGATACACATTCGTCCAGAGGGTTTAGCTTATTCCTAATGACTTTGAAAATCTTTTTATTTTTTTTTAGCTGTGCCACGTGGCTCATGGGATCTTAGTTCCCTGACAAGGGATTGAACCCGGGTCCTCGGCAGTGAGAGTGCTGAGTCCTAATCACTGTACTGCCAGGGAATTACTGAAAATCTTTTTAAAAAATATTATCTGTGCTTTACAGATTGATGTACATAAGGAGAAATTTTCATTAACCTATCCATCTTCAATTGTTCCACTTTCAGAGATGGCAGGTTTGCATCTGACTGTTCATCTCTTCCAGAAGAAATTAATACTAATATATTATGCTGATTATGTTATTATCCTTATTATTACTATACTATGAATACTAATAAGTTAAAATCCAAAAGAATTTTATGTGCTGAAGGGGTGAACTTGATTCAGTTGTGAAAGGGAAATAGGAAAATGTAGAGAAGATAGAAATAAATGGTCAAGGGCATTTATTTAGCTGTTTTTATCTTGACTTTCTTCAAAAAGGATTAAAATAGCTTATGTGTGTGTATATACACATATACACACGTGTATATATATATATATATATATATATATATATATATATATATATATATATATATATGCAATTCAAGATAAAATGTTAGAGAAGAAATGGAAGCAAAGGAAAATAAGGACAATAATATAAAATGAAAATATCCCCATTAAAGTTAGATGTAACTTCATTCATCCAAGAGAGATGAAAGCATATGTCCTGGGACTTCCCTGGTGGTCCAGCAGTTAAGACTCCGTGCTCCCAATGCAGGGGGCCCGGGTTCGATCCCTAGTAGGGGAACGAGATCCTGCATGCATGCCGCAACTAAGAAGCCTGCATGCTGCAACAAAGATCCTGAGTGCCAAAACTGAGACCTGGCAGAGCCAAAAATAAATAAATATATAATAAATAAATAAGTATTAAAAAAAAAACAAAAAGAAAGAAAGCATATGTCCTGATAGACACTTGTAACATAGCAAGTGCAAGCAGGTTTATTTGAAATAGTCAAAGACTGGAAACAACCCAAATGATCAACAGGTGAAAGAATAAACAAATCGTGGTATATCATACATGGAATACTACTCAGCAATAAAAGAAATGAGCTCCTGATGCATGCTACGGCATAGATGAAGCTCAGAATAATCCTGCTGACTGAAAGAAGTCAGACAGAATAAAGCAGATACTGTGTGGTTCCATGCATATAAAATTCTAGAAAATGCAAACCAGTCTATAAGACAGCAAATCAGTTGTGTTTGGAGATGGGAGTGGAGAGGGAAGGAAGGATTACAGAGGGGCATGAGGACATTGGAGGGGGCTGATTGGATTCATTATCTTTGTTGTGATGGTTTCACGGAAGTATACATATGTCAAAACTTATTAAATTGTTTGCTTAAAATATGTGCGGGACTTTCTTGGTGGTCCAGTGGTTAAGAATCCATGCTTCCAATGCAGGGGTCATGGGTTCAATCCCTGGTCAGGGAACTGAGATCCCACATGCCGTGTGGTGCCGCCAAAAAAATATATATATGCAGGTGCTTGTCAATGATCAATCATACTTTAATAAAGCTGTAAATTTTTTAAAAAGTTAGATGTAAGACAAGCATGCCCACTCTCACTCCTACTGTTTGAAATGGCATGGGTAGTCCTAGCTAATTCATTAAGATAAGAAAAGATGTAAGGATCAATATTGTAGAAATCAATAGTTTTGAATATCTAGCAGTAATCACTTAGAACATATAATAGAAAAGAAAAAAGATACCATGTTATTTTTTCTTGCTTTCGTGAATGATGTCTAGGAATGACTAACAAAAGATGAGCAAGAACTTTATTAGAGAAAATGAGAGAACATTCCGGAAAGGCATAAAGAAAGACCTGAATCAATGGTGGGAAATACCATGCTCATGGGTGAGATTTTCAATACCATGGAGATGACCTTTTTTTCCCCAAATGAGTTTGTAAATTGAATTCTACGTGTTTTTTCGTGGAATTTGACAAACTAATCACAAAATTATTATGGAACAGTTAAGGGTCAAGACTAGGAATCTTGAGCTCCAGTTTTGCTGAATGAATGAATTTCATGACTATGTGCTGGCTATTTATGTTGAGGACTAGAGATTCAGTATTGAACAGAAGAACTAAAAATCTCTGCCTCCATGGAGCTTATGTTCTAGGGGAGGAGACGACAGTAAGCACATACAGAAAACAGATCCTGGGTTGCTTTATGATTCCATGTCTATGAAGTTCAAAAACAGGCAAAACTAATCTATGGTGGATGGTAGAAGTCTGGGTGCTGCTTGTCCTCAGGGTGCACAGTGTTTGGAGTAGTTATGACCAGAGCAGCAAGAGGGGACTTCTGGAGTACTGGTATCATCGTGTTTCTTGATGAGGGTGCCAGTTATGGGGGTGTGTTCATTTTATGAAAATTTATTGAGCTATTATATACCCATATGCTTTGCATACTTTAATGAGCTATTATATACCCATATGCTTTGCATATACCCATATGCTTTGCATAATTTATTGAGCTATTATATACCCATATGCTTTGCATACTTTAATGCCCATATGCTTTGCATACTTTTCACCCTTCAGTGAAAAGTTTACCAAATAAAATGTTAGATGGTGATAAGTGCTATGGAGAAAAGTAATGCAGGAACCGTGGAGGGGGAGTATTGAGGGGTAGAAGTGGAGATTATAATTTTTTGTTTTTTGTTTTTTTTTAGCTGCATTGGATCTTCGTTGCTAAGCACAAGCTTTCTCTAGTTGTGGCAAGCAGGGGCTACTCTGTTGCGGTGCGTGGGCTTCTTATTGCTGTGGCTTCACTTGTGGAGCACTGGCTCTAGGGTGTGCAGGCTCCAGTAATTGTGGCTCACAGGCTCTGGAGCTCAGGCTCAGTAGTTGTGGTGCACGCGCACGGGCTTAGTTGCTCCGCGGCAGGTGGGATCCTCCCGGACCAGGGATCTAACCCATGTCTCCTGCGTTGGCAGGTGGATTCTTAACCAATGCGCCACCAGGGAAGTCCTGAGACTGTGGTTTTAAAAAGAGATGTGTAAAGATGTTTCCACTGAGAAGGTTGTTATTGTGTAGAATTGAAGGCCATGAGAGTGTGAGCTATGCAGATATTTGAGAAAATGTGTCTTCTAAGATATGAATACTTAGTAGAAAGCAATAACAAAAACTCTATCAGCCGGTACATAGACAAACAGATCATTGGGTTAGAATAAAGAATGTAGAGGTAGACCCAAATATATAGGGAAACAAGACACATGACAAAGAAGCCATTGCTAATCAATGGTGAAAGAATGGACCGTTTAATAAGTGATGGGAAAACTGGCTTCTCAACGGGAGAAAAGCAAGTTTATTTTCTTTTTTTTTTTTAATTTAATTAATTAATTAATTTATTTTTGGCTGTGTTGGGTCTTCGTTGCTGTGCGAGGGCTTTCCCTAGTTGCGGCGAGCAGGGGCCACTCTTCATCTTATCTTGGTGCGCGGGCCTCTCACTGTCGCGGCCTCTCTTGTTGCGGAGCACAAGCTCGAGAGGTGCAGGCTCAGTAGTGTGGCTCACAGGCCTAGTTGCTCCGCGGCATGTGGGACCTTCCCAGACCAGGGCTCGAACCCGTGTCCTCTGCATTGGCAGGCAGATTCTCAACCACTGAGCCACCAGGGAAGCCCAAGTTTATTTTCTTATTTCTTGGTGTAGGGTTCCTTGTATCTTTAATCACGTGGACTCTCTATCTGTAGTTATATTCCCTTCTTTACCTCTAATATTTCTGGCTTTCTTTTTTTTCTTGATCAGTCTTGCCAGTGGTTTATTTATTTAGTTAAGAACCCATTTTTAGTTTTGTTATGTTTGTTTTTGATTTCATTCAGTTGCCTCATATTTCCATTTTTCTCCATTTTTTAAGGGTTTATTCTACTCTTAATTTCCCAGCTTTTCCAGTTAGGTACTTGGGTCATTATTTTCTACCTTTTAAAAAAAATAAGCATTTTTAAACCTATAATTCCCCTCTAATTACTGCTTTCACTGTATCTTTTATATTTTAATATGTAACATTTTTATCCTTCAGTTCCAAGAATTCTTAAATTTCCATTATTCTTTTACCCATTAGTTATTTAGAAATATGCCTCTAAATTTTTCTGGAATTGAAATTTTAAAATTTATCCTTTTATTATTATTATTATTTATCCTTTTATTATTGATGTCTAGTTTATTCTTTTTTTTGTTTGTTTTTTGTTTTTTGTGTTTTTTTTGCGGTACGCGGACCTCTCACTGCTGTGGCCTCTCCTGCCGTGGAGCACAGGGTCCGGATGCGCAGGCCCAGCGGCCATGGCTCACGGGCCCAGACGCTCTGCGGCACTTGGGATCCTCCCGGACCAGGGCACGAACCCGCGTCCCCTGCCTCGGCAGGCGGACTCCCAACCACTGCGCCACCAGGGAAGCCCTAGTTTATTCTTGAGGAAGAATATCAACTATACCAATCCGAAATTGGTTGAGACTTGATTTATGTCTTGATCTGTAGTAAATTTTTTTTTTGCGGTACGCGGGCCTCTCACTGCTGTGGCCTCTCCCGCCGTGGAGCACAGGCTCCGGACGCACAGGCTCAGCGGCCATGGCTCACGGGCCCAGCCGTTCCGCGGCATGTGGGATCCTCCCGGACTGGGGCACGAGCCTGTGTCCCTTGCATCGGCAAGCGGACTCTCAACCACTGCGCCACCAGGGAAGCCCTGTAGTACATTTTTTAATGGCTATTGATCTATCATGAATATTGTACATGTGCTTAAGAATATGTGTTCACTTCTTGAATACAAGGTTCTATATATTTCTATTAATTGAGCTCAGTTGTGTTGTTCCAAGTCTCTACTAAAGGTCAAGCAGACATATTTAGTAATTTGTCTGCTTGACCTGCCAGTAACTGAGATAATGTGTTACTATGTCATGTTATCCCGGTGGATATGTCAGTTTCTTCTGTAGTTCTATTATCTATTTTTCTTTTCTTTATATATTTTGAGGCAACTTTAGTAGAGGCATGTGATTTTAGAATTGTTACACTTTGTGGTGAAATAAATATTTTAATCATTGTTTAGTGAACCTACTATCCCAAATAGTGCTTTTTTTGGTATTAGTTTTTCTCTGATATTAATATAGATACCCCAGTATTCTTTTGGCCCATATTTGCCTGGTATATCTCCTTCAGACCTTTTTCTATTAACCTTTCTGGGCCTTATGTTTTAGGTGGTCCTTTAAACAGAATATAACTGGATTTTGTTTTTTAATCCAGTCTAATATCAATCTTCTTACTGGTGAGTTAGGACAATATATCTTTATTGTGACTATTGATATATTTACATTTTTACCATTTTACTTTGTGCTATTTACTTTTATTTGCTTTTCTCCCCGCCTTTATTGCTCTTTTTTTAAAAAAATTGAAGTATAGTTGGTGTGTACAATATTATGGTAGTTTTATTGCTCTTGTTTTTGATTGATTGTGAGTTTAGTTTGTTATTCTTACATTTTATCCCTCTACTGACTTGGAAGATATGTGTTTCGCATCTCTTCTTCTGGTTCCCTGTGAAATGTTATAAGTAAGTAAGCTTATTTTTACTCCCTGATAATACACAGAGCCTTAGAACACTAATTCTCATCACCTTCCACACTTAAGCGCTATTGTTCAACATTTACTTCTAACTGTTATTTTTTGTATCTTTATTTATATGAAATTATTTATGTATTCTTACACTCCTTCTCCTTCCACCCTAATTTTCTTCTAAATTAGGACATTAACCCAACACATTCTCATCAGATAGGTTGGCATGTTCTAGGGTGACAAGCACTATGCTAGGTAATGCCTATTCCTTTTTTAAAACCCCACAAATTAGAACACTTTTGTAATATTCTATACAGTGTATGTTTGTTTATATTTATGCATGTGTTTACCATTTTCTTCTCTATCTGTCCTGAATCTCAGACCATTTTCTTTCTTCATGAAGTATATCCTTTAGAAATTCATTTAAGGAAGATTTATAGGTGGTAAGTTCACTTTACACCCAAATCTGGCCGATGATGTAACAGTGTCTTTGCTTGTTGTTCCTTGTGATTCCATCATTTATTTCTTTAAACATTTCATGCACAGTTATTTTATATTTTTTACCTTATACTTTCAATATCTAAAGTCTTTGGGGATCACTCTTGTGGTCGTTCTGTTGCCTGTCACTCATGGGGGTTTGTTTCTTTGTGTGTCTGAATTCTTAGCTCATTTATTGAATCTTCATCTGTGATACTCCTGGGGACATAATTCAGTTATGCTTTCCTTTAGAGAGGATTACCACCCGCACGTGGACCTCTGTAGCTCTGCTCAGGGTCACATGGTTAATGCAGGATCTTAAATTCATCTCCCTATCTCCCAGGTACACCTTCCAGACTTGACATTTCCCCTTAGACACAAGCGCAACTCTGGTTTTCCCGTTTGCTTTCTGCTTCTAGCTCAAGTTTCAGCTTCCTCGTTTGGAGGAATGGCATGCCTTGGCGATTTCCATTCATTCCTATCAGCCGAGAATAGTATTAAACTTTTGCTTTAATCAAGAATTAAGATTTATACCTGGAGGGATATTTAAAGTACCCAAAGTGCCCAAAGTGGAAAACTTGGAATATGTGATAAAATGAATCTTTTGGATCACCCTTTTTTTTTGGCATGATCCCAGTTCTTTTAATTTTTAATTTTTTTTTTTTTTTTGACAGGAAAGTAGGATTTATTGGTGGGCACTAGTAAGGAGGGGACAGCACCAAGGCTCTCGTGAGTGCAGGGCCCGCTATTTGTCCAGCGGGCCACAGTTAGGGATGTATATGACCCCACAGCCATCCGGGATGAGCCGCTTTTCTGCCATCATGTTTTCAAATTCGTCTGCATTAAACTTAGCAAATCCCCACTTCTTGAAGATGTGGATCTTCTGGCAGCCAGGGAACTTGACCTTGGCCCTTCGGAGGGCCTCAATCACATGCTCCTTGTTCTGCAGCTTGGTGCGGATGGACATTATGACTTGGCCAATGTGGACCCTGGCCACTGCACCCTGGCGCTTTCTAAAGGCACTGCGCATACCCGTCAGGAGCCTGGATTGGGGACAGCATGCCAGTCATTAATGTCCACTGGAAAGGGCTGTCTCCAAGGTGCCTTAGGGCAACCCATACAGGCAACAGGCTGCATACACTACCGAGGAGGTTGCTATTTGCAGCCATTGCCCACCAGGCCCGCATGGGGAAAAGAGCACAGTCGGCTTAATTGGCTGCAAATATATTTTTTTAATCTTCAGTTGATTTATTTTTTATTTTGACCGTGCCACGCGGCATGTGGTATCTTAGTTCCCCGACCAGGGATCAAACTTGTGCCCCCTGAAGTGGAAGCTCGGAACCACCAGGGAATTCCCTTGGGTCACCCATATTTACCTGATTGGATGAGGCAGTACCAAATATGTGTGGGGATGGGGGGCAACAGGTACTTTCATGTACCAT
Organism: Lipotes vexillifer; assembly: GCF_000442215.2. Taxonomy (NCBI): domain Eukaryota; kingdom Metazoa; phylum Chordata; class Mammalia; order Artiodactyla; family Lipotidae; genus Lipotes; species Lipotes vexillifer. Next base: position 724,614 of record NW_006796074.1, read on the forward strand.
TGATGAGAGCAAGTTATAATGCCTCTTTGGAGAGCAATGTGTGATACCTAGAAAGTTTGTTTATTCCACGACCCAGCAATTTCACTTCTGGGTATACACCCTAGTGCTGCGGTCTCCAGATCAGGGGGCCACAGTGAAGTCACACAGCTATACTAATTCTGTGAACCACCAGCTCAGGTGAGGTATGGTTCCAAAAATTAGATCGTGCTGTGTTCTTTTTGATATCATATTTTGGTGGTATCTAGGTTTTGGAGGTTTGCTGAGCTAAAAAGCAAGTACCATGGTGCTATCCTAGGTTGAGAAGTCATGCAGTGTCCAAAAGGGGCACACATCCCATTAGTAATTGTGGTTATTTAAGAATGAGGGAATTCCCTGGTGGTCCAGTGGTTAGGACTCTGTGCTCTCACTGCCGAGGGCCTGGGTTCAATCCCTGGTCGGGGAACTAAGATCCCATGAGCCGCTTGCACAGCACAGCCAAAAAAAAAAGAATGAAAAAAATATTTTTTTATGAATTTGTATCACCATCACCTTTCAGTTTTTTTGACCATCTATTCATGTGCCTATTGCCCATCATGTATCTTCTTTTGCCCAATGTTGTATTGGGTTGTTTCTTTTCTTATTAAGCTGTATATATTCTGAATACAAGTCCTTTCTCTGGTATGAGTTACAAATACTTTCTCCCAATCTGTGACTGGCTTTTCATTTTCTTAGTGATGTCTTTCAAAAAGCAAAAGTTTTATAAGCATTGATGGTTCAGTGGTAGAATTCTCACCTGCCAAAAAACAAAAGTTTTAGATTTTAAGTCCAATTCATCATCTTTTCTTCTTCTGTGGCTTATGATTTTTGTGTTGTAAGAAACTTTTGTCTACTCTGAGGTTGAAAGATGTCCCATGTTTTTTCTGTTCCAACCCAGGTTTACTATGAGAGCGTGCAATTTTAATATTCCCATTGAATTTCCATACTATATAGACATATTTCATGTTTTTCAGTCTAATAATAAAGATAATTTTAGTAAACTCTTGAATACCCCCAAATAAATTCCATATGGTTGTATTTAGGGCGATTTAGCTTAAAATGCTAGAGCAAAAGTCAGCAATAAAAAAAATAGAAAAGGAATAAATAAAGCAAATACGACAAAATGATAACTCTTGGATCTGAAGGATGTTTATATGGGGGGTTGTTAAAATTTGCTTTCTACTTTTTTGTATATTTGAAAAGTTGTATTTTAAAAATGCGTATAAAAAGAACGTCCTCTTGAGAGTTTATGTGCTATTGGTCACATGAGTTCTCTGTGATTGTATCTTAATGCAAGTGTTTCTATATTCTCGATTCAAAGCCATTTTCCAGGTTTTAACTATGGGTCAAAGAACAAGTTTGCTGTAAGTTAGAGGAGGAAAATGGATGAAATGACTTTTTTCCTTTGTAGATCATGTGGCTTTACGGGACCCCCGCACCGGCTCTGTGATGATCAAAGCAATGACCGAAGTCTTTAAACAGTATGGAAATAAGTGGCACATTGCTGACTTCTTCACCAAAGTAAGTAAATTCCAAGTGAACATGTGCTCCATTCTGTCTAAAGCTAATGCACTTGATGAGAACATTTTCACAAGAAGATTGCCTTAAGCCCGAGAAAGCGTGAGAGATGGTGAGAAGTTGTTTGGAAACAGCAGGCTGATGGTGCATTAAGAGGACTGTCGCAGAAGTCATGGCCGAGCCAGGTGCGAAGGGAAACCGATAGTGACACTTTATTCATCGGAACACGAGTGAGTTGGATTTTAGGTGAGCTTTGAAGTTCTGCTTGCTCTGCGGTCCTGCCAGCCTGACTTAGCCCCCCCTCAGGGAGAGGGGGGAACCCAAAGGCTTCCTCAAGGAAGAAGCTCACATTTGTCTAAATGTTCACTGAATGAATGAGTGGCCGAGAATTGCCGCAGATTTACACACGAACCGTAGTTTGGAGGAGGGCCTGATGATAGTGGTTTATCATATCAGGATTGAAGAGTAATTTTCTGCGTAATCTGGGGGTTTTATTCCTAAAAAGAGCTAATTAGAAGAGGTTGTAAATGAGCACAGTAACAGCAACACTAACACCCACTGCAGGTCTCACTCTGTGCCAGTTGCTGTTCCCTGCGCTTCACAGATATTAATACATTAAGTCTTTCAACAGCTCTCAGGCAAGTACTGGGATTCCCATCTCCTATTACAGATGGAAAGCAGCCTTGGCTTTCCAACCCAGGCAGAGCACTTCTGGAGCTCATGCCTTAACCACAGTTATATAGGATTACTTACTCCTTAGCTCCCCAAGTTATGGTAGCTATTTTTATTTCTTTTAAAAAATTGTCTCATGCTTTACATATGGTGCTTAACAGCTTTCAAAACTCCTTTTCACCTCATTTTTATTTTTTAACATCTTTATTTGAGTATAATTGCTTTACAATGTTGTGTCAGTTTCTGCTGTATAACAAAGTGATTCAGCTATATGTATACATATATCCCCATATCCCCTCCCTCTTGCATCTCCCTCCCACCCTCCCCATCCCACCCCTCGAGGTGGTCACAAAGCACAGAGCTGATCTCCCTGTGCTATGCAGCTGCTTCCCACTAGCTATCTGTTTTACATTTAGTAGTGTATATATGTCCATGCCACTCTCTCACTTCGTCCCAGCTTACCCTTATCCCTCCCCATTCTCTTCGTCTGCGTCTTTATTCCTGTCTTGCCCCCAGATTCATCAGAACTTTTTTTTTTTTTTCGATTCCTTATACACGTGTGAGCATACGGTATTTATTTTTCTCTTTCTGACTTACTTCACTCTGTATGACAGACTCTAGGTCCATCCACCTACTACATATAACTCAATTTCGTTTCTTTTTATGGCTGAGTAATACTCCTTGTACATATGTGCCACATCTTCTTTATCCATTCATCTGTCGATGGACACTTAGGTTGCTTCCGTGTCCTGGCTGTTGTAAATAGTGCTTCAGTGAACATTGTGGTACATGTCTCTTTTTGAATTATGGTTTTCTCAGCGTATATGCCCAGTAGTGAGATTGCTGGGTCATATGGTAGTTCTATTTTTAGTTTTTTAAGGAACCTCCATGCTGTTCTCCATAGTGGCTGTATCAATTTACATTCCCACCAACAGTGCAAGAGGGTTACCTTTTCTCCACACCCTCTCCAGCATTTATTGTTTCTAGATTTTTTGATGATGGCCATTCTGACCACTGTGAGGTGATACCCCATTGTAGTTTTGATTTGCATTTCTCTAATGATCAGTGATGTTGAGCATCCTTTCATGTGTTTGTTGGCAATCTGTATGTCTTCTTTGGAGAAATGTCTGTTTAGGTGTTCTGCCCATTTTTGGATTGGGTTGTTTATTTTTCTGATATTGAGCTGCATGAGCTGCTTGTATATTTTGGAGATTAAGTCTTTGTCAGTTGCTTCGTTTGCAAATATTTTCTCCCATTCTGAGGGTTGTCTTTTCATCTTGTTTATGGTTTCCTTTGCTGTGCCAAAGATTTTAAGTTTCATTAGGTCTCATTTGTTTATTTTTATTTCCATTTCTCTAGGAGGTGGGTCAAAAATGATCTTGCTGTGATTTATGTCATAGAGTGTTCTGCCTATGTTTTCCTCTAAGAGTTTTATAGTGTCTGGTCTTACCTTTAGGTCTTTAATCCATTTTGAGTTTATTTTTGTATATGGTGTTAGGAAGTGTTCTAATTTCATTCTTTTACATGTAGCTGTCCAGTTTTCCCAGCACCACTTATTGAAGAGGCTGTCTTTTCTCCATTGTATATTCTTGCCTCCTTTATCAAAGATAAGGTGACCGTATGTGCGTGGGTTTATCTCTGGGCTTTCTATCCTGTTCCATTGATCTATATTTCTGTTTTTGTGCCAGTACCATACTGTCTTGATTACTGTAGCTTTGTAGTATAGTCTGAAGTCAGGGAGCCTGATTCCTCCAACTCCATTTTTCTTTCTCAAGATTGCTTTGGCTATTTGGGATCTTTTGTGTTTCCATACAAATTGTGAAATTTTTTGTTCTAGTTTTGTGAAAAATGCCATTGGTAGTTTGATAGGGATTGCATTGAATCTGTAGATACTTTGGGTAGTACAGTCATTTTCACAATGTTGATTCTTCCAATCTACGAACATAGTATATCTCTCCATCTGTTTGTATTGTCTTTAATTTCTTTCATCAGTGTCTTATAGTTTTCTGCATACAGGTTTTTTGTCTCCTTAGGTAGGTTTATTCCTAGGTATTTTATTCTTTTTGTTGCAGTGGTAAATGGGAGTGTTTCCTTAATTTCTCTTTCATATTTTTCATCATTCATGTAGAGGAATTCAAGAGATTTCTGTGCATTAATTTTGTATCCTGCTCCTTTACCAAATTCACTGATTAGCTCTAGTAGTTTTCTGGTGGAATGTTTAGGATTCTCTATGTATAGTATCATGTCATCTGCAAGCAGTGACAGTTTTACTTCTTTTCCAGTTTGGATTCCTTTTATTTCTTTTTCTTCTCTGATTGCTGTGGCTAAAACTTTCAAAACTATGTTGAATAATAGCGGTGAGAGTGGGCAACCTTGTCTTTTTCCTGATCTTAGAAGAAATGGTTTCAGTTTTTCACCATTGAGGATGTTTGCTGTGGGTTTGTCATATATGGCCTTTATTATGTTGAGGTATTCATCTCATATTAAGGTAAGCTCTTGGGGGGAAAAATGTTAAACTGAAGGAGTACAGACAATTTTGACAGTCATTCTAACCATATTTCCAAATCTCTTGTATTGCTCAATTTCTCTCTTTAAGAAAATAGTTTCTGGTCAGAGTCTCAATAAAATGTAACAATAGGGCTTCCCTGGTGGCGCAGTTGTTGAGAGTCCGCCTGCCGATGCAGGGGACACGGGTTCGTGCCCTGGTCCAGGAAGATCCCACATGCCGCGGAGCGGCTGTGCCCGTGAGCCATGGCCGCTGAACCTACACGTCAGGAGCCTGTGCTCTGCAACAGGAGAGGCCACAACAGTGAGAGGCCCACGTACCGCAAAAAAAAAAAAAATGTAACAATAAAGGCAGATTTTACCTACCGTAAGTAGAAATCCATTTTAGTTAATGCTAAGTGAAAGTTGTTTTGCTGACTGGTGTTCATTAAGTCTTTATTGAATAGCATTCATTTTTTTAAAATTGAAAGCCGATATTTTTTAACTGAATGAAAGATTCTTTAAATTCTATACTGCTTTACAATTTTCAAAAGTTTCACACGTTTTCATATAATCCCATGATAACCCTTCTCCCCCCACACGTACATTACCCCTGCACCCTTCCCTCTCCCCACAGTAACCACTAGTTTGTTCTCTATATCTGTGAGTCTGCTTCCTTATTTTTTAATTCACTTGTTTGTTGTGTTTTTTAGATTCCAAATATAAGTGATATCATATAGTATTTGTCTTTCTCTGACTTATTTCACTTAGCATAATACCCTCCAAGTCTATCCATGTTGCTGCAAATGGCAGAACTTCATTCTTTTTTATGGCTGAGTAGTATTCCATTGTGTGTGTGTGTGTGTGTGTGTGTGTGTGTGTGTGTGTGTGTGTGTGTCTGTATCACATCTTCTTTACCATTCATCTGTTGATGGGCACTTAGGTTGTTTCCATACCTTGGCAATTGTAAATAATGCTGCTACGAACACTGGTGCATGTATCTTTTCAAATTAGTGTTTTTCGGATATGTACTCAGGAGTGGAATTGCTGGGTCATATGGTATGAACAGCATTCTTTTTTTTATTTGAAATGTGGGATCTTAGTTCCCCGACCAGGGATGGAACCCGCACCCCTCCAGTGGAAGCATGGAGTCTTAACCACTGGACCGCCAGGGAAGTCCCAACACTGTTCATTTTTAAAGCACTTGCTAAGTAGACACTGGCAAGAAAGTCCAAAAGTGACCATGATGCGACCTTTGCATTAAAGGCACTTAGAGCTTAGTGAGGCAGCAGATGGTAGGGTTACAAGCAGCACTGGAATTAATAGAGCTATTGGATACTTTGGACAAAACATAATCCAATGCTTTCATATGCCATGAGTTACCAAGGCTCAGAGGAGGTTACTATCTTGCCTGATGTTACCCAGGGGCAAGTTGACTTGAACCTGGGTCTGTGCATGCAGCCACTCAAGCACTTGGTGGGTGGTGTCTGCATTGTTTTCCTGGTGTAGTCAGAGAATTCTGCCGTCTCCTTCTGTGGGCTTTACTAAGAGGTTTTTGCTCAGGGCTTTACATTCTTTTGGACAGTTTGTGCTTTTATCTTACAGGTGAATAACAGAGTGGTGCATCGTGAATTTAATCTTCGTAATGAACCAATAAAAGTATCACTTGTAATGGAGTCAACTTTAACTAAATTTGTATACTTTTGACATCAGGAAGATTAAAAAAACAAGGACTGCTTTACAGTAGAGTTTGAAAAGAGCTGTGAGCATTTGTAGCATTGTACTAATGGTTACCATTTTGCATTATTTTTGTCATTGGTTTATTTGTCCAATTTGTTTTGTATATATATATATATATATATATTATTTTTCTAAGATTTAACTATGCTTACTTGATACTTGTAAATAATTTGACTTTTTTTTTTTTAAAAGATCACTGTTTTCTGAAAAAAACGTTTTCCGGAACTGTTACCAAAACATGGACGTCCAGCTCCATTTGTGTACTGTTTTTATCCTGTGTTTCTCCTGGTGATTACACCCTACCTTCTCCACTCTCAGCTTGATGCTGGTGTTAAGCCTCAATTTCTTGGCTTGGTCAAGAATTGCCTGTGTGTGGTCTTGTCCTCTGTTTCACCTTATTTACCCAGATTGTTTTCTGCAGTCAGTCTGATCTCCTCTTTGACTCCGTAAGCCATTCTCAAGTCATACTTGGATGTCTCTGTGCCCTTGATGCCTTCATGTGTTCCACCTTCCATCCATTTCCCCGCTTCCTCCTTGCTGCCTCATACCTTTGAACTGCTGTTTTCTCCACCTGGAACCCTCTGTTCCACCCCACACCTCTCCATCCTTCAGAGTTTGGTTCAAGCATCACTTGCACAGGGAAGCTTTCCACAGCCCCTCTTGCTAGGTCAGCTTCTTCTAAGTGCTCAGATACCCTCTGCTTCTCTTCTGTAGCATTGACATGACTGTCTAGTGGCTGTTTAATCTCTCTCTCCAGTTCAGTCGTAAGATCCGAGAGGCAGAGGCTGTGTGTCTCATTCATGGCTGCATCCTAGCTTCCATCCGTGCCTTAGGACACAGAGAAGCCATGCAATGAGGGTTGAGTGAGTGACTGATCCCTGTCTTTTAATTATTTTATCCATTCCTCAGACCTCTGTGCATATCTAGCCACTTGCTGCTTAACCCCACACACGTGGACGTCTCATGGCTACTTTAACTCAACAAGTTGGACGTTAACCTGAGTTTCCCCTAAATCTCTTTATAAAACCCATCCCATTGTTAATAATCCTTTGACTCCCCACTGCCTGCTGGATATACCCCCAAATCCTGTAGGAGAGTATTGCAAGTCTTTCTCCGTCAGGCTTAATCTACACTACTCTTTTACTGCCTGTTTGTCCTCGTAATTCGCCCTCCCCTTAATAATCCTGTCTCACAGAATCGGGCTTGTGGATCAATGACTGTGGATAAACACTCTTGGATATGTTATCATATCAGAGTTCAATCTCTCCTTTCTGTCTGAAATGCCCTTCATTCTCACTGTGTGCTTCCTCTATACTGAGTATTCTTTAGGGTGCAACTTGGGTCCCCTCCCACTATAGAGCAAAGCTGTATGTAGACTAGTGTTCTTAGAGTAACAAACTGTGGACTGAGCATGACTGATGGGCCTGTACGAGGATGCAGGTGTTTGGTGAGAATGCTCTGAAGACTGAGAGCCAAATTGACTGAAGCAACCCAGAATCTCCAGGCCTGTCTCCATTTCAGGGATAACTGTGTCCTTTTTAGTTAATGTGATTTCTTAAGTATAAATACATGTGATTTAATTTTTAAGCTTTTGAGTTCTGATATTTGATATATAGCTTTGTTTTTGTATAGAGCATTAAAATGTCTCTGGTTCATAAAATATGTACATCAGGTGAGCCTTCTCTTTCACTTGGATTCTGGAGGATTTCTAGGCACAGAGGCTCGTTTCGGGGGGACAGCAGCAGCTGAAATATCAACAACTCTTATTTCCTGGGAGAGGTTGAGTGACTTGGTCAGGGTCACAGCATGTGGTGAAGCTGGGATTCCAGACCATGAACTAATTCAAGACATGAAGTGCCAAGTGATAGAGAAAAGTTTTAAGACAGAATGCTTTTGGTGGACAGAAGGGACCATTCCGTTACCACTTCACTGATGGAATGAGGGCTTTGGGACAAAGGAGGGAAAAGTGATTTTGGAGCCCTGCTCAGACCACTACAGGTAAGGGTCACGGAGAAAACTGTAGGACAACTGGATACCAGACAAACAGGTGAAGAGGAGCAAGGAAGAATTCTGGTTAGAAAGATAGGTGGCCCAAGATGAACTTGATGCCTGGGGCTAGCTAACTGCCCCATATTCTCTCAGCTTCAAATCAGTAGAGACTGTCCTAGCCATCCAATGCCATGTGAAATATAGCCCAAAAAAGTAGTCTCTGGCACAATTTTTTATATTTGAAAAAAATTTTTAAGCCCAGTTTATTTATTTTTTAAATACAGACCCCAGGAACCAAAGTTTCCAAAAGGAAGGCTCTGAGATTTTTATTAAAAATGTGTATGAATAAAACATAGTGGAGAAACTTGTGCAGAAGACTAGGAGGCTGAGGTGGGAAGGAGAACACGTGGCTAGGGAGCTACAGCCATTGACAAGTGCCTCTTAGGCCAAGGGCGCCTCACCATGGCTTATTATCACTACAGTACGTTTTCACCTTTGGAGTTAACTCACTTCCTTGCTGAATATTTTCCTCATGCAGATCACGTCTCAAGGACAAAGTTATTTTGCGGCAAAAAAATATTTTGTGGAGAAACAAAGCCTAACTTTAATTACAGTACCATTTCCTAGTCATAATGGAAGTATTCTGGAGATTCTGTGGTGCACAGGGGAGGGAGCTGCTGAGATAGTTTGGGAGTGCCCCAGAATGCCCTCCAGAGAAGTCCTGCAGTGATAGAACACTGTCCCTAAAAGCCAGCCATTCTTTTTAAGTGTTCCCTTTTTTTTTTTTTGCGAGCCAAAATGTCTACAGATATTTTCAGCAGTTTCTAAGGATGCTTAAAGCCATGACTAAATTTACTCCTTTCCTTGTATGTCAGCTCTTTATTTAAAGGCAGTGGGGTTTGTTTTGTTTCAGTTTAAAAACCTGTGTTCCTCATAGAAAATTTCAAGAAACACTAAAAAATTGAGGCCGCAAACCTACCCAGTTTCTCTACTTGTATATCCGTAGTTCTCACCCTGGCTGCACATTAAAATTATCTAGATTCTTGTGGTTTGGAGTTGGGCATATGTTTAAAAGCTCTCCAAGTGATTCTAAGCGCAGCCAGGCTTGAAACCTACTGTATAACTAATAATCTGGCTATTGATTATTTGTTTACAATCATTTAATGCCTAGGGCTTCAATTTTTAAAAATAACTGCCCTCATCCTGCAACTCCTTTTTGTATTTTAATTATTTTATAACGGCTTCATAGTATTGGGCAGAATAAATATTAACTAGTAATGGATATTGCAATTTTTCTCCTATGAGAAAGAAATTCTCATTCAAACCCCCTGTGCAGTCTTCTTTTTTTTTTTTTTTCCGGGAAACTTCCCGTAAGCTAATTTTTTTTTTTTTGGCTGTGTTGGGTTTTTCGTTGCTGTGCGTGAGCTTTCTCTAGTTGCGGTGAGCGGGGGCTACTCTTCGTTGCAGTGCGCAGGCTTCTCATTGCAGTGCCTTCTCTCGTTGCAGAGCACGGGCTCTAGGCACGTGGGCTTCAGTAGTTGTGGCACGCGGGCTCAGTAGTTGGGAGTCACGGGCTCTAGAGCACAGGCTCAGTAGTTGTGGTGCATGGGCTTAGTTGCTCCGCGGCATGTGGGATCTTCCCAGACCAGGGCTCGAACCCGTGCCCCCTGCATTGGCAGGCGGATTCTCAACCACTGTGCCACCAGGGAAGCCCTAAGATAACTTTTTAAAACTCTGAATTACACACTGCTAACTTGTCCTCCAAAAATACAAAATAATTTCTCCAGCTTTTATTTATTCAATACAGGCTTGTGTTCAACACCCCTTCCCATGTAAGGAAACTGCAGCTTAGGTGAAGGACCCGCTCAAGTTGATAGGTACAAAAGGCTGGGCGAGAGGTCAAATCCTTACGGGGGGCGCTGGCTGACTGCCTGGCTGACTTCCGGCCCGCGTCCCTGGTCGCGAACTGCGTGTTCCAACCGCCCCGCCCCTTTCCGCCATTCGATAGCGTCCTCGCCAGCGCCGCAACCCGCCTTCCGGAGGAAGGCCCGCCCCCACAAACTCTCGCCTTGTTAGCGCTTCCGCTCGCCTTTCGTTGTCATTGGCTGGAGGCGGACTATATAAGGACGTCATTTCCGCCCGCGCGTCCTTTCCGCGCCAGATAAGGGTCCATGCGGCTTTGTACTCGGTGAGTAGCATGTGGCGTCCGGGCGTACCCCAAGGCCACCAGGACGAGCCTCCTGCCGCGACGAGTGGTGGGAGCACCTGGGTGGAAGCCTGCAGGCGGACCGCGTCTGTTTTCGGCTCGGCGCGCTCCCTCTCGGATCTGGCGGCCTGCACGTGGCCGGGCTCGGGCCCGCGCGTTCCCACAAGGCGCCGGGAGCCGGCGGAGGTCGCGCTCCAGCTGCTGAGGGCCCGAGTTGGGGTGCCGGTGGCTGGGGGTGCAGAGAGACCGCCCTACGCAGCGCGCTACGGTCGCGTCGGGTCCCGACACTCGGCGGTAAACCCAGAGACCTAGGCTCTAGTTTTCTCCAGCTGGTTGGGTTGGTCTGTTTTTCTCGTTCGTGGTATTCCGTTCAAGAGTTAAGGTTCTTGGCGAGGGTTTTGATGCCGGACAGGCTAAATTAAAGGTCCGGGTTCTTATTTTATTTGTCCAAAAGATTTCGGACAGGAGACGCAAAGAAAGGCACATACAGGGACTTCCTTGGCTGTCCAGTGGTTAAGACTCAGCTGTTACACATCAGGGGCCCTGGGTTCGATACCAGGTCGGGGAATTTAAGATCCCGCATGCCTCGCGGTGTTAAAAGAAAAAAAATTTTTTTTAATTGTTAGAAAAAAGACTGAGACTGAGGTGTAGAGAGAAATAAAGAAGCATTTATGAATGGGTAGAAGCGAAAGTACGCACTCGGAGAAGAATGCGGGCGTCCTCACGAGCGCACCGAGGGGTTTTTCTGATCCCCCATCCCCCACGCCTTTTATTTCACTTTAATTCCTTGAATGGGCGCATATTTCTTTCTTTAGCGGCGGAATACTCATTGTTTGGGAGAATCGGAGTGGGAGTTTGATTCCACCTCGTTAACATCAGTTTTTGCTCTTTCCCGTCCGCCTCCACAAGCCCCCGCACCTGCGCTTTAAGAGCCATTTTCCCTTGCTAGTTGAGCGCCAGGCGTGTGAGGTGGTACAGCAGTCACCTGCAGCTTGTGTGCTCGGCCAAGCTCTCTGGGGTTTATGGTCAGGGTTCCCTCTTAAGGTGTCACAGAGTTTAATCAAAAGTCTAATTTACGTTCTTGTTGTTGAGGGCATTCCTCCATGCTTCATGGTCTCATTAAGTGCAAAACAAGCAGGTGGCTTTGCTTTTTGTCTAATGTCTGTTTGAGGAGGCTGTTCTTGGGTCCAGCCCTGTCTTTCCTGCCTGATTTTGAGGAAAACTAGTTGTAATCGCAGGGAGAAGTAATGCCAAAGCTCCCAGCTTCAGTGGGCTTGAAAATAAACTTCACCTTTGCTCAGCTTTAGAATAGTCTAGAACATGGCTGCTGTTCCACGTCTAAGTCCTGCGTACCTTGAGAAGTAATAAGTCTCAGTTCACTATTTTCGTTTAGTTTCATTATCTGGGTGTTTTGTCCATCTCCATAATACTCTTTAGCAGGATTTCCAGCAATTTTACACGGTGTGGCATATTTTATAAGGTGTTCATGTGTCTCATCCCACTAGACTAAGCCCAATGCCTGACACTAGGAGGTGTGGTCTGTGGTTAGATTGTTTATTTCAAGTTTATCAATTTTTTTTTATTGAAGTATAGTTGATTTACAATGTGTTAATTTCTGCTGTACAGCAAAGTAATTAGGTTATACATATGTATACATTCATCTTTAACATTCTTTTCCATTATGGTTTATCATAGGGTGTTGAATGTAGGCTCTGTGCTATAGAAGAGGACCATGTTTATTCATTCTGTATATAAAAGTTTATATCTGCTAATCCCAACCTCCCACTCCACCCCTCCCCCGTGACAACCACCAAGTCTGTTCTGTCCTGTTTCTGTTTCATAGATAGGTTCATTTGTGTTATTTTAGATTCCACATGTAAGTGACATATGGTATTTGTCTTTCTCTTTCTGATTTACTTACTATGATAATCTCTAGTTGGATCCATGTTGCTACACATGGCATTCTTTTTTATGGCTGAGTAGTATTCCATTGTATATATATATATGTACCACATCTTTATCTGTTCATCTGTCAAGATGGTTAGATTTAAACATTGAGTCATTTGACTCTCAAGAGGAGTTAGAATGCACCCGTTACCTCATCCCACTTGTCACTGGAGTGTAAAGGACTTTTGTTAACTATTGTTTTTCAGATTCCCGTCGTAACTTAAAGGGAAACATTAACAATGTCCGGAGCCCTTGATGTTCTGCAAATGAAGGAGGAGGATGTCCTCAAATTCCTTGCAGCAGGAACCCACTTAGGTGGCACCAACCTTGACTTCCAAATGGAACAGTACATCTACAAAAGGAAAAGTGATGGTCAGTCATTGCTTTAGGGTTCTTTTTCTTGGTCATCCCAGCTGTAAGGACAAATTTTGATGCTTCTGTTCTGATGGGTAGTGCTGAGTGAAGTGATTTCTAAAATATCAGCCTTGGCGTGCTCTCACTAAGTAACAGATGAAACTAGATCTTTAGTTGGGTAAGAAGCTTTAAAACTGAGTAAAAGTGCTCTGGTTGTTTTTGGAAGGAAAGGTTTCTGGACTCCAGTGGAAGAGTGGCTATTGCTAGGTTATGTGACCTGGGTTGGGCCATGAAGAAGCATGATGTAAACATAAAGAGGAAGTTCATCAGCTTAGTTCCTAATAACTTATCTCCCATGGTGCCCTATATTTTGTGGCTACTGATACAGGTTTGTAAAGCTGAATTCTGAGAGAAAAAGCCACAGATGGGAATTTGGCTTGCTTGAATGTATCAGAAAAGGGAATGTAGGTTGTGATGAGAATGTGGAAGGCATTAAGTTCTTCAGCTTAGAACCACTGAAGGGGTTAATGTGTGTGAGTGGCAGGGTTTAAAGGAGTTGGGGATGAATCTGACATCAAGGCAGAAGATAAGAGGAAAAGAGTGGTAAGAGGCCAGCAGTAGGTAAGAGCTTATTGGATTCTGCATGGGGGGCCTGAGGGCGGGTTAGTACAGGGGAAGAGTAGGGAGAAGGTGCACTTTGCCTACTGAATCAAGGCTGCACACTGTTAAAGCCCAGAGTGGAGGCCAGTCTTGGCCAATGAACTTCTGAGTGTCGGAAGTGTGCTATATTAATGGCAGGATTTTCGCTAACACCAGTAGAGCTTGCCTCTATGACTGGAGTTTGATAGTACTTGCTGCCACATGCATTCAGCTTTTTAGAAGAATGTTAACTTTTAAAGCTTGGCTAGGTGTTAACAAAACCTTGTGTCTAGGCATCTACATCATAAATCTGAAGAGAACCTGGGAGAAGCTTCTGTTGGCAGCTCGTGCCATTGTGGCCATTGAAAACCCAGCTGATGTCAGTGTCATATCCTCCAGGAATACTGGCCAGGTTTGTGGAAAAACCTAAAGATGTTTTGGGATATATAGAAAAGCGTAAGAAAAAAATAACCCGGGGCTTCCCTGGTGGCGCAGTGGTTGAGAGTCCGCCTGCCGATGCAGGGGACACGGGTTCGTGCCCCGGTCCGGGAAGATCCCACATGCTGCGGAGCGGCTGGGCCCGTGAGCCATGGCCGCTGAGCTTGCGCGTCCGGAGCCTGTGCTCTGCAACGGGAGAGGCCACAACAGTGAGAGGCCCGCGTACCGCAAAAAAAACACAAAAAAAGACCAAAAAACCCGTAATTTCACTGTTCAGAAATCATTTGAAATTGCCCTGAGTCAGAGGAATGGCCAAAATTCAACCATTTCAGTATGTTTATCACTTTGCATCTGACAGTTCGTCACAGTTCGTGTTTTCATGTCATTGTGTGTTTTCTTGTGCCACTAAATATCGAGGAATGACCCTATTAAAGTGGCTCACCACATTTTTCTGCAGTGAGCTTTTTATATTTAAAATGATGAAATACTGGGTTAAAAAAAATTAAATGTCAACTTCAGAGTATTTCAGGAAGGTCTTCTGAGGGTAGGGTACCCTCAGCCTTTGTCTCATAAGCAAGAGTAATCGTTGCCAGCTTAAATGAATAAAAAATAGCTTAGTATTTTTTAATGGCAAGTAAGGTAAAACTTTAGTCTTTTTTGTCCCGTCTTTATCTTGATAATTCCTTTTTCTGCTGAGAAAACGGGTTTTTTAAAAACATGCTTTATAAAAGCATTAAAGCTCTTAAAAGGATTTCATTCACCCTGTTTCTAATTTTGAAAAATTTGACTTGGATTTTGACAGTTTTTAAATTATGTATTGATAGTAAGATGTTCTTTTTTTAAATTTCATTTTTAAAAAATTTTTTATTGTATAGTATTTGATTTACAGTGTTGTGTTAATTTATGCTGTACAGCAAAGTGACTCAGTTACATATACATATATTCTTTTTCATATTCTTTTCCATTATGGTTTATCACAGGATATTGAATATAGTTCCCTGTGCTATACAGTAAGGCCTTGTTTATCCATCCTATACAGCATAGTCTGCATCTGCTAATCCCAGACTCCCAACCCTTCCCTCCCCCATCCCTTATCCCCCTTGGCAACTACAAGTCTGTTCTATTTTTCTCTTTCACGGTTATGTTCATTTGTGTTGTATTTTAAATTCCACGTATAAGTGAAGTCATACGGTATTTGTCTTTCTGTTTTACTTAGTGTGATAATCTCTTGGTCCATCCATGTTGCTACAAATGGCATTATTTCGTTCTTCTTAATGGCTGAGTAGTATTTCGCTGTTTATACATGCCATATTGTCTTTATCCATTCATCTGTCTGTGGACATTTCAGTTGTTTCCATGTCTTGGCTATTGTAAATAGTGCTCCTGTGAACATTCGGGTGCCTGAATCTTCGAATTACTGTTCTGTCTGGGTAGATGCACAGGAGTGGAACTGCTGGGTCATACGGCAACTCTAGTTTTTTGAGGAACCTCCATACTGTTTTCCATACTGGCTGCACCAGTTTACGTTCCCACTAACAGGATTAGAGGGTATTCTTTTCTCCTTATCCACTCCAGCATTTTTTATTTGTAGACTTTCATGATGGCCATTCTGACCAGTGTGAGGTGATACCTCATTGTAGTAGTGATTTGAATTTCTCTAATAATTACCAGTGTTGAGCATCTTTTCTTGTGCCTATTGGCCGTCTGTAGTTCTTTGGAGAAATGTCTGTTTAGGTCTTCTGCCCAGTTCAGTTCGTTTTTTTGTTATTGAAATGTATGAGCTCTTGGTATATTTTGGAAATTAAGCCCTTGTTGGTCACATCATTTGCAAATATTTTCTCCCAGTTCTTTGTATATTTGGTAGAATTCGCCTATGAAGCCATCTGGTCCTGGACTTTTGTTTGAAGGGAGCTTTTTAATTACAGATTGTTTCATTTCTAGTAATCAGGCTGTTCAAGTTGTCTGTTTCTTGATTTAGTTTCAGTGGGCTTTATGTTTCTAGAAAGATGTCTGTTTCTTCTAGTTTGTCAAGTTTGTTGGCATATAATTGTTCATAATGTTTTTTTGTTGGCATATAATTGTTTGTAATGGTATCAGTTGTGGTTTCTCCTCTTTCATTTTTTATGTTATTTGGGTCTTCTCTCTTCTTGGTGATCCTGGCCAGAGGTTTGTCGATTTTGTTTACCCTTTTAAAGAACCAGATCTTGGTTTTATTTTAATCTCTATTTTATTTATTTCCTCTCTGATCTTTTTTTTTAATATTTATTTATTTGGTCATGCTGGGTCTTAGTTGTGGCTCACCAGCTCCTTACTTGTGGCACATGAGCTTAATTGTGACTCATGGGCTCCTTAGTTGTGGCACGCATGTAGGATCTAGTTCCCTGACCAGGGATCAGACTGGCCCCCTACACGGGGAGTGCGTGTCTTAACCACTGCACCACGAGAGAAGTCCCTCCTCTCTGATCTATCTGCTGACTTGAGATTTTTCTGGTTTCTTAAAGGCCTGTATCGCTGTGAACTTATCTCTAAGAAGTGCTTTTGCTGTATCCCATAGATTTTGTGTTTTCATTGTCATTTGCCTCAAGGTTTTTTTTTGCTGGCCTCACGGTTGTGGCCTCTCCTGTTGCGGAGCACAGGCTCCAGATGCACAGGCTCAGTGGCCATGGCTCACGGGCACAGCCACTCCGGGACATGTGGGATCTTCCCGGACCGGGGCACGAACCCCTGTCCCCTGCATCAGTAGGCGGACTCTCAACCAATGCGCCACCAGGGAAGCCCCTGCCTCAAGGTATTTTTTAATTTCTTGGATTTCATTGTTGACCCACTGGTTTCTTAGTAGCATGTTGTTTAGTTTCCCATGCAGTTGTTTTTTTCTTGTTTCTTTTTCGGTGGTTGATTCTAGTTTCATGCAGTTGTTGTCAGAAAAGATGCTTGGAATAATGTCTATGCTCTTAAATTTGTTGAGGCTTATTTTGTGCCCTAGTATGTGCTCAATCTCAGAGGATGTCCCAGGTGCACTTGAAAAGAATGTATATTCTGCTTTTTTGGCTCTAATGTCCTGAAAATGTCTTAAGTCTGTTGTATCATTTAGGATCTCTGTTGCCTTATTGATTTTCTCTCTCCCAGATATGTCCTATTATTAGTGTATTCCTGTCAGTTTCTCCCTTTATGTCTGTATTTGTTTTATGTATTTGGGTACATGTTGATGAGTATAGTGTCCTCTCCTTTTATTGATCCTTTTACCATATGTCGTGTGCTTTATCTTTCTATGTAGCCTTTTTTTTTTTAGTCTGTTTTGTCTGATGAGTATTGTGACCCGCACTTTGTTGTCATTTCCGTTTGCATGCAATATCTTTTTCCATCTCCTCACTTGCAGTCTGCGTGTATCATTTGCCCTAAAGTGTGTCTCTTGTAGGCAGCATATTGTAGGCTCTTTTTTTTTTTTAATCTAATCCACTGTGCTGTCTTTTGATGGAACATTTAGTCCATTGACATTTAAGGTAATTTTATTGGTATTTTAAAGATTGTTTTCCTCTTGACTTTATATTTCTTCTTTGTCTCTTTTTGTTTTTCCTTTTGTGGTTTGATGATTTCCCTTTGTATTGTGCTTTTATTTTCTTGGTTTTTGTGAATCTATTGTGTTGATTTGTGGTTACCCTGTTTTTCAAATATGTTAATCCCTTCCTACATCAACTTGACTTTGACTGGTAGTCATACAGGCTCACTTTCTAGAAGAAAAAAAAAATCTACATTTTCTTTCATCCCCCACATTTTGTGATTTTGATGTCCTCTTTTACATCTTCATGTTTATCCTTTTGCTTTAAGTGGTTATCATCGCTTTAAGAGAAATTTTTTGATTTCTTTTTAAAATCTGTATATTGGCTTATTTAAGTGATTTACTTTCCAACTGATTTCCCCCCCCCCTTTCCTATAGATTCTTCTTTTCTATTTAGAGAAGACCTCTCAGTATTTACTTTAGGGTAGGTTTAGTATTGCTGTATTCTTTAAGTTTTTGCTTGTCTGAGGAAATTCTCCTATTCCAAATGATAATCTTGCTAGGTAGAGTTGCAGATTTTTCCCTTTCAGGACTTCGAATATATGTTGCCACTCTCTTATGGCCTACAATCAGCTGAAAGCCTTATGGGGGTTCCCTTGTAATTAACTCTTTATTTTTCTCTTGCTGTCTTTAGAATCCTTTGGGGGGGGGTGCATTTTAATTCCTTCTTTAGGTTTGGGAAGTGTTCAGCCATAATTTCTTCAAATAGATTTTCAATCCCCTTTCTCTTCTCCTTCTGGGATCCCTATTATGTGTAGGTTGGAATGCTTTATATTATCCCATAGGTCCCTTATATTGCTTTCATTTTTCATTTGGCTTTCTGTCTGCTGTTCTGATTGGGTGATTTCCATTCTATTTTCCAAATCACTTTCTTCTGAAGATAGATCATTGTCTTCCAGATAACGTTCTTCTGCATTATTCATTCTACTGTTCATTGCCTTTAGTTCAGCTTTTGTCCCTGCAAATGAATTTTCTGATTTTTCTTGGTTCTTCCTTAATAATTTCTAGTTCCTTTTCACAGTAATCTGCATTTCTACTGATAGTGTTTCTCAGTTTGTTCAGTATTTCATTATTTCCTTTTTTAACTCGATGTCTATTAGACTCAGGTCTTTTTCATTGTTCGTTCTTTCAGGGGAATTCTCTTGATCTTTTAATTGGGAGTGGTTCCTCTGTCTCTTCATTTTACTTATATTTCTCTTGATCTGTGAGTTGACAAAGTTATCTACTGTGGTGTTGGAGGGCTTTTTTTTGTTTTAACTTATTTTATTTTGGTTCCTCTTGGTCTTAGTTGTGGTATGTGAACTCTTAGTTATGGCATGCATGTGGGATCGATCTACTTTCCTCAGCAGGGATCGAACCCACGTCCCCTGCATTGGAAGGTGGATTCTTAACCACTGTGCTACCAGGGAGGTCCCTTGGAGGGCTATTTTTATGTGGGAATGTCACTGTATTGCCTCTTTGGGTTTAACATTTTTGGTGTGAGGGCTGTTTTTACTGTGGATGCCTGCTGCCTCTTTCCTCAGTGTATGGTGGCCATCATCCCCTTGACAGGAGGTGTGACTGGTGCGGTGAGTAGAGTCTGCACTGGATGTTGTTTACTCTGTGGTTGTCACTACCCTGTCAGAGGCAGGGTATGCTCTGTAGTTGTTGTTATAGAGTAGAAGCCCCCAGAGCTGAGCTGCGGCGTGAGGCAGGCTGGATTGGAGCGTTTCCACTGGGAGAGGAGCCACTGCGTCTTTCTCTGCTGGAGCTGTTCACTGGCGAGTGTGCTCTGTGGTGCCACTGTCACCCACTGTGCTGTTGGCACTGCCCTCGGCCCCATGGTAACCCAGGGAATGCTGGCAGTCAGCCCTGGTGTCCTTCGGGTGTTGTTTTCACAAGGCCACCCACGCAGATCCACTGAAGTCAGGTGCCAGGACAGCAGTAGTTGCACACCCGGATCTGCTGTAGGAGGCAGCTCAGACCCTGGCCCAGCTCCCATGTGCCCGTGCCCACAAAGCCCACAGCTGCTTAGGCAAGACCCGTCCTAGTTGCAAGAGGCTGCACTGGTGACCCCACTTCTCTTTTCGCATGCCACTTAACAGTGGCGCTTCCCTTCTGTGGTGGGCCTGGCCTTTTTCCACAAACACTCCTGGTTGTGGCTGTGCCACTCTCCAGCCCCTTCAGGCTATCTCTGCACAGCCAACACCAGTCATCTCTCTGGGTCTGTCCTCTAAACCAGCACCCAGCCCCCACCAGTACTAACGGACATGCATCTCAGGCTGGGGTGTGCAGGTCTCTCTGTTATGCCTACCACAAGCCAGTTGTTGTGCTCTCCTCTGAGCCTTAGGAGCTCCCTTTCTGTCCCAGTTGATCTCCCCACCGTTGAGGGGGCTTCCTCTTTTTTTTCCTTTTGTCCAGCCCAGTTATGTGGAGATCTCTCTTACCCTTTCAGGTGTTTGAAGTCTTCTGCCTAGTGTTCAGTAGGTGTTCTGTGACAGTTGTTCCATTTGTAGATGTATTTTTGACATAGTTGTGGGAGGAGGTGAGTTCCACGTCATTCTACTCCACTATCCTGATTGGAACCCCCTGCAGATGTATGTTAACGGGGTTATTCCCCAGAGACTGGCTTATGATGACTTCTGTGGTTTGATGTATGGCTGACAGTTTTAATTACTGCTGTAGAATGAACTTAGTGACCACTCCGTGCTTTCCTCAGCGAAAATTTACTGAGTATCTAGATTGGTCCAGGCAGTGCTTGCTGAGTGCTTGGAATATAGCAGAAAAGCAGTCTATTTTTGAAGGGATGAAGGAAATAAGCTTTCTGTAGAGTTAGAGGATAAGAAAGGTGGGTGTACTCCTGCTCTGTATAGGTTGGCTGTGACAAAATCTGACCGGTACAGAAGTGCTTACTGGATGCCGGGCACTGTTCTGTGTGGTGTAATTTTTACAATTCTATGAGGAACTTGGAGACACGTGAGTAACTTGCCCCAGTTACTCGTTAAGGGACCTACTTGGTACTTGAACCAGGCTGGTTGGCTCTGGAACCTGCAGAAGTGAGGAAGTAGTGAGCCTCAGAAACCTGAGGGAAGAGCATCCCCAGCAGAGGGCCTGGGGTGGGGCCGTGCTTGGCATGTTTTTTGGCTCTAATTTTGTAAGTATTTTTCATGTAATAAGTGAAGGATATAGAAGATTTGAATGTTTAATTTGATGGTTTCATTTTTGAGTAAGGGATTTCGGGAGGTTCTGACTAGATAGGCTGCTTCATGTGATTACAGAACTCCTGCAATTCTGCAAGATGGCACCATCTCTGGAGCACTGTTAACTCTTTAATATTGATTCTTCTAGCGAGCTGTGCTGAAGTTTGCTGCTGCCACTGGAGCCACTCCTATAGCTGGCCGCTTCACTCCTGGAACCTTCACTAACCAGATCCAGGCAGCCTTCCGGGAGCCAAGACTTCTGGTGGTTACTGATCCCAGGGCTGACCACCAGCCTCTCACAGAGGCCTCTTACGTTAACCTGCCTACCATTGCTCTGTGTAACACAGACTCTCCTCTGCGGTATGTGGACATTGCCATCCCATGCAACAACAAGGTAACAATTTTATGATCTAAACTAGAGCTGGAGAATAAGTGCTCTAGAGACAGACATTCCTCTGCACATTGTTAGAGCTTGGAGTTGAGGCCACTGGCCGATGAACTCACAAGTGTAGGTAGTGTGCTACATGAGGGGCAAGTTTTTCGCTAACATCACAAGGGTCTCTGGCCCAATGAGTGGAGTTTGATAGTAATACTTGCTACAAATGTATGATTTTAATACATGAAAGCTTTAAGGAGAGATGAAAAAACATTTTTAAAATGGCCTGTGTTTTCTTCTGCTTTTCTCCATTATTTCTTACTCCTGGACCTCTCAGGCATTACTTGGCCTTTCTGTTTTCAGACTAACTTGATGTATCCTGATGTAAGATCCTAAAAAGGTGGGTTGCATATGGTTCAAATTAGTCTGGTTTGTCACTGGTCGCAAAACCCTGGTTACACAAAAGAATCAGGCAAAGGTTTTTTTTTCTTTCTTTCTTTTTCTTTTTCTCTACTACCAGTGTTCAGGCACTGACCCCAGGTTAATTCATTTTGTTGTCTAGAGTGGACTCTTGATTAATCCCCATGATTCATTCCAGAATGTGGCAGTCAAGGTTGAGAACCAGAGTTATGGAATAATCTTGTTAAATAAGTATTATTTTTGTTGGAGTGTAGTTGCCTTACAATGTTGTGTTAGTTTCTGCTATACTATAAACATTTCTAAACTAAGATATGTCTGTTCACATGGTACCAAGGGACCCAGCTGTTAGGTGGAATGGGAGGTGCTTGCTGTTTGGGGTTCGCCGAGTATCACTTTATAATAACCTGGCACTCTTGCAGGGAGCGCACTCAGTGGGTCTGATGTGGTGGATGCTTGCCCGGGAAGTTCTGCGCATGCGTGGCACCATCTCCCGTGAACACCCATGGGAGGTCATGCCTGATCTCTACTTCTACAGAGATCCTGAAGAGGTGAGCTTCCTCCACAAAGGCTTGTGGTAACATGAACAAATTGGACACTTTAGTCTGTGCTTCTTGGCAGTAAAGTCTGTCAGTCCCTATAAATGAAAAAATTTTTTTCTAAACCAGATTGAAAAGGAAGAGCAGGCGGCAGCTGAGAAGGCTGTGACCAAGGAGGAATTTCAGGGTGAATGGACCGCTCCAGCTCCTGAGTTCACTGCTGCTCAGCCTGAGGTGGCGGACTGGTCCGAAGGTGTGCAGGTGCCCTCTGTGCCTATTCAGCAGTTCCCCACTGGTACGTATCAAGATCCAAGGGCATCAGGCTGGTGGCTTAGAACTTCTGTGTTTCCAGTGTAACGTGTGTGTGTGTGTGCACACACTTTATATATATATGTATATATATACACATACACTTTATACGTATACAGTAAATCCTGTACATACAAACGAGTTCCATTCTGAGAGCACATTCATAAGTCCAACACAGTTAGCCTAGGTACCCAACTAACACAATGGGCTATATAGTACTATAATAGGCTTATAACACTTCACACAAATAACACAAAAAAAAACAAAAAATAAAACATTTTTAATCTTATAGTACAGTACAGGGGCTGGCATCGAGTGAACAAGCAAGAAGTGTTACTGACTGGAGGAGGGAGAGGAGGTGGGAGGGAGATGGTAGAGCTGAAAGGTCGTCAGCTATCGGAGGTGGAGGGTAATTTAATTTCACTCATGCCTGACCTTGATGGCACAGGTCTGGTTCCCTGCTGGATTCAGTTCTGTCTCCTCTTGAAAAAAACCGAGTCAGTGATGTCTCGGTAGTACTATATGTACCAGCTACATCACCACTGCTTTTACACTTGCTTCCGGACATCCTGGGCTTGAAGTAAAGATACTGTTAACTGTGTGTGCTCTATACAGTACTGTACAGTACACAAAAGTTAAACCACTTGTAGAGGATGCAGGCACATGACAGTGTACAGCAGACAAGTGGATTAACTTATGTGATTGGACATGTGAATGCACTTCTTTTGAGAGTTCATAACTTGAAGGTTCGTATGTAGGGCACTTAGTGTAATGTATGTGTACATTATACATATGTACACATATACATACACTATATATATACACACACACATACTAGCATTAAAGGGTTTTTGTCTCGGTGTGCCATAGCTGTGCTACTAACCTGACAGGTTGAAATTCAGGTGCTTTTGAAATGTTCTGTCTTGTCTTTGTCCTTTGAAATGTGTTATCTGTTGGAATGCAAGGCAGATTGCTGCTGGTGGTGGGGGTGACAAAAATACTATGGGGCTGATGGCTTTCTCTCTTTTTTTTTTTTTTTTTTTTTTTTTGTTTTTTT
>NW_006796074.1:748073-785678 GCF_000442215.2 Lipotes vexillifer
GGGGTGAAAAAAATTTTTTGGGGGTTTGGGTTTTCCTTTTTTTTTTTTTTTTTTTTTTTTTTTTGGTATTTTCTCAACAGAAGATTGGAGTGCTCAGCCTGCCACTGAAGACTGGTCTGCAGCTCCCACTGCTCAGGCCACCGAGTGGGTAGGAACAACCACTGAGTGGTCTTAAACAGTTCCTCCACAACCTCTTAAAATGGAAATAGGTTGATGTAAAATAAACAGTTTCTGAAAATTGTGTCCATTTATTTCAGTTCATGGGACAGGCCGGGGATGAAAGCCTTGCTCAGCCCGTTCAGTGTGTGGCTCTGGGCAAGAGATGATGTTTCTGGGCCAAGTGTCCTTACTTAGCAGGGGATAATCTTGGAGCTGTGATGCAGAGCAATGTATCACATTGTCCTGTTAGTATATAATTTAAAAATAATTTTAAAGAGTAAAATATACATGCAGATGATCATGAAAGACATACCTGTGTATTCTTGGAGAATAAGGATCAAGTTAAAGCCTCTAGCCATTACACAGGTTACCAAGTAGGAAGGTGCCGAGGTCTGAGAAAGTCTTCATGTTCCCCTCCCTGCTCCTTCCTGAAGTCACAAGCTTCTCTCCTTCGATCCTTTGGAAAGGGTAAGATGATCAGATCAGGAATTCTTTAGTTTGTTTTTGAGCTTCCTATAAATGGAATCATACCTTGTGTGACTTGCTTCTTTTCCCTTTGTTGTTTTGTGCTTTTCACCCCTCTTGCCATGTTCCCAAAGAATCATCCATGGCCTCTTAACTGCAGTGGTCATTTGAGTTGTTTCCATATTTTGGCCATTAGCAGCAGAGCTATTTTGGACATTTTTGATAGATCCTGATGTATGGAAATTTCCTCACTCTGGGTTTCAAACTCTGGCTTCACCAGATAATGTCAGATGATTTCACAGTCATCTATAAAATCCTCTGAAAACACGGCCACAACCCTTAGTACTAAAGCACTTTCTTTTATTCACTGCTCAGAACTGCTGCCTTAAAAATGCAGGGTGTGATCCTGGCCCTTCTGTTTCCCCACTGCTCTTATGACTGTCCCCAGGCCAGTGCCACACTGTCTTTCCTGTTGCCTGGAGTTTTATAATCCACTATAGCAACGGGTAGCATGGTCCTCCTGCCTTTTTTCCAAATGTTATGGTTATTACTGAACCTTCTGCATTGTCATATAAATTTTTTAACCTAGTGCAGCTCCAGTATAAAGCCAGTTGGGATTGCATTGACACTGTAATTTAGTGACTATAATTGACTGATTCACTGTATGGAATTTTTCAGTCCATGAACAATCTACATTCTGCCAGATTCTTTTTTTTTTTTTTTTTTTTGCTATACGCGGGCCTCTCACTGTTGTGGCCTCTCCTGTTAAGGAGCACAGTCTCTGGACACGCAGGCTCAGCGGCCATGGCTCACGGGCCCAGCCGCCCTGCGGCATGTGGGATCTTACCAGACCGGGGCACGAACCCATGTCCCCTGCATTGGCAGGTGGACTCTCAACCGCTGCGCCACCAGGGAAGCCCCTGCACATCTTTTGTTTGGTAAATATATTCCTGGATTCTCAAGGTTTTAAATCGTACTCTTCAACAATTAGGGATCCTGTTGGAATCCATATTTAAATAAAACAGGTATGCAATGGTAAATGTCACTACTGCCATGGTGCTTCTGACCCTGCCTGAGCAATCCACACTTTTTGTGCAAGGCAAGAAAGATTACCGAACTCCACCTGTGAAAAACCTGCTCCAAACCTACATGCCAAACATTGAACTCATTTAGTAGAGAAGAACCTACTGCACTCCTACCCATGCTAAGTTCAGTGGGTTTCACTTGCACATAACCTGAGAATTTTCCAATTATACCTTTGCAAAGAATCTCAAGTAAAATAATTCAATAATCAACATATTAAGTGTTTACTCTGGACCGCACATGATTCAAAGCACTTGGGGGTAAAGCAGTGAATGAAGCTTGTGACCCTGTGGCAGTTACATTTTGATGGGCGAGGCAGTAATAAAGCTAAGTATGCCATTGTCTATAGGATCAGAAGTGAGGATGTAAATGTGAAGGTTTGCCTAAATCACAGGCATCAGGCTTTAGGAGAGAAAAATGGGAGAGGATCACTGGGGGAGAACCAAAAGAACCCAAAGAAACTCCTCTGGAAGGAGGGGTCTCATCAAGCTGGGAGAGGTTCTGCCCTCCCTCTGGGACTTGGGGCCCTTTACCAGAGGCCATGGAGTCTCTTGGAGCCCATGCTGTGTGAAAGGTATGGAAATGAGTTGGGGACCGGGGCGGGGGGGGGGGGGGTGGGGACGGGGGCGGGTGGGGGGGGGCCAAGAAAAATTCTCTAACCAACAAGACATCTGTTCCAGTTCTGCTCCCTGCTGTACACGCACTGAAAGACTGGCCCAAGGAGCACTCCGCAGCCCCAATCCCTGCCACGTGTGATGCACGCAGTCCACACCAGTGCAAAGAGCTCTCAGCATTGCCAGAAGTGTCCACCATCATGTCACCACTGGAAGGCCCTCTGCCACATCCTCAGCCACTGATCTTTGCATTTCCTTCCACCCAATACCCTGTGCCAACCCAAGAGGTGTCTTCCACTTAAAATTTTCAAGAGAAAGTTACAGCTTTCAGCATGGGAAAGTAGCCCTCCAGACCGTCATGGCCACACAAGATTGCGTAGGCGCCTTACAAGATTTCAAGACAAGGAATGACGGCTGGCATAACATGACATTTGTTTCAAAATCCTTTTTGGAGGTTTGTTTTCTTTTTTGTATTTATCATTTCATATAGAAATAATTCTGTTGTAAATTACTTCTTAAAACAATGTCTAATAACACTGCTTTTGCAATTTAGAAATGAAAAAAATTACAGTTTATAACAATGGGCATATGAAACAATAAGACATTTGGAGAGGAGTTTGGTGAACTAGAAAAATATATGAAGAAATGACAGAGGGATAGAACATAGGAAAGAGAAGGTTAATATAGAGGACAAAATGAGAGTCAAACATCTAGTTGGAGTTCCAGAGGGAGAAGAGAGAGAATGAGGGAAGTCAGAATTTTCTGAACTCATGAATCCACCAATTCAGGAATTCCAGTGTTTACCAAGTAGGATCAATTTATTTTTAAAAACCTATCATCCTTACACTGTTGAGGAATCAAGGAAACGCCAGACACAAAAGTGTTCTGGAAAATAACCAAAGAAAAAGGACACCCGACTTCCCTATCAACAGAGACAGAAGACAATAAAATGAGAAAAAGAAGTGGTCAACCCAGCTCTCTTAGCCAAGAGTTAGGACACTACACTTTTCCAGAAAACAAAGTTACTAAGAAAGAGTGATGCCAGAAGGAAGCTGTGGCCAAGAGTGCTGGTGGTCGACCAGTGTCCATCCTCCCTTCTTTCATAGTAACAGATGTGCTGATTGTTAACGGTATAGGCTGAGAAGCTGGTGCCTCACATTACACCGTGATAAGATGTTCAGTCAGGTTTGGAGGCCTGCATTACTTTGGAGGGTAGACTATAATTTGACCAAATCTGTGTCTTTAGGGACATGGTCAGGAAGATTTAGAATGATGGATTATGTTGCCAATTTTTTGACTGCTTTGAGCAAAGTCCTGTGAAGGAACAACTCCAGCTAAATCTAGGCAGCCTGTAAGCAGAAATGGAAGGACACAGTTCTGCTAATACAGGCACGTTCTGTCTCTGACCTGCAATATACTCAGCCAAACGTTTCTGTACGACCAAGTCAAGCAGTTATGAGCTATGCATCTGAAGGGGCAGACTCTGAAGAAGGTAACACTCTTGCTCCTTGGAAAGCTAGCACACAGAAAGATTAGGTAGGATTAAAGGTGCTTTCCATTAGAAACCTGCGATAAAGAAGAAAAAAAATTTGGAAAAATCAGATTATGGTAACCAGCCTTTGGAACAGGAACTCTCATACTGGCTGGTGGGAGTATAAATTGGTACAGTTTGGCATTATTTAGGAACACAAGCATCTGTAACATCCCTCTTGGGGGTATACACCAAAGACACCTATGCACATTTGCACTAGGATATGTGGACAGGAATGCTAATCAATAAACCTGGAAATAGCCCAGGGTCCATCCAGAGCACAGTTCCTAAACTGCGGTATATTTATATCAGAGAGTGCCAGGCAACAATGAAAATGAACAAAGCACAGCTACATGCAATGACATGCATAAATTAAAGTGTTTCAATGACTCTGTAATGTGGACGAGGTTAGAATATAAGAATGTCTCTCATCCACACGCTCATTGTACGACATGACCTTCCCACAATCCCATGGGTGGAACCTATGTCCTCTCCCTTTTAACCTGAGTGGAACTTCGTGACTCCCTCAACTAATAAGGTACAGTGAGTGATGCTACGTGATTTCCAAGGATAGAGCATAAAAGTGCCATTCCCTTCTGTCTACATCTCTTGGGACATTTGTTCAGGGAACTCAGCCGTCATCCAGTGAGGAAGCCCTAGCAGATTAGAAGCCCACTTGGAGAAGCAGCAGCAAGGCCCCTCACTCCCAGGCCCCAGACCAGCAGAACTGCCAGCTGACAGCCAGCATTAACTCTCCCGCCATGGGAGTGATCTGTACTGAAAGTGGACTGTCCAATATCAACTAGAACCATCTCAGTTGATGCGATGTAGAGCAGATGAAAGTCACTCCTGTCAAGCTCTGTCAACAACTGCATATTCATGAGCAAAATAAATGATTATTGTTGTTTTAAGCCACTTAGCTTTAAGAAAACTTGTTACTCAGTAACAGGTGATATAATGGGAAAATTCTAGAGACATTTTCACTAAAGTCAGAAACAAGACATAGATGCCCACTATTACCACTACTTTATATCATAGCAATGAATTTAGCGGGCAATGCGATGAAGCAAGAGTAACTAATTATATACACAATCTGTAGTCACCTGATTTCTTCATAGAATTTACCATAAGCATTTCTCCACAATATTATAGCTTTTGTATATATATTATATGTGTGTGTGTGTGTATATATATATATATATATATATAGCTATTGTATATATTAACTATAAAATAAAGTATTAAGTGGCTACCAAATGCTTTGTATATGTTTTTTCCTATTTTCCAAATTTCTACTTTCATAAACATAGCTATCATGAACATCCTGTGGTTAACTGGATCAAATAACAGGACTATTTTAAGGATTTAAAATAAAATCATTAAGTATTCTGGAATTACATTTTTAGTAGCAACAAAAGCGACTGCAGGCTCAATTTTATTGTCACCCACAATAATAAATTATTATTATTATTATCCTGGTCATGCTGCATGGCTTGTGGGAGCTTATTACCCCTACCAGGGATCAAACCCGGGACCCTGGCAGTGAAAGCACAACGTCCTAACCACTGGACCGCCAGGGAACTCCCCACAATAATTATTAATCTCTGTTAATCTGATTAATGAAAATTTTCATTTCAGTGTTGTTTCTTTGCGTTTCAATTACGTAAAGAGCAGTTCTTGACCTGCTTTCATTTGAACATCCAGAAAGAAGCTACAAGGCTTGATGCTTCCAAAAGCATTTCTCCACATACTGGGAAGCTCGTCTAGGTGGCATTAAGGTACCCTCTGCCAGCAATAATCTATGCATAAGATGACCAAATAAAAAAGCCACTGCCTTCTATTCAATGATATTTGCTAAAAACTATGTGCTCTGCACAGAACTAGGGACATGGGAACCGACAGAGAACTAGGACCATTTCCTACCCTCCAGGAATTTACTCTGTAATTTGGAGAGAAGACAAATAGAAAGGTGTCTACTGGGACTTCCCTTGTGGTCCAGTGGTTAAGACTCTGCGCTTCCAGAGCGGGGGGCGTGGGTTCAATCCCTTGTCGGGCAACTAGGATCCCACGTGCCACACGTTCCAAAAACAAAAAAAAAGGCATCTATCATGTGAAGGCGACAAAGGGCAGAGATACCTATGCTACTTTGGTTTTTCTATCAAAACAGTAGGTTTATGAGTTAAAAAGATACAGACTTGAGAAAAGCGTTCCATTTTGTATTTCAAATAATTTAAGTATTTTACCTTAGCTATGCCCATAATAGAGACTACCATCTAAATGAAGATGGGAAAATAGAGGAATTTATGGCTTTACTACATCTAAATCTAGAACCCTAAGCAGAGACCTTGCCGTGTCACTGTCGATCACTCTGTTAACCACAGGAGGACAGACTTCACAGGAAAAGCTTCCTCGCCAGCACTTTTCCAAACCCTGGTGAAGATCTGTACCTTCTCCACCATCTGAGATCTGGTGCTCAGGGACCAGAACATGCTCCAGGGTGCTTAAAACATGGTTTCTCACCTATTAACCCTGCACAAGGAGGTTTCCACCGGGAGATAGGTCAAAGGCCAGGGAAGAATGTGTCCCCTTTTGTGACATGAGATTCACAAAGAATTCCTTCGAGCCCCCTGCATCGTGCCTGTGATGGGCAGCCCGAGGGGCTCAATATTGCAGAGGGCTTTCTCCAGATCAGGTGGGTGCATGGGATGAGAAAGGCCATGGGGAACGAATGTCTTTCTTGGAGCACTTTTCTGAGGCTGGAAGGGATGTATTGTCATCACCAGCATAATTCCTGTTGTTTGAACAGGTCCTGAATGACCCTACACTTTAGTGTGGAAAAGCTTTTTGTTGTTCTTTCTCATCTTTTGCCTTAGACTCTCTCATTTTATTCTAACTTTTGAAGATGCCAGCTAGCACATTATTTACCATAGCACGGACTCTAAACACTTGCTACTGTATAAATGCCATCTACTGTTATTCAGGAGACCAGAACCTTAAATGTGAGATTTAAAACTTTCAGCAAGAACACCCAATTTTATTCTGAGCAAGAAACCTGGTGTATTTATACACCTTCCTGATTAAAGTCTGCTTTTGTGAAACAACCCAGACAAATTAATTGAGTTGTTCTTGTTCTTGCCTTTGAAAGAATCTCTTTAGGCGGTGGCTTGGCCACTTCATACCTGGGAGATTGTGGCTTATTACCACTCTTGGGTGCCCCCCTACCCGCCCAAAGTCCATAGCTCAAGGGGCTTTGTAATATTTTTTAAGGTGGGACATCACTATGAGAGTGAACTGAATTTTTGATACATAGTGAAAGAAGTTTGGAAACAATGATGTGAATGAAAGGGCAATCAAACTGCATCCTCCTATTCGAGATGGAAAATGGAAACTGACTCTATAGGCAATGAGACCAAGTTGTTATGTGACTTCTAAGCTGGCTTCAAAGGAGATTTCCAGTGATGGGTTCTAAACATATTTTGACCACCTAAAGGGCCCTATTCCTGTGCAAGTTTAGTCTGGAGTTTAAGGGTTAGTCATGAAACTTTACCCATATTTCCTGAAACTCTGTCAAAGGACTGGACCTGCTTTTGTAATGGCCAAACAGCTCCTATCAAATATAATCTCCCCTGGATAACCACTAAAAACTCTAGGGAAAATATTTTTTTAAACTATTGCCAGAAGCTCTTTGCTTGAGCTGACACATCCATCTTCTTCTGCTCTTGGACACAGGTGATCCTGACTTTCAGGCCTTCGGACTCAGACTGAGATTCATATCACTGCCCCCCATCCACGGCCCTATTCTCAGGCCTTTGGACCCGAATTGAATTACACCACTGTGTCTCCTGGTTCTCCAGCTTGCAGAGGGCGGACTGTGGGGCTTCATAGCCTCTGTAATCATTTACTATAATGAGCATCTCCAACTGGAGAATCACAGCTTTCAGCAGCACTTCACTACCTGAAAGTTCTGCATAGAAGCTATGTGGTGGAGTGAGTAGGAAAATTTGCTTTTTCCGACAAGTTTCCTGATTCCTGGGAGAGGTGTAAGAAAAAGAGAAACTAGTGTTTTAGAAGATGGTGGAGCAGGAGGGCCTTCAGCTCATCTCTTCTTACGAGCACACCAACATCACAATTAACTGCTGAAAAACCACTGATAAAAAAGATTGGAATCAGGACCAGATGGCTTCATAGGCAAATTCTATCAAACACTTAGAGAAGAGCTAACACCTATCCTTCTGAAACTGTTCCAAAAATTGCAGAGGAAGGAACACTTCAAAAGTCATTTGGCAGATCTAAATAGACATTTCTCCAAAGAAGACGTACAGATGGCCAAGAGGAACATGAAAAGATGCTCAACATCACTAATTATTAGAGAAATGCAAATCAAAACTACAACGAACCTCACACTGGTCAGAATGGCCATCATCAAAAAGTCTACCAATAATAAATGCTGGAGAGGCTGTGGAGAAAAAGGAACCCTCCTACACTGCTGATGGAAATGTAAGTTGGTAGAACCACTATGGAGAACAGTATGGAGGTTCTTTAAAAAAGTAAAAATAGAGGTACCAAATGATCCGGCAATCCTACTCCTGGGCATATATCTGGAGAAAACCATAATTCAAAAAGATACATGCATCCCAATGTTCATTGCAGTGCTATTTACAACAGCCAGGACATGGAAGCAATCTAAATGTGCATCAACAGATGAATGGATAAAGATGTGGTATCCATATATATGTACATATATACATAAACATATATATATAATGGAATATTAGTCATAAAGAAGAATGAAATAATGCCATTTGCAGCAACATGGATGGACCTAGAGATTGTCATATTGATTGAAGTAAGTCAGGCAAAGAAAGACAAATATCACATGATATCACTTATATGCAGAATCTAAAAAAAAAATTATACAAATGAATTTATTTACAAAACAGAAACAGGCTCACAGACTTAGAGAACAAACTTATGGTTACCGGGGGGAAGGGTGGGGTGGGGATAGTTAGGGAGCTTGGAATTGACATGTACACACTACTATGTTTAAAATGAATAACCAGCAAGGACCTACTGTATAGCACAGGGAACTCTGCTCAGTGTTATGTAATGACCTAGATGGGAAAAGAATTTGAGAAAGAATAGATACATGTATATGTATAAGTGAATCATTTTGTTGTGCACCTGAAACTAACAACATTGTTAATCAACTACACTCCAATATAAAATAATTTTTTTAAAAAAGACTGGAATCTACCAAAAAAAAAAAAGATATTCTACATCCAAAGACATAAAGAAGAAACCACGAGACAGCAGGAGGAGCACACTCAGTATATTATCAAATCCCATACCACCTGGGTGGGCGTCCCACAAGCTGGAGAATAGGTACATTGCAGGAGTCTGAGATCTCTGAGCCCCACGCCAGTCTCCCCAGCCTAGGTGTCCAGCATCGGGAGGAAGAGACTCAAGAGCATTTGGCTTTGAAGACCAGTGGGGCTTGACTGCAGGAGCTCCAAGGGACTGGGAGAAACAGAGACTCCACTTTTGGAGTGTACACACAAGGTCTTGTTCACAGTGGGCTCCAGAGCAAAAGCAGTGACTCCATAGGAGTCTGGGCCAGACCTACCTGATGGTCTTGGAGGGTCTCCTGGGGAGGCAGGGGTGGCTGTAGCTCTCTCTGGGGCCATAAAAGCTGGTGGTGGACCTAGCGGGGACCTACAAGAACTCTGGCTGGAGGCAGACACTTTGGATCCTAGGTACCGAGACCTGGCCCCACCCAACAGTGTGTAAGCTCCAGCCTCAGGCCAAACAACCGACAGGGCAGGAACACAGCCCCACCCATCAGCAGACAGGCTGCCCACAGCCACCTCTAGACACAACCCTTGACATGGCCCTGCTCACCAGAGGGCCAGGACCATGTTCTACCCACCAGTGGACAAGCACCAGCACACCCCCACCGAGAAGCCTGCACAAACCTCTAGACCAGCCTCACCCACCAGGGGGCAGACGCCAGAAGCAAGGAAACTATGATCTTGCAGAACCCGAGTCTGCAAACACCGGTCAGAAACTACCCTGGGACCAGCTGGTCCGTGGTCCTTGGGTGATGAGAGGGAAGTGTACTGCTGGAACATATAGGACATCTCCTACAGAGGGCCACTTCTCCAAAGTCAAGAAATGTAACTAAGTTACTACATAAATAAAAATACAAATAGAAATTTAAACAAAATGAGATGGCAAAGGAGTATGTGCCAGACAAAGGAGAAAGATAAAACCCTAGAAGACAACTAAGTGAAGTGGAGATAGCCAATCTACTGGAAAAAGAGTTCAGAGTAATGATCGTAAGGATGATCCAAGAACTTGGGGAAAGAATGGATGCACAGTGTGAGAAGTTACAGGAAGGTTTTAGCAAAGAGTTAGAAAATATAAAGAACAACCAGACTTGAAGAATACAACAAGTGAAATGAAAAATACACTAGATGAAATCAATAGCTGAATAAATGAGGCAAAAGAACAAATCAGTGAGCTGGAAGACAGAGTGGTAGAAATCACTGCCACAGGACAGAATAAAGAAAAAGAAATGAGGACAGTTAAGAGACCTCTGGGACAACGTCAAATGCAACGACATTCTCATTATAGGGGTCCCAGAGGAAAAGAGGGAGAGAAAGGGCCTGAGAAAATATTTGAAGAGATAATAGCTGAAAACTTCCCTAACATGGGAAAGGAAACATTTACCCAAGTACAGGAAGCGCAGAGAGTCCCATACAGGATAAACCTAAGGAGGAACATGCCAAGACACATAGTAATCAACTGACAAAAATTAAAGACAAAGAGAAAATATTAAAAGCAACAAGAGAAAAGCAACAAATTATGTACAAGGGAATGCCCATTAGAGATAGCTGATTTTTCAGCAGAAATCTGCAGGCCAGAAGGGAGTGGCATGATACATGTAAAGGGATGAAAGGGAAAAACCTGCAACCAAGAATATTCTACCCAGCAAGGCTCTTGTTCAGATGTGACGGAGGAATCAAAAGCTTCACGGACAAGCAAAAGCTAAAAGATTTCAGCACCACTAAACCAGCTTTACGACAAATGTTAAAGGAATTTCTCTAAGCAAAAAAAAAAAAAAAAAAAAAAAAAAAAAGACCACAACTAAAAACTATAAAATTATGAATAGGAAAGCTCACCAGTGAAGGCAAACATACAGTAAAGGTAGGAAATCTCCACACACAAATACGATATCAAAACCATTAATCGTGAGAGGAGGAGAGCACAAACGCAGGATATCTGAAATGCATTTGACATTAAGAGATCAGCAACTTAAAACAATCATGTATAGACTGCTATATCAAAACCTCATGGTGTGGGCTTCCCTGGCGGCGCAGCGGTTGGGAGTCCGCCTGCCGATGCAGGGGACACAGGGTTCGTGCCCTGATCTGGGAGGATCCCACATGCCGCGGAGCGGCTGGGCCCGTGAGCCGTGGCCGCTGGGCCTGCGCGTCCGTGGCCTGTGCTCCGCAACGGGAGGGGCCGCAACAGTGAGAGGCCCGTGTATGGCAAAAAAAAAAAAAAATTAAAAACCTCATGGTAACTGCAAATGAAAAATCTGTAATAGATATACACACAAAAAAGAAAAACGAATCCAAACAACACTAAAGACAGTCATCAAATCACAAGAGAACAAAAGTGGAAAGGAAGAAAAAAGACCTACAAAAACAAATTCAAAACAACTAACAAAATGGCAACATGAACACACGTATCAAGAATTACCTTAAATGTAAACAGATTAAACACTTCAACCAGAAGACACAGACTGGCTGAATGGATACAGAAACAAGACCTGTATATATACTGTCTACAAAAGACCCACTTCAGATATAGAAACACATACAAACTGAAAGTGAGGGTATGGAGGACGGTATTCCATGCAAATGGAAATCAAAAGAAAGCTGGAGTAGCAATACTCATAACAGACAAAACAGACTTTAAAATAAAGGCCGTCACAAGAGACAAAGAAGGACACTACATAATGATCAAGGGATCAATCCAAGAAGAAGATATAACAATTGTAAATATATATGCACCCAACACAAGAGCACCTCAATATATAAGGCAAATGTTAACAGACATAATAAAAGGGGGAACTGATGGTAACACACTAATAATATGGGACTTTAACACCCCACTTATATCAATGGACAGATCATCCAGACAGAAAATCAATAAGGAAACACAGGCGTTAAATGGCACATTAGACGAGATGGACTTAGTTGATATTAAAGAGCATTCCATCCGAAAACAGCAGAATACACATTCCTTTCAAGTGCACAGGGAACATTCTCGAGGATAGGTCACATGCTGGGCCACAGAGCAAGCCTCAGTAAATTTAAGAAAATTAAAATCATATCAAGTATCTTTTCCAACAACAATGCTATGAGGTTAGAAATCAACTACAGGGAAAAAACTGCAAAAAAACATAAACATGTGGAGGCTAAACAATATGCTACTAAGCAACCAATGGATCACTAAAGAAATCAAAGAGGAAATCAAAAAATACCTAGAAACAAATGAAAATGAAAGCATAATGATCCAAAACCTGTGGAATGCAGCAAAAGTAGTTCTAAGAGGGAAGTTTATGGTAATATAAGCTTACCTCAGGAAACAAGAAAAATCTCAAACAACCTATCCTTACACTAAAGAACCTACCCTTACACCTAAAGCAACTAGAGAAAGAAGAACTAAAAAAATCCAAAGTTAGTAGAAAGACAGAAATCATAAAGTTCGGAGCAGAAATAAATGCAATAGAGATTAAGAAAACAATAGCAAAGATAAATGAAACTAAAAGCTGGTTCTTTGAAAAGATAAACAAAATTGATAAACCTTTAGCCAGGCTCATCAAGAAAAAAAGGGAGCTCTTGCCTTCCAAGATGGCCCACACTCTGTCTATGGAGTGTGTACCTCCCTGAATAAACCTTCTTTCACTTTACTATGTCTTGCTCTTGAATTCTTGCCTGCACAGAGCCAAGAACCCACACTTGGTGGCCATCCCAGGGACTGAGACATGACTTGGGATGTGACCATACTCTCGCACCCCACTCTCTTTCCTGCAACATATTTTCTGGCACCCAATGTGGGGCTTCAAAGGCCATAATCTTGATCTGCCTATTGGGCTATGGCTCCCCTGTGAAGGATGGCTGGGACTTATCCTGAGCCATGTAGATTCAAGTAGCCCGTTAAGTGGCAGCTGACGTCGCCTGCGGGATCTGGCAGAGACCAGTTCTCTGGCCGTGAAGAAGCGCACGGAGGCCAAGGCTTTTCCCCTTCAGT
Organism: Lipotes vexillifer; assembly: GCF_000442215.2. Lineage (NCBI taxonomy): Eukaryota > Metazoa > Chordata > Mammalia > Artiodactyla > Lipotidae > Lipotes > Lipotes vexillifer. The sequence continues at coordinate 761,247 of NW_006796074.1, forward strand.
CTTTCTCACTCTCCTACTGCTCTATCTCTTTGGACTTGAAAAGATCCACCCACACGACCACCAAACATCCAAATTAAGACTGCGCGGCAAGTAATTGACAACTTGGTTGGGTCTAAAGAACTCCTGCCAGGGGGCTTATCTGGTGACGCAGTGGTTGAGAATCTGCCTGCCAATGCAGGGGAAACGGGTTCGAGCCCTGGTCTGGGAGGATCCCACATGCCGCGGAGCAACTAGGCCCATGAGCCACAACTACTGAGCCTGCACATCTGGAGCCTGTGCTCCGCAACGGGAGAGGCCGCGATAGTGAGAGGCCCGCACACTGTGATGAAGAGTGGCCCCCACTTGCCGCAACTAGAGAAAGCCCTCACAGAGAAATGAAGACCCAGCACAGCCAAAAATAAAAATAAAAATAAAAAAAAGAACTCCTAAAAAAAAAAAAAAGAAAGAAAGAAAGGAGAAAAATAGGGAGAGCACCCAAATCTATAAAATTAGAAATGAAAAAGAACATACAACTGACACCACAGAAACACAAAGGACCATAAGGGACTACTACAAGCAACTATATGCCAATAAAATGGACAACCTAGAAGAAATGGATAAATTCTTAGAAAGGTATAATCTCCCAAGACTGAATGAGGAAGAAATAGAAAATATGATCAGACAAATCATAAATACTGAAATTGAACCTGTGATTTAAAAACTCCCCAAAAACAAAAGCCCAGGACAAGATGGCTTCACAGGCAAATTCTATCAAACATATGAGAAGAGTTAACACCTATCCTTCTGAAGCTATTCCAAAAGTTGCAGAGAAAGGAACACTTCCGAACTCATTCAATGAGGCCACCATCACCCTGATACCAAAACCAGACAAAGATACCACAAAAAAGAGAAAATTACAGGCCAATATCACTAATGAACATAGAAACAAAAATCCTCAACAAAATACTAGAAAACCAAATCCAACAATACATTAAAATTATCATACACCATGATCAAGTGGGATTTATCCCAGGGATGCAAGAATTTCTCAATATACGTAAATCAATCAGTGTGATACACTGCATTGAAAAATTGAAGAATAAAAACCATATGACTATCTCAATAAATGCAGAAAAAGTTTTTGATAAAATTCAACATCCATTTATGATCAAAACTCTCCAGAAAGTGGGCACAGAGGGAATTTACCTCAACATAATAAAAGCCATATATGACAAACCCACAGCTAACATCATACTCAATGGTGAAAAGCTGAAAGCATTTCTTCTAAGATCAGGAACGAGACAAGGATGTCCACTGTCACCACTTTTATTCAACACAGTTTTGGAAGTCCTAGCCACAGCAATCAGAGAAGAAAAAGAAATGAAAGGGATCCAAATTGGAAAAGAAGTAAAACTGTTACTGTTTGCAGATGACATGATACTATACATAGAAAATCCTAAAGACACTACCAGAAAACTACTATAACTCATCAGTGAATTCAGTAAAGTTGAAGGATACAAAATTAATACACAGAACTCTGCTGTGTTTCCATACACTAACAACGAAAGATCAGAAAGGGAAATTAATGAAACAACCCGATTTACCATTGCATCAGAAATAATAAAATATCTAGGAATAAACCCACCTAAGGAGGCAAAAGACCTGTACTCCAAAAACTATAAGAAGCTGATGAAAGAAACAGAAGATGACACAAAGAAATGGAAAGACACATTGTGTTCTTGGATTGGAAGAATAAACATTGCCAAAATGACCATACTACCCCAGGAAACCTACAGGTTCAATGCGACCCCTATCAAATTATCAATGGCATTTTCCACAGAAGTAGAACAAAAAATTTAAAAATATGTATGGAAACACAAAAGACCCTGAACAGCCACAGCAATCCTGAGAAAGAAAAATGGAGCTGGAGGATTCAAGCTTCCTGACTTCAGACTATACTACAAAGCTACAGTCATCAAAACAGTATGGTACTGGCCCACAAACAGAAATATAGATCAATGGGACAGTATAGAAAATCCAGAGATAAACCCATGCACATACAGTCAACTAATCTATGACAAAGGAGGCAAGAATATACAATGGAGAAAAGACACTCTCTTCAATAAGTGGTGCTGGGAAAACTGGACAGCTACATGTAAAAGAATGAAATTACAACATTCTCTAACAGCATACACAAAGGTAAACTCAAAATGGATTAAAGACCTAAATGTAAGACCGGATACTATAAAAATCTTAAAGAAAAACATAGGCAGAACACTCTCTGACACAAATTGCAGCAAGATCTTTTTTTTTTTTTTTTTTTTGCGGTATGCGGGCCTCTTCCTGTTGTGGCCTCTCCCGCTGCAGGGCACAGGCTCCGGACGCGCAGGCTCAGCGGCCATGGCTCACAGGCCCAGCCGCTCCGCGGCATGTGGGATCTTCCCGGACCGGGGCACGAACCCGTGTCCCCTGCATCAGCAGGCAGACTCTCAACCACTGCGCTACCAGGGAAGCCCACAAGATCTTTTTTGATCCACCTCCTAGAGTAATGAAAATAAAAACAAAAATAAACAAGTGGGACCCTAATTAAACTATTTTTTAAAAATTTTTGGCTGCATTGGGTCTTCATTGCTGTGTGGGGGCTTTCTCTAGTTGTGGAGAGCGGGGGCTACTCTTCATTGTGGTGTGTGGGCTTCTCATAGCGGTGGCTTCTCTTGTTGCAGAACATGGACTCTAGAGCACAGGCTCAGTAGTTGTGGCACATGGGCTCAGTGTGGCTCACCGGCTCTAGAATGCAGGCTCAAGAGTTGTGGCACACAGGCTTAGTTGCTTGGCGACATGTGGGATCTTCCTGGACCAGGACTCGAACCCATGTCCCCTGCATTGGCAGGCGGATTCTTAACCACTGCACCACCCAGCAAGCCTGGACCTAATTAAACTTAAAAGCTTTTGCACAGCAAAGGAAACCATAAACAAAATGAAAAGACAATCCACAGAATGGGAGAAAATATTTGCAAACGAAACAATGGACAAGGGATTAATCTCAAAAATATACAAACAGCTCATGCAGCTCAATATCAAAAAAAACCAAACAACCTAATCAAAAAAATGGGTGGAAGATCTAAATAGACATTTCTTCAAAGAAGACATACAGATGGCCAAGAGGCACATGAAAAGATGCTCAACATCACTAATTATTAGAGAAATGCAGATCAAAACTGCAATGAGTTATCACCTCACACTGGTCAGAACGGCCATCATCAAAAAGCTACAAACAGTAAATGCTGAAGAGGGTGTAGAGAAAAGGAAACCCTCCTACACTGTTGGTGGGAATGTAAATTGGTACAGTCACTATGGAGAACAGTATATAGGTTCTTTAAAAAACTAAAAATAGAACTACCATAGGATCTAGCAATCCCACTCCTGGGCATATATCCAGAGAAAACCATAATTCGAAAAGATACGTGTACCCCAATGTTCACTTCAGTACTATTTACAATAGCCATGACATGGAAGCAACCTAAATGTCCATCAATGGAGGAATGGATAAAGAAGATGTGGTACATATATACAATGGTATATTACTCAGTCATAAAAAAGACCAAAATAATGCCATTTGCAGTGACATGGATGGACCTAGACATTATCATACTGAGTGAAGTAAGTCAGAGAATGACAAATATCATATGATATTGCTTATATGTGGAATATTAAAAAAATGGCACAAATGAACCTATTTACAAAACAGAAATAGAGTCACAGATGTAAAAAGCAAACTTACCATTACCAAGGGTAAAGGGGGGGAGGGATAAATTGGGAGATTGGGATTGACATATACACACTATTATATACAAAATAGATAACTAATAAGAACCTACTGTACAGCACAGGGAACTCTATTCAATACTCTGTAGTGACCTATATGGGAAGAGAATCTTAAAAAGAGTGGAGATATACATATATGTATAACTGAATCACTTTGCTGTACACCTGAAACTAACACAACATTGTAAATAAACTATATTTCAAAAAAATTTTTTTAATGGATTAAAGACCTAAATGTAAGACCATATACTATAAAACTCCTAATGAAAAACATAAGCAGGACACTCTTTGACATAAATCTTAGCAATATCTTTCTGGATCCATCTCCTAGAGTAATGGAAACAAGAACAGAAATAAACAAAATGGGACCTAATTAAACTTAAAAGCTTTTGTGCAGCAAAGGAAACCATAAACAAAATGAAAAGAAAACTTACAGAATGGGAGAAAATATTTACAAATGATGCAATCGAGAAGGAATTAATCTTCAAAACATACAAACAGCTCATATAGCTCAGTATCAAAAAAACAAACAACTCAATCAAAAAATGGGCAGAAGGGGCTTCCCTGGTGGCACAGTGGTTGAGAGTCCGCCTGCCGATGCAGGGGACACGGGTTCGTGCCCCGGTCTGGGAAGATCCCACATGCCGCGGAGCGGCTGGGCCCGTGAGCCACGGCCGCTGAGCCTGCGCGTCCGGAGCCTGTGCTCCGCAACGGGAGAGGCCACAGCAGTGAGAGGCCCGGGTACCGCAAAAAAAAAAAAAAGAAATAAAAAAAAAATGGGCAGAAGATCTAAATAGACACTTCACCAAAGAAGACATACAGATGGCCAACAGGAACATGAAAGGTTGCTCGACATTGCTAATTATTAGAGAAATGCAAGCCAAAACTATGAGTTATCACCTCACACTGGTCAGAATGGGCATCATCAAAAAGTCTACCAAAAATAAAAATGCTGGAGAGGGTGTGGAGAAAAGGGAACCCTCTTACACTGTTGGTGGGAGTGTAAATTGGTACAGCCACTATGGAGAATAGTAGGGAGGCTCTTTAAAAAACTACAAAAGAGCTACCATATGATCCAACAATCCCACTCCTGAGCATATATCCAGAGAAAACCATAATTCAAAAAGATACATGCACCCCAATGTTCACTGCAGCACTATTTACAGTAGTCAAGACATGGAAGCAGCCTAAATGTCCATCAACAGATGAATGGATAAAGAAGATGTGGTATACACACACATGCACACAATACACAATGGAATATTATTGTCATAAAAAAGAATGAAATAATGCCATTTGCAGCAATATGAATGGACCTAGAGACTATCATACTAAGCAAATCAAAGACAAATATCATATGGTATCGCTTATATGTGGAGTCTAAAAAAATGATACACATGAACTTATTGACAAAACAGAAAGAGACACACAGACATAGAAAACAAACTTATGGTTAACAAAGGGGAAAGGGGGGTGGGGGAGAGTGATAAATTAGGAGGTTGGGATTAACATATACAGACTACTATATATAAAATAAATAACCAACAAGGGCCTACTGCATAGCCCAGGGAACTATACCCAATATTTTATAATAAGCTATAAGGGAAAAGAATCTGAAAAGGAAAAGGAATCTGTACGTATAACCGAATCACTGTGCTGTATACCTGAAACTAAAACAATGTTGTAAATCAACTATACTTCAATAAAAAAGTTTTTAAAAAAACTATTGCTGGAAGATACTGAAGAAAAAACAAAAGCAGAAGTTCTGGAGGGGAATAGACCCCTATAGGAAGAAAGTCACTAGGTGAGTTTCCTTTTTGTGTGTGTGTGTGTGTGTGTGTGTGGCTTTGGTCCTTCGGTCAACCTCTGTCCCTCCCAAGCAGGACAGCTAAAACCTGGGTAGAATCCAGTGGATCTTCTAATTTGAAGCACAAGAACTAGTTTGAGGCAATTTAACTAAAATCACTTGTAACCCCACTAGTACACACTGGCAATCATCTCACACAGAGAAAGAATTGTATTTCATACACCTGTCCTCACAGGTACAAGGATGGGAACGTGTACCTGAGATTGTTCAAGGACAAAGGACTGACCTCAGGCAGCACATGGAGGCTGTACAATGACTGTTCCCTTCCTTTCTCCTCTTCCTTCTCAAGGAACATGAACAATGGTCTCAAGAGTCCACATTTCACATCCCCAGTTCTCTTTTGGCCCCTTCTCTGAGCTCAGATAGTCTAACAAAACTTAAAAGAAGGGCATCTGTCTGTGGATGACGGTCCCATAAATATTACTGAGCAGAGAACCTTCAAATACCAAAGAAATCTTAAGTTCAAGGCGTTGCTAGAAAAAAATAGAGTAGGAAAAAGTCACTTTGGAGGGATACTTAATATTCAAAGGAAAGAGAAACTTGTAACCACTAAAGGAATTAGGCAGCAAATTCTTCTTTCATCCAGAAACAGGGCTGGGACTGATAGGATTAAGGCAATTAGCTTTGGACCATCCTTGGGAGATTTAAAGTGGTCCCTGGTTCTGGCCACCATCACAACCAGGCCTTCATGATTCTATCTTCCTTGCTTATTTTTATGCATTTGTCTATTTTAACAGTGTGGGTTTAAGAAGCTGCCTTGTCCTACCTCCATGGTGGCTCATTCTTAGCAGTAAAAGGCACAGCTCTCATCTGGTAAGGGCTTTGTCAGGAAAGCTTTTGGGAAAAGTGGACAAGTCTAGCTGATCTCAGCCTGACATGGGGAAACCCTGCCCAGGACTTTGGTTTGGGGGGTTAGGACATCTCAGGGCCTTCATAGGCTCACATCATCCATTCGTTTCAAATCACTGAGGTCAGGCTTGGTCTTCAGTGTTCCAGCCATAAGCATGCAGTCTGTGGGTGAGAACTGGCTGGGCAGTTGACAAGGCCTTTTGAGCACTCACCCTTAGCCAGTGCTGGGAAGAGCCCGTGTTAGATGAAAGCAGTGGGCTTATAAGCAGAGCTGTACAGGAAACCACCCTCGGTAGGAAGCCCCTTTTCCTGGCACTTTAGCAAAGCTGTATTGTAACTAACTTTTAAACCAGGCTCCCCCACGATCTACTCATCTCCAGCCCAAGCATACCTTTCAAATCTTTCAATCACACACAATACCTGGCCTAACTTGTAATTAATAGATGACCAGATCTCTTCCCTAGCTTCCCTTTCAGTAATCTCCCAAACTGTGTGAATAAGACAACATCTAGGGACTTCCCTGGTGGCGCAGTGGTTAAGAATCCGCCTGCCAATGCAGGGGACACGGGTTCGAGCCCTGGTTTGGGAAGATCCCACATGCCACGGAGCAACTAAGCCCATGCGCCACAACTACTGAGCCCACGTGCCACAACTACTGAAGCCCGCACGCCTAGAGCCCGTGCTCTGCAACAAGAGAAGCCACCACAATGAGAAGCCAGCGTATTGCAATGAAAAGTAGCCCCCACTTGCTGCAACTAGAGAAAGCCTGCGTGCAGCAATGAAGACCCAACGCAGCCAAAAATAAGTAAGTTAATTAATTTTAAAAAACACAAAAGAGCTTTAAAAAAAAATAAAGACAACATCTAGGGACTTCCCTGGTGGCACAGTGGTTGAGAGTCCACCTGCCGATGCAGGGGACACGGGTTCGTGCCCTGGTCCGGGAAGATCCCACATGCTGCGGAGCAGCTGGGCCCCATGAGCCATGGCCGCTGAACCTGCACGTCCGGAGCCTGTGCTCCGCAACGGGAGAGGCCACAACAGTGAGAGGCCCGCATACCGCAAAAAAAATAAAAAAATAAAACATCTAGAAGGGGAATTCCCTGGCTGTCCAGTGGTTAGCGCATTCACTGCCAAGGGCCCGGGTTCCATCCCTGGTCAGGGAACTAAGATCCCATAAGCCTCGAGGTGTGGCCAAAAGCGAAAAAAAGAGATAACATCTAAAGGAAGATCACGAGGAGTCGACAAGCCTACACACAGTGGGGGATGGTGACGACTCTGACCCCTTACCTCAATGATTAACTGAGATTACTGCCCTGTTTTCCTCTAAAAAGTTTCATGAAAAGGGAACCCTCCTGCACGACTGGTGGGAATGTAAATTGATACAGCCACTATGGAGGACAGTATGGAGATTCCTTAAAAAACTAAAAATAGAACTACCATATGACCCACCAATCCCACTACTAGGCATATACCCTGAGAAAACCATAATTCAAAAAGAGTCATGTACCACAGTGTTCACTGCAGCTCTACTTACAATAGCCAGGACACAGAAGCAACCTAAGTGTCCATCGACAGATGAATGGATAAAGAAGATGTGGCACATATATACAATGGAATATTACTCAGCCATAAAAAGGAACGCAATTGAGTTATTTGTAGTGAGGTGGATGGACCCAGAGTCTGTCATACAGAGTGAAGTAAGTCAGAAAGAGAAAAACAAATACCTTATGCTAATGCATATATACGGAATCTAGAAAAATGGTACTGATGAACCTAGTGGTAGGGCAGGAATAAAGATGCAGACGTTGAGAACGGACTTGAGGACACGGGGTGGGGGGAAGGGTAAGCTGGGACGAAGTGAGAGAGTGGCATGGACATATATACACTACCAAATGTAAAATAGATAGCTAGTGGGAAGCAGCCGCATAGCACAGGGAGATCAGCTAGGTGCTTTGTGCCCACCTAGAGGGGTGGGATAGGGAGGGTGGGAGGGAGGCTCAAGAGGGAGGGGATATGGGGATATATGTATGCATATAGCTCATTCACTTTGTTGTACAGCAGAAATTAACACAACACTGTAAAGCAATTCTACTCCAATAAAGATGTATTAAAAAAAAGCTTCATGGCTGAGCAGAATCTTGGGAGGTGGTTTTGGGGGGACACTGAGTCCACCATCTCCCCAGATTGCTGGCATTCTGATTAAAGGCACCTTTCTTCTCTACCATTTATGAGTATGTAATTGATTTTCTAAGCGGCGAGCTGCGGGACCCGATTTATTTGGTAACAGCCTCAGTTCTCTCTTAGGAACTCACTTTTTAGAGGGGGGGGGGGTTGGCAAAGTATGCAGTGGTGAAATGGTACACTTTATTCTCTTTAGGGCACAAATCCTGGGCTCTTTTTCTTAGAAAAGCAAGCTCAGGAGCACTGCAGCGAGGGAATTAGTGTAAAATTAATTTCCCCTTAGTTGACTTCTCAGTGCAAAGTCAGAGGTGAAGACCATTTTCCAAGACCTCACCTTGATTCCTCCTCCAGCTTCATTTTCAGTCTTCAGAAGTCCCTGGGCTGAGTGCATCAGCCTGAGAGAAGGCTGGCCCTGAGTCAGCCCTGGGGCGGCTTGAAGGAGAGCACTGACCCGTGGAGAGGAGGAGACTGGGAAACTGGACTTCCCCAGCTCTGTCCAGCACATGCTGTATGATGAGCTCTTCCAAATTCCCTAAGGTTATCTTCTTGGGTCAACGTCACGTGTTACCGAGCCCAAGTTTGTACTGCTCTTACTGACACGTTCTTGATACTGAAGCCCACGCTGTCCCCAGGAAGGGCTTTACTCAAAGCTTCATGGTGCATTTCAACAGACTTTACTTCAGCTGTAACACTGACTGGAGCAAAGGTGACCAGGTCTGAGAACACCAGTCTCCACTCGACCCACAGGGACAGTACAAATACCACCAATTGTGTAGACGTCCTGGAGGGGCAGACACAAGGAATACACTGGCTGGTATTTTGACAAGTCAATCTATGGGAGAAGGGATCCTCTTGCCTCAGAGGAGGCTGTTTTAGATGAGGTGTCCCAGCATCCCTTTTTAATGGGATTCATACTGGCCATGTCTTTTGGCCTTACCTGGGATGCTGTTAGCACACACTTCTGGTCTTACCTCTTTGTAGACCTCGGGGGGTCGGGGGAAAGAGCTCTGTCTCCCTTCCTGGGGTTTTCATGAGCGCCACCTGTAGGCTTCAAGCCTGTTCTGGTGAAAAACTTCAGGGTGGAGTCTATCAGAAAGTTAATCAGCTCATTCCTCCACTGTCAATTTTACCCACGGCTCCTGTGGGAAATTAGGTGCCTCCAGTCGGAGGCAGCCTCAAGTCCAAGGGCGCCCCTGGGCCTCTTCTTTAGAGTGTTCCTCTCCACCATAGGAGAGGCTCTTGTCTTATTGTTTTTCTTATGTTTTAGCCTAGGGCAATCTGTTTTCCTTCCCCAATGGTGACTTACAGCCAAAAATTTGGCATTTCATTTTGCATCTTCTTTCTTCTGTTGTTCCCTGTTGAACACTTGAAAAGCAACATCTACCAAGAAGGGTTCATTCCAAATGCACTTTGCAACTTTCTTCTGATATTTGAGGCACTTTGCCCTCCTCCCCAAAAGGTCAAATTTACCATTCTAATATATTCAGGGGCCTCGGGATATGCATTAGTATGACATCTGTAGGCCTGATAAATCCTTTCCAAAAATTCAGAGAGGCTTTCATTTGTTTTGCTGAATCTCTTCAATTTTGTTCAAATTCTTGCTCTGGTTCCCTTTTCAAAGCCCATCCAAGATGCACTAACATGTTAATGCTCTAATAAGGGCAGTCCTCCCTCATTGGGGCCACAATTTGGTTCACCTGTGGGTGCTGCCAAGTGGGCTTCAGGTGTAGAGGATCCTCCCTACAAGGAGGGTTGTGATCTTTCCAGTTAAAAAGTCTGAGAAACTCAGGTGGCTTGTCATTTGCATTTAGCCCCCTATATAAGGCAATAGCAATGAAAACTGCCCTGCCCTGGGAGTGGCTCCTGGACCAAGCTGGGTTCCCTTTCGGGCCTTAGATGGTGATACCAGACCAAGTCCCCGTACTCCAGATTTTCTAATTGATCCTTATAAGGAGGGACAGTCCTGAGCCCCCAATGTCGGGAATTGGGGCTGGATAGGAACAGAAGGTGGTGGAAGGGGTGGATATATTGGCATAGCGGCCAGAGTGGCTGGGACAGCGAGCTCACCTGGAGGAGTGAAGGTTTGAAGCAACATATCCTCACTCTCATTTCCTTCCTTTTCTTTTCCTTGATGTAATAGCACAAGTGCTTGCACATAAAGGATTTCATCATTCTCCCCCACTTCCTCACAAAATAGCTAGAGAGTCACTCAAAGGCCACTGTAAAACCGTAAATAGCAATTGATCACCTCTAACCATTAAAAGGATGCCTTTTTGCTTTGGCGTCAACCAACCTGGTGACAAGGCAATTGAAAAGAAACTTTGTCACTGCACTGATGTACAACAATTTAAGATAATTACTAAAATTATGGTTGATATCATTTACCAGGATATACTAGCATCTTAGGAATTCCATATAATTTCTAGAATGTGTATATTAATAACATTTACCCACATGATACAATCTAAAAAGTGTTATCACCACCTATCTGACACTGCTTATCACGTAATTTAACATGTTAAATGCCTAATTAGTATTTCTCTCTTGAGGATGGAGAGAAAATAAATAATTTGAGGTGTTCCAGGGACCCTTCGGAAAACCTCAAAGTTCGCTAGAGGTCAAATGAACTTCATTTGGAATTCGATTTTGGGGAAGTCTGTCAAAATATAAAAAAGTTTAAACCAGTGGTAATAAGAGATCTTAATGGCAAATACAAATCACTTAAAGAAATTCACAATTACCAAAAGTGGTTCAACAATTACCAAAAGTGGTTCAATATTTCAAGAGAACTTTGTCCTCTTAGAGAACCAGATTCAGGTTCTGTACCATTTGACTTTTAACATTCATTTTCTTAATTAAATTCAATCTTATCTTAGCCAATCCTGACCATGCACAAAACCCTTTCAGTGTTCTTCCTCCACAAACCTTCCACAATTTTCTGTATCCATAGTAATCTGTTCCTCACTTTCTTTTCCATTCAGAAACAACCAGCTCGAGGACAAAACCACCTTTTTCCCTTTAACAAAATACATTTTCATTCCTCATACCTTCTTTGCTGAAAACACACATCCTACCTCTTTGCATACTGAAATGTTTCCCTCATCATTGTACTCTCAGTGAAAACCAAGAGGCAAGTAATTGTAAACTGTTTATCATACCAGTATCTCCTGATTGACAAACTTATGCTTTAGTCTTCCTCCCTGCCCAGCAACTAATGTTTGAATATTTTATCCTATTTGAAATGACCCAGATAGTCAATGAATTCTCTTCATTGAACTTAGTTTAAAAATTTCAAGTTGTGAAAATCTGGAGAGACTATTTTAGAGAGACATTTCCAAAGCATAAGTATTCCTAGAGAGTTTACCTAAAACTCTTACCTCATTTACCTCTATTTTGTTTATTTAAAAGCTTTGTCATATTGTTATTTTTCTTGCTGACAAACTTTGTAACAGGAATAAGGTCTTATTTAACTTCTAGTAAACCTAGGCACAATAAAAGTATTATACTTAATGTTGAGTACTCAAAAGACATGTCTGTATTAATCACACCAACAAGCTTAAGCTAACTTTAATAGCAGATATTAATGCAATACTGAATATTTTCTAGATCACGTGAACCCAAAAGTCTTTCTGGTCGGTCTCCTCCACATCTGAACGTGAATATTAAGCACTTAATTTCCTTCAAGCCAATCAAACAGAGCCCCCACCCCCACCCCAAATCAGTTGTGGCAATGTCGCAGATCTACAACTCACGTACAGACCCAAACACAGGGACCTCTAAGTTCACATTCCAAAATTTCAGCCATGAATCAGGTACGACAATATAAAATCCATCAGTTACAAAAGAGGTTGGATTCAAATTGGGTTTCTGGCAGATGGGACAAATCAAGGTCACCTGTCTAGATGGCTAAACCCTTTTTACTAATATTTATGGAAAAGGCACTTCTATTTCTATTTGTAGCATTTGGTGATTTGGGGAACCAAGTGGAACCTTTCTCTTCTTCCTGGGAATGTCCCACTTTTAGCCAAGAACAGACAGGGTTTTTTGTTCCTTTCCTCCATTTGACATCAGTAAAAATTTTAAATATCAAAAAACTGATTTGGATGTAAATGGAGAAACAGTACCAAGCAAAATGAAATGAAAAAACCCAAAGGACAAACAGAAAATCCTAAATGAACCCTCAGGTTTGGTCTTCTGGTTTTACATATACCAAGGACACAGGAGGCCATAAATGATGGAATTAACACAGCAAGGGTAGCAGTGCATGGTGCACAGGGTCCCAAGGTAACCCTGCCTAAACCCCCTGTGGAGATCCTAACAGGCACTCTGGCCACACATGGTTACAATAAAATATCATCTTCCTCTCACCCATGGGTTCATGGCTGTAATCAGATCCACTTACCCAAAATGTGCCTCACAGCACTTCAGGGATAGTTGAAACATTCCCCATTTTTAAAGACAGAAGTTCAAGACAAACAAAACACAAACTGCACACACAAAAGCTAGCATCCAAACAAACAAACAAACCGGTTCACAAATCGGGGAAAAGTCCAACAACTCTTTCCTCTCTCCAACAGGGCACCCCAAACAAACTGACTTATTCTGGGGAAAAAGCCTCAAACAGAGAGGAAATGCAACTATCTCCAACAGGGTACCTCAAACAAGTTGGCTTATTCCGGAGAAAGAGCCCCAAACGGAAGGGAAATAAAATTCCCAGCTGTACACAGGGGAGCGACTTACCCTACTGTATCGAGCCCATCAGTTCCCAAATGTCGATTCCTTGCTCCAACTGCCAAGCGCTGGGGCAAGCTGGTGCTGCTTTGGGGAATTTTGAAGGGTAGATCCTCAGGACAGTGGTCCCGGCAGCTGTTAGGGCCTTATCTGAATATTTCCAAACCAGGGCCAGCTAGCCACGAGTAGCAAGGCTCCTGGCTGGCTGGCTGGCCAACATTTGTTTCCAAGTCCAAGCTCCTACTGCTTGCTGCAGGACAAGCCAATAAATCGAGAGACGAGTTGCTGGGGCAAGGAATGGCGACTTTGGTAGGAAAGCCAACAGACCGAGAAGATGGTGGACTTGTGTCCCCAAAAAACATCTTGCCTGAGTTGGAACTCAGGCTTCTTTCAACTAAAAGGAGAGGGAGTCGAGTCAAATGTTTCCTGGCTCCCGTCAGCCTCCGGTGGGGATGTGTTACTTTCTTCCTCCCTGCAGTCATTCACAGGTGGGCCTGGTCAGGATGATTCCTGTGAGCTAAACAAGGGTATTTTAGCTTAATGCTTGTTACCTACCTGGGAGATAGGGTTCCCAGAGATGGGCCAGAATGTTTAATTTAAGCTTATAGGCAACATCCCTTTACTGATTAACTTGTATAGAATACAAAGGTTTTTCCCTATTACACAGGGACTAGGGCAAGGAAGGACACTGCGACAACTGTGGAAGAGGAAAGAGAACTGTTAAAGTGTGTCCAGTGGGACAGAGGGACTTATTAAGTTGTAGATGCTCATCCTGCACTCCCAAAGATTCTCAGCAATTACCAGGACTCACTATTTCCAAAAGATTCTCCAGGTGATTCAGATGCAGGGGGGCCTATGTAAAAGTTTTTTGGGGAAACATTTCTTTAGAAACGCTAACGGGGTTCCCCCCAGGCTTGTTGTCTAGAGTGACAGAATCAGGATAAGAGAGGGGAGTAGGGGGGTGGAGAGAACAAAGGGATTTGAGGAGCATATAAGTCATCTGTTGCTATATAACAATCTATCTCAAATCAACAACACTTGTTTAGCTCGAGTCCACTGGGCAATTCTTTTCATCTGTGCTAGGCTCAGCCAAGCTGCGATGGATTTACTCACATGTCCGGGGTCAGGTGGCCGGTGGGCTGGATGATTCAAGATGGCCTCTCTGTCAGCTGGGTCTTTGGGGGTCCTGGGCCATGTCATCTAGCAGAATAGTCAGGGTTTGGGCACATGGAGGCAGATTCCAGGAGTAACAGGAGATTTTCAAGTTTCCTCTTGCCTCACCTTTGATATCTTCTTCTTGGCCAAAACAAGTCACCTGTCCAAGCCCAGCCTCAGGAGGTGAGGGTTCCCCAAGATCGTGGATATAGGAAGGCATGAGCAAACACAGGGGCCGAAGTCTACCCCATGGAGGAATGAGAAGACACAAAAGACAACTAATTATAAAATAAAAATAAATAGGAGGTTCCTGAGACTGAGTGGGGCAGGTGATCTCGACCCTGACTTCAGAAGGAAAGAGTACCGGCCAAGGCACCTGGAGCCCAGCTCCGCTGGAGTGAGGGTTTGGAGGAAGAGCTATGGGAGCCTAAAGTCAGGGAAGCTTCCTCTCCCAGTCCTCTAAAACTGGAGCCTGTACTCAAACAGGTCTGAAAGAGCCACAGTAAGACGGGGAACTGGGTCCAGTCCAGGATCCCTCGCTGCTCCTGCGGGTGCAGGGCTGAGGCCGCTGTGGCTTCTGGGCTCTCAGCAGGTGTGGCACCGAACCTGGGAGCCAGCTGAACTCCCTGCAGGCCTGACTCTCCCAGGAACAGTCCAGGGGCCTCGGCCTCCTCCGTCCACCAGACCTGCCCCTCGCTGGCGGCCGCTGCCCGCAGCCGGCCTGGAGGATGTTCAGGAGCGCCCTGGCTCTTGCTCATCTTCTGGTCTCGGTCTTTCTGCGGCTGGCGGGTGGGCGGGTGGTCTCCCTGTCGGATTCCCTCACTCCAAGTCCCGGCCTGACAGGGCACCTACTCCTCGGCCTCCTGGTTCCGTTTGCCTCAGCTCTCTACACTGGACATAGGCGGGACCTCTCTCTCCAACTACCTGCGACTCCAAGGGCCTCAGCCAATCCTCAACTGTCCCAGCCAATCAACAAGGGCCCCAGCCAATCAACAAGGGCTGCACCAACCCCACCCCCACCCCACCATGGTTCTAGCCAATCAACAACGGCCCCAGCCAATCAACAACAGCTCTAGCCAATCCCCAACGGCCCCAGCCAATCCCCAACGGCCCCAACCAAAACCTAAGGCCTGCCTCTGGCCCCCAGCGACTCTCAACGACCCTGGATTTTAACCTCCTTTTCTGGCGGGGTGGGCGCTGATGCTGGGTGGGCTCCTTAGAGGAGGCAGTGTTGAGGGGGCTGGAAGCTGACAAGTGAAGACGGTCTTCAGGGTGTCGTGTCGTAAGCTAAGGATAAGGATGGCGTGATATCCTGGAGGGATGCCTGGAGAAGGTTGTGACTTTGGAAACCTTTCTGGCCACTAGTGTGCGGCTGGACCTTAGAAGCAGAGGAGCGGGTGAAGAGAGACACGAATGGGTAGGAAAGTAGAGGCTAGATCCTGAGGCCTCCATGTCCGGAAGGAAGAGGGCTGAGGGGTGCCATCAGATGTGTGATGTAGAAGGAAGTTCTGGGAACACTGAGGGCAATGGACAAAGTTCTCGGGCAAGTCTGTGACAGGAAGCTGGCCAGGAGATTGTGTGGATGACCTAGGTAGAGGGGAGCACGACCTGGGCTAGGGATGGTCCTTATGGTGGAGAATGGCCGACTTTTTTTTTTTTAAGCTGTATAAAAGAAGTATGAATATATGTCACAGACCAATCATTCTGATGGGGGTGGGGCTGGGAGGACATCCATCCAAGGGTGAAGATGGCTGAGTTTAGTAGCTGGCTTATCCCCTGCCCTTAACTGAGATGGGGAGGCAGGGGTAAAGGAAGTCAGGGGTATGCTGGAGAGAAAGGGGTGTGTACAGTTCAATTTGAGAGATGCTCCATTTGTAAACAGAGATACTCTGGGCTCACCCAAGATTCACAGGGAGAGGTCCAGTGTGTGGACAGGGCATCAGAAATGGGCTGGATTCATCAACATAAATGTGGAGCCACAGAACTGGATGAGATCTGAGAGAGGTGAGCTCAGAAATTGGTGGGCCGCCCCATCCCAGGGCCAGGTAGAGGGAGAGAAACTTCATCGGAGTCTGAGGAGGTCAGGGGAGAGAAAATGAAGAAAATCCTAAGTAAAGTTGTCTTAAAGGCTGATGGAAAAACCATCAAATTTGGAACAAACATTTGGCAACACTCATGGAAACTGAAATGTGATCCCACTTTTCCGTATCTACCAGGAAGTAGGAGGCACGTAACAGCAGAGGTGGAAGGAAGGGCAGCAGTCTACTCCCACTGGCAACAGGAGTGCATGGTGCAGACTATAAAAAGTCACCTCACTTAAAGCCTTTCCACTAATTATCATCATGAGAAAGAAATTCTAGAAGTCCTTGATAAACTGCTTCTCTCCACTGTAGCCAACTGCTGCCATATACCCCTCCAGCTTGGCCTGGCACTGGGTACCAGCATTATTGCAGCATCATTTATAATAGAGGAACTTGGGGGAAGACCTCCATGTCCATCCATAGGGGAAAGGCAGAATCATAGATGATATCTACATGTGATGACACAGGACATCCAGCAGTTAAAAGGAATTCACATACCTGTACATCTGAATAGATCCTAAAAACACCACTGAAAAAGCCAAAAGTGCACGAATATATTCATGTTGACCCCTACTAAGAGGCAGTACCTCACATGTATTAAGGAATAAACATACAAATCTGAATGTGTAATGAAAGGACTGGAGATCCTCCACGTAGCAGTTACTACTGAGAAGGACTTGAGGGCTCTGGGGTTGGCAGTGGTATTAAAGAGTACTTGAACTTGGAGTTAAAAAAAAGAAAAAAGACGAATGTAAGTTACTGGTATAATTAAAAGTGATACAACTGAAGGTAAACAATTTTTTTCTAAGTACTTATGAAGAATAATGGCCTAAGCCTCTTACTCCACTGTTTAGAAGTTTAGATCACTGTTTGATCCTCCCTTGTGTTTTCCTTTGCCTTTATCTTGTGGATAATTGCAAATTCATACCAATCAGGTATTGTGAACAGCAAGCAGAAATGATAAGTTCTGAAATATTTGAAAGCTGGGACTCATTGCACCAAAAAAAATCCATAACAGTATTTTTTATGCTTATTAAATCAGGGTGGATATATTTTAGATAGTCTACTAATTTCTGGACTGTTCGATTTTGTAATTATTTTTGTTAACATAATAAAGACCTTTTGGTCTGGCATGACTAAATGCACTAGTTAGGATTTTGCTCTGAGTTTTCCAGGCTGGAATCTGGATTGTATAATCAAAGGCAGGCTTTTCATCTGAAAGCATGTTGAAATGCTTTGGCTAATAAAGATATCCCTCAATAGGATGGGTTGCATTTTCTTTATCCCGTAACTCAGTATTCTTTACAAGGTTCTCCAGCAAAGCAGCCCCTCCCCTTTAGCCGGGGAGGAAAAGAGGATCCTGCACTCAAATCTAACAGGGTCTGGGAAAGTAGCCCAAATAAAGAATAGTGTTTCTTTAAAAGCTCTTGTTTCTTTTTAAAAATAAGAAAAATTTACTCCATAATACATCTGAGTAAAATTGACACTGCATGCAAATGCATCATTTTATTGCTGAAATCCCAAATACCCCTGGGGTCCTCTTATGCTCCACCGCAATAAACACAGCACGAACGTATTCTGGAAACTGTGTGTAGAATCCTAACATTGTTTGAGAATTTACAAAACATAGCTTAAACATCTTATTTAAAATCAGGGATAGGAGAAACTTTCTTTCTATGTAACTTCATCTTAAACAATACTAAATAGAGGAGAAGTTCAATGTGTTTTTTCCCCCAAATTCACTGAATTTGCAGAAAAGATTAGCAGGTGAATTTGAAACAGAAGCAAAATCCTGTGACAATGTGTATTTTTGAAATACAAATAAAATACCAGCTGAGTTCTTTCCTACAATGCCAGTTTGGATTACTGAATACCAACTATAATCACTAATGAATTATCATGTTAGCTATGGAATTACTATTAAATTGTTAGGTGTGATAATAGCATTTAAAAAGTCATAATTTGTTAGAGATACATACAGTACATAGTGCAGATTTGTGGGTGAAATAATATGATGGCTGAGATTTGATTTTAAAACTTCTGACCCACCCGCAGCAAAAAAAAAAGTGTAGGTGGGTGGGGAGAGGGTGAGTGAGGATTAGGTATAAATGAAACAAGAAAGGCAAATGTTGATAGTTAAGGAAACTAGGTAAAAAAATACGAAAATTCCCCTCCTAATCTTGTGTACATTTAAAATTCTTCATAATAAAGACAAACTACCAAGTTATGTTGAACACTGTCATTCACTAAAATTTCCTAAGAAAAAAAATAGAATTAACCAATATCAAATATTTAAATAAAAATACTGACCATAAAATACAGCCTGCACAGTGGGTTTCCTGAAATATTCTGTTTTCAACCAAAGTATTTGTGGGATCTTGGTTTTTGGCCTTTTGGGTGTTTTTTAAAATCAACCACTGCAATTCAATAATATTCAAAATGGTAATAATTTGTGAAGAGATTAGAACCCCATGTCATAAAATGATTATGATTGTGACTTGCTGGGCTCAAACTGTACAAAGGCTGATGGGACTTGTAATTAGAATGCAAAATCACACTTTGTATGATTAACAAAGACACTGCAGATACAGAGAGATGCAACAAGTTCCTTATTTGCAAGCCTGGATGCCCAGCCTTTCAGTGTTCAGTTCTTCCAATCACTGGTTCCAGGAGACCAAGTCCATAGCCTCACATGTGAGGACTTAACTGCTTTACTTGTATCACTGGAATTGAATATGCACTTATTTGTAATCTCCAAATGGTCAAGCATAAAGTTATTTTCCTTTAATAATCAAAACGAACATTACATATTTACATACATATGCTATATATTTACATATATACTATACAATTTAGTATATACTGTATGTATAATCTGTTCATATTATTTTTTAAAAGAGTATTTTTTGACGCTAATAAACTAAAACTGAGTGGCTGGGTAATACTTTCATAGGGAGATGTCCTGAGTTTCAGCAACTGTTAATGGACTTGCTAAAGCAGAAGCTGCTAGTAGGAACAAGGCATCTGATTTTGACAGCAAACACTTGCCTAAATCATGCCAGACTTCAGGATGACCTAGGGCTAGGTTAGGGTTCCGGATGGGGAAATCTGACTTCCCATACAAGGTATATACAGACCCCAAGTTCGATGAGGCCCCCCGTTATATGAACAAAAAAAAGTGCAAGGCTCACAGGAAGACTGTCCTGTGGTCTAGCCTTAGATTGGGTCCCACCAGGAGCAGACCCAGGGACAAGGAGTCTAGTAAGTAAGTTATTGGGGAGGTTATGGCAGGGGGCCCCCACAAGTAGGGGAGCGGGGAAGGGAGACAGAGCTGGGCGCCTCAGTGAGCAGGCAACTGGGGCTGCAGCCACTGGGAACTGAGAGGCAGCGCGGAAGGGTGATGGCGCAGGGCATTAACAAGTTTCTTGGGTTTAACGATAACTGTGATTTGCTGAAACTTCAAAGACAAGTTTTCAGTGCTCCATTCTTTGAATATTTTACTTAAGGAGTTCTAATTCATTTTGAACAAAACGCAACCAAAATTTAAAGTAATTCATTTACGAAAGTGAGTAGGGACACAGTTTGATTTATAAAGTAGTTTTTCAAAGGCTCAAACTTTTCTAAAATCTGATGATTAGCAGCAAATTTCAAATGAAAAATGAGCAAACTTAAAAGGGCAGTCATTTGATCGTCACAGAATGCTCTGTAAATGCACGTCCTGTAGCTGCACCTGTTTAACTGCCATTCTAGGATGCAGTCTTCTTAAAATACTTACTTTTGAAGTGGACACCGATGTTTTGTCAGCGGATATCTCTCATTTTTGGGGGGTGGGAAGATCACCGACATCACCACAGAGCCTACAGTGGTATGTAAATTCTTATATACATTTTGTGCAAGTTACAGATTCATCACCACCCTTCTGGAGAAACTGAGATTCAATGCTTAGTTTTCTATTAAACCTTGGCTTTCATTTATTTGAGCTCTTTGTCATCAAAAACTTTACTGCAAAATGCAAAAAGCATTGCCAAATAGTTAAATAGTTGCATATTTATATCATACAAGAAATCTAAAAACCACTGTAGCAAAAGCCATCAGACTGCTCTTTGTCACTGTGCATCTGGCTGGTACTCAAGTCTCCCGCAGAGGCAGCAGCTTGGAGTACTTCTCTCACCATCTGAGATAAGTAGGTATTGACTGTCCCCAGGTCCTCGAGTCCCAGCTCACTATACTTTTAGCAAGTGTCCTGATGCTGTTCTTGAAAGGGAGGCGTTAGTTAAGCTGCTGTTTCTGGAAAGAGTAGAGAAAAGCGAGATAGTTACTGGGATCATCTTTCAGACTTAAGCACATCTAAGCGAGAGTTCCTTTCGCTGCACACACCAGCAGGAGAGATCATGGCAGAATCGGATGTACACAGTGGAGGCCTACCAAACTGGTCCTGGCTTATTCCAATGTAGTGATTAAAAATAATATTTTGTTACAAAATAAAAATTTCACGCACATGATAAACCAGAAGGGACACAGGGAAAGGAGACACAAACTACTCCTGCCCAGGCCCATGGGGATGTTTGCTCACCTGTCAGGCATGTCATCCAGCTACAGCTGCTTGTGAGCCTTGGTGGAGTGAGGAAGGTGCTTTGGCTAACACCTCACCATTTCTGCCAGGCTGCAATCTAGAAAAATCCCATTCCCAAACCAGTAATAATTCCATACATTTTATCACCATCCTCCTGGCAGTGATGACTTTCTGCTGTTTCTTCCGGCTCGGCCTGGCCACATCCCGTGTATACAGCTAGGCAGATACAACCTATTATAGCCATGTTCCCAAGATAAATGATAACTGGTCCTCAAGTAAGAGGGCTTGCCAGCACCTCTTAAGACAGACATTTGATAAAAAGGACATTTGATTCTTTTCAGGGGTGAAATATTTTAGAAGAAAGAAAATGACACTGTCCCATAACTTTCAAAGATATCACAGGTGCATTTGGTTTGTGGACTTTGTCACACACAGTTCATCCTATATTCAGCTGGTAATTGGAGTGACCATCCGTATCAGCTAATTGGCTTTATCCAAAGGAAAAATAAAACTTCCTGTATCTTTATGACAGGAGGTTGGGGCGCCATCTTCCTTGGTGATGATATTTCAAGAGTCGGCTCCCAGGTCCCAGAGGAAGACACTCCTGAGCTGGAAAGCTGGCAAGAGGCTTAGTGAGCTTTTAAAAGGATTTATATACATTTTGAAGAGACAGAAAAAGAACGTATATTTACACATTTTCTAAAGTAAATTCTTTAAGAAGAAGGGGTGGGGAGAGTCCTTTATTTTCAACAAGTAGAATTAAGTCTCTTAAAAAATCTGGGACTTCCCTGGCAGTCCAGTTGTTAACACTCCACGCTTCCACTGCAGGGGGCGCCGGTTTGATCCCTGGTCGGGGAACTAAGACCCCACGTGCCGCACCGAGGCAAAAAAAAAGTCTTTTTTTTTTTTTTTGCGGTACACGGGCCTCTCGGACGCGCAGGCTCAGCAGCCATGGCTCACGGGCCCAGCCGCTCCGCGGCATGGGGGATCTTCCCGGACTGGGGCACGAACCCTTGTCCCCTGCATCGGCAGGCGGACTCTCAACCACTGCACCACCAGGGAAGCCCCTTATTTTTAATTTGTATTTATCCTTACACAAGTAATGTAGGCAGCCTCCTCAAGGAATGCAAGCTGGGAAAGGTAAGGGAACATTTTCTTCCCTAGAGTCTCCAAAGGAATGGAGAACTCTGGAATGCCTTCCAGAACTGTAAGATAATAAATTTGTGTTGCTTTAAACCACTAAGTTTGAGGCACTTTGTTACATTAGGATTAGGAAACTAATAAACTCCTAATCACATGATAAGAAAAGAAATACTATGTATACAGAGTAGATCACTATTATATTTTATATATTTATAATCTATACTAATATATATATATATATATAACATGCTAACATAGTATATATGAAAATCACTTCAGAAATATATTTGACATTTTTGTGATTGCTAGTGTTTTCATCATCGACTCTGTCTGCTGAAGTAGATCAGAGTTTTTGGTGAGATACATTTAATTTAAAAATTGATGTATTAAAGTTATATAACACGAAAAAAATTGGGTTTTTTTTAACATCTTTATTGGAGTATAATTGCTTTACAATGTTGTGTTAGTTTCTGCTGTATAACAAAGTGATTCAGCTATATGTATACATATATCCCCCTATCCCCTCCCTCTTGCCTCTCCCTCCCACCCTTCCTATCCCACCCCTCTAGGTGGACACAAAGCATGGAGCTCATCTCCCTGTGCCATGCGGCTGCTTCCCACTAGCTAGCTGTTTTACATTTGGTAGTGTATATATGTCCACGCCCCTCTCTCTGTTTAAGTTTTATAACATGAATATTTATTAAACCTAGGAGTCAGTTCCAACCATGTTGCCTCTCTTCCATTCCCCGTGGAGACCAGCTTCTATCACCTAGAAATTGTTTAGCTGCTAGTTACAGAGGCCTCAAATAACTGTGCCTTAATTAAGGTGGGGACATATTTTTCACTCTTTTAAAGTGAATTCCAGAGCTAGGCAACCTGGAGATTGTTTGGAGGCTCTGTCTGGCTGCTTTCAGTGTTCCAGAGTCCTCCTTTGTTGTTTTTTGGGGGTGTTTTTTTTGTTGTTGTTGTTGTTTTGTTGCTGTGTTGTTGAACTGAGCGGCTTGTGGGATCTTAGTTCCCTGACCAGGGACTGAACCGGGCCCTCAGCAGTGAGAGGGCAGAGTCCTAAGCACTGGACTGCCAGGGAAGTCCCCAAGGTCCTCCTCTTTGTGCTCTGCTGCCTTGGTTTTTATTTCCATGGTTGTAAGATGGCCACTGTGGCTCCATTTGAAATACCGCATGTTACAGGCAGGAGGAGGGGGAAAAGGGAAGGGGCAAGGGTGCCTTCCAGCTGAGCAAGTCCCCGTAAAGAGCCCCCCGAAGCCCACCAAGGTGTCTGCTTCCACGTCAGGGGACCACCACGGGTGGCAAGGCTGGGATGTGTAGGTTCTTTTAACAGCTGAGCACATGGCTGATCCGATACTAGAGGGGTTCTGTGACAAAGAAGGAAAGGTGGAGGAGGTCTTGGGGGGCAATTAGTGGTTTGTGGTACAGGGTTCCTCCCAGGTAGCCCAGGACATTTCAGATGCTCTGCCCTGCCCTCCAGCTGTCACACCCAGGTGGGACTGATGTGTCTGGATCAAGGGTTTAGAACAATTCCTGTCTGTTAGTTTTTTGTGCTGTTCTCTGTGTTTTTCATACTGCTGCCATAGGAGGAAACCTAGGGCTCTTCAGAGTCGCTTCAGGGGTTCTACAGATAACACACATTTTTCTAGTAAAAGTAAAGACAATGTTGTGTGGCACATCTCTCTCATTTTTATGTTTTATATCAGAAATTCTTGAGCATCTTGGTTCAAGGAGCTTTTAGGGTTTCTGTAATTTTTTCACAGCACCCATAGGCCAAAAGAAATCCCTAACAGTTCTTTTTATGAAACAGTTTGGCCCAAATAACTTCATAAGAATTTGTGTTCTAACAACTAAGCAGCAATTTGAAAAATACACATAAATTGAAAAGAACAGTAATATTTTTATTTTATTCTTAGATAACCACAGTTACCTACTAACAGGCTATGTGCAGGAATCAAATTGTGACAATGCCATTCTCATCTCCTGTTCCACATGATTGTCCTGCAGTACTTGCTTTTTTTTTTTTTTTTTTTTTCCTTTCT
>NW_006796074.1:785742-823049 GCF_000442215.2 Lipotes vexillifer
TTCCTTGCGTTATGCGGGCCTCTCACTGTTGTGGCCTCTCCCATTTGCGGAGCACAGGCTCCGGACGCGCAGGCTCAGTGGCCATGGCTCACGGGCCCAGCCGCTCCGCGGCATGTGGGATCTTCCCGAAACGGGGCACGAACCCGCGTCTCCTGCATCGGCAGGCGGACTCTCAAGCACTGCGCCACCAGGGAAGCCCAGTACTTGCTTTTTATCAAGCAAATATCTAAAAACCGACTTTTATAAAGAATATGACATCATCTAAAAAAAAACACAGTACAGGGAATTCCCTGGCAGTCCAGTGGTTAGGACTCCGCACTTCCACTGCAGGGGTCGCAGGTTTGATCCCAGGTTGGGGAACTAAGATCCTGAAAGCCGCGCAGCGTGGCCAAAAACAAAAAACACCACAGTGCAATGTACTGTTAAAATGGTGAACTATCTCAAGCTGCTGGTCCATGGGGTGTCGGACAGAGGTCTGTTGAGTTTTTCTTGACATTTTAAATGTTCCATGGCACACTGTGAGCCTGCTGTGCACACCAGGGATTCCTGCAGTGTTTGAGAACCATGGGTTTTATACATAGAAGTGCTCTGTGACATGTTACCTGGGATCCTGCAGTGGCCCAGCACAGCTTGTTGGCTTGGGAGGAGCAAACCCTGAATAGAGGGCACACCGCGGAGGGGTGAACAGGACGTGGCCATGAATGCACTCGTGTGCCAATAAATCTTTACTTTACTTTCCAAACAAACTTATTGTACTTTCTAATACAACTCTAAACCTGGGCACTCACTCCATTTGCCCTTGTCACTGTGAAGGTATGGACAGCACTGTGTGAGAGAAGAAAATGCCACCCAATGACAGGATTCAGACAAAACCAGAGGAGTTAAGTCCCCACCATTATTTTACTTGGAGTGAATGAGGCTCTTCTTTACAAACAACAGCTGCTTGTGACAAATGTTCGATATATGGGTTTGACCAAGGACAGAATTTCATTCTGCGATTTCTTTTTATGAAGTGGAGAGATGTTGCTCTTCTCTTTACTTCAAGTACTGTGTGAAATTCTCTCAGGTGCTGAATGAGTTCAAGGTGTGGTTTGTCAGGCTCCCAGCTCTTACCTCCCTCAAAGTTATGGTGAAATAACTACTGCACACGATCTGTGAGGAATGATTGAACGTTTCCCCCTCACATAGCACTTTAAAAGTAACTGTCCATTTAATTTTTTTTTTTCTTTTGGTGGTGCTGCAGGCTTGCAGCATCCTAGTTCCCCCACCAGGGATCAAACCTGTGCCCCATGCAGTGGAAGCCTGGAGTCCCAACCACTGGACCGCCAGGGAATTCCCAATAATGGTCCATTTAATTCCCTCTCTGGGATTCAGGGCACACTCAGCCAAATTTACCAGAAATGAAAACCCACTGGTAACTGGCCTCACCAGGCACTGAACTTTGAGAACAATTTATTAAAAAGAAATCTTGCAGAAGTCTTGTCATACACTTAGCCCTCTTTGAGAATTCTGCCCAGTGGAATTGATGAGGCAGGCACTGCTGAGAGGAGGGGGAACCTGAGAGGGAGTAGATGAGGACGGTGGGGTGGAGGATTCCCACAGTGAGATGGTCTTCTCCCTGGAGAGCGAGCCTGGCACTGGTCCTGTCTCACTCTAGGACAGGATGCAGATCCTTCTCACACCAGACCACACCAGCCGAGAAGCTGAACTTGACATAAAAGGAAGAGAGTCAATGGGAACTTGGGGTAAAAACTTCAATAAAGGTAATATTAAATACAGGCTGTTTTCAGTTTAGTCACATGTGTGCTGTCTACACTTTATTATGGATTTCAGATTAACAGGATCAGGAATCAGATTTTTAGTTTGTGAAGGGGCAACACATTAGAGAAGGTAGCTTCTATTATAGAGGTCTTACTGTGTGTCAGGCAGTGTGATGGGCATTATTATTACTTTTTTTTTTAACAGAGCCTGATAATGAATTCCAATCTATTAACTCAAATGGCGACAGATCACCCAGGATCTGTGCTTTTCTCAAGGCACTTTCATGATGAAGGGGAGCAGAATATAACACTCTAAAATGTGCCACTTTGGGGCTTCCCTGGTGGCGCAGTGGTTGAGAGTCTGCCTGCCAATGCAGGGGATGCGGGTTCGTGCCCCGGTCCCGGAAGATCCCACACGCTGCAGAGCGGCTGGGCCCGTGAGCTATGGCTGCTGAGCCTGCGTGTCCGGAGTCTGTGCTCCGCAGTGGGAGAGGCCACAACAGTGAGAGGCCCGTGTACCGCAAAAAAAAGAAAAAAGAAAAAAAAAAAAGTGCCACTTTGGCCTGTGAGTTATTTTGATAACATAATGATAGGTGCTTGGCAGCTTGGTAAGCACAGAACTAAAACAAAGATAGTTCTCTTTTTTCAAAGATTATTTCCATTAACAATAATTAATATTATTAATAATTAATATAATAGTTGAGTCCTTCACTT
This sequence comes from Lipotes vexillifer, assembly GCF_000442215.2. Taxonomy (NCBI): domain Eukaryota; kingdom Metazoa; phylum Chordata; class Mammalia; order Artiodactyla; family Lipotidae; genus Lipotes; species Lipotes vexillifer. Next base: position 788,217 of record NW_006796074.1, read on the forward strand.
CACTCTTGTCTCTGGATAACTGATATCAGTAATTAGAACCAAAAGGTTCTACCACTGCAACATGCTGATATCTGACAAAGACCCTCCTGGACCAACTTTAGTCAGGCCAACCCTGAACCCTCTTCCCAACTAGGCCTTGACCTTGGGACCTCAATGTCTGTCTTTGTATCACTTAGTTTTAAGAAGAATCTTGCTAAGTCATCTTAGCAAGAATCCCCCACCCTCAATATCAGATCATCCTCAATATCTGGTCCAATTCCTCATCCCTCACCATCCACCAGATGCTGTCTGGTCACCCTGGCCTGATTTCAGCAAGAATCCTATCAAGTCAGTTTAACTAGAAATCCCCTCCTTACCACTGATATTTCCTCTTAGTAATTTTCCATCCACCAACTCCTCCTCCTCCAACGTGCTCCTTGGCTATTAATCCCCACGTGTCCATACTGCATTTGGAATTGAGCCCAGTTTTACAGTGAGATCTCTTTTTTCCTATTATAATAGTTCCTGAATAAAATCTGTTTTTAACACTTTAATTACTATTCAGCTTTGGTTTTCTTTAACACATCACAACAATATATTCTTATTCTGAATCTCTCCTTTTGCTAGAATCCTTGCATATTGCTACCCTGTGTCCACCCTTTCCTTTCCTAATGGTAATATTACAAGGGGTAAAATCGCTGGGTTAGGTCCAGAAAGTTGAACAGCAGAAGCATGTCTTCTATAGAGTTGAGTTTTAACACAGCAAGTTGGATAAAACCCAGTCCCTTAAGTATAGAACATAATGTACATTGACACAGGTCACCACTGGCCAGAACACAATTGTAACTGAGCCCAAGCACAGCAGAAAGAGAGAGAGAGAAAGGGAGGGAGGGAGAAGGAGGGGGAGGGGGGGGGAGAGAGAGAGAGAGAGAGAGAGAGAGAGAGAGAGAGAGAGATTCACTGGGGCTGTGGAGCTTGGGAACACACAGAAGCTTTGTCTGAATGGCTGGCAGCTCAGAGGGTGTCTATTCCTCTGATTACCATTGAAAGCTGGGGACTGTATAGCTCAAAATCTGTGAGATCCAGTCAAAGTCTTAGAGGAGACAGATTTGCTCTCAAAGTGAGGATTGAAGGGCAAAAAATGAAGAAACGTTTTGGTTTCTCTCAGATTTGATCAACTCATTATTATTTACCTTGCAATAATTAAATGGTCTTATAGCTATTTATAAAGGTCATTTTTTTCATATTTCTACAGGAAAAATAGGATTGTTGTCATTAATCTGGACATCTCTTGGCCTTTTAAATTTTAATAAAAAACAACATTTACAACACATATTTTGGTACATAATTTTGTTAGGTAAACAACAATTGTCTGATTGTGGATATGAGTTTATGCACATTTAACTTTCTAGGGAGAATATGGAGATGTCCTTCTCTCACCAGTGTCTTTCCTAAGGTAACGTTTTTCTGTGGATGATTCACTCACTTTGTACTAACTTTCAGTGATTCCCCCTAACACGATGTTCGCCATACCCTCTAACCCCTTTTATGCTTGACTCTCTATGTGCTGATATAAACTAGTATTATGTTTCACTGCTACAGTATGGATTTATTTTTAGAGTGATAAAAATGTTACGGAATTAGATAGTGGCGATGCCTCCGTAACCCTGTGAATTTATTAAAAGTCTCTAAATTTTACACTGTAAAATTGTGAATATTATGGTATGCAAATTATATCTCAATATAAAACAATTACTTTTTTTTTCTTTTGGTGAAAAGTGGCAGGTTAACTACACATGCTTATTTTATCTACTTTTATCTCCCCCTAAATTACTAAAATTTTAGTAGTAAAATATTTTTAAAAGGTAAAGAATTAAAAACAATTTTTACTCCCACAGGGGCAGTAGAAAATTTTCAAAAAGGTTTTAACCCATCAAAGAAAAGGAGACACCAAAAGATGAGTGATTATAACACAATTTGGGGGGTAGAAATGAGTGGAGGACAGTAAATGGCTTGGCCAACTGGAGGAAGTTCCATTTTAAGAGCTGGCAGGGGCCATGCCCGAGAAAAGCGTGTCAAAAGGATGTGTCAAAAGACCAAGGGTCTACAGGCTTGGGGGACCAGGTATAGTGGAAAGCAGGATAAGGTGTGGGGAAGGTGCACATTCTGAACAAATTTCCAACTTCACTGCACAGCTTGCCCTAGTTCCTGGAAGTTTATTATGGAGAAATTTCTAGACTCAGAAACTGTGGAGAGCAGCGTGATGGGCAGGGCTTAGAAAAGGGAAGATCCACATACTCACGGGGCTCCCTTGCCCACCCTGATCACAGAATATCAGTAGTAAGATATTCAAACTCCTCCACCTTCCCTACCCTGCCAGGCTGGAAAATGGATTGCTCTTTCTTGAAGAAACTGAATGACCCCAGGGGAAAATCTTCCAGCTACTTGGATTTTGAGGTCTGCCCATGTGAAGGCCAGCATAGCTGCCCATTCCACCACTCATCAACAAGCCCCGGGCTTGTACTTGGAGTCATAGTCCCGTGACCGTCCAGTGTTCAGGACCACCAGAGCCCATGCTCTGAACCACCTCACTCCACGTAGCCCTCAAGCACATCCACGGCAGCACAAGCACAGCCCTGGCTTCATCGTAGTAGTGAATCAGCCAGCACACATTTATAACTCGTTAACTTGCTACTCAGAGAAAGATGTTAGTGTACAATGAGATTTCTACTGGCTGTTTGTAGTCTCATTGGATTGCCTTTTCAAGGTTCCCTGGGTGATTCTTTTTTGCGTACAATGAGACGAGAGCCTAAAAGGAAAATTGACGGCAATGTTGGCTTTTTTACCTAACTGTCAAGCAAGGCGTTCTGGGAATTCAAGAGGCAAGGCTGCTGTTGGTTGGATTAGTTTCAGAAGTGTCCTTCCATCTTTCAAATCATTAGCGTGTAGTTCTGCATATACAAAATGAAGTTTTGCAGAAGCACAGGGTTATAGGACCCATGAAATTTAACAGAGTCACAGAGCTATAGGACTCAATAGTGTGATCGCCAAATTTTAGGACAATGATAAGAAAATGCAAATGTCTAAGACTGAAGCCAATATTATCATGTTAATTGAATGAGATTCATCATTTACAGAAATCATGCACCAAAAGTGGTGATTTTTATTTACTTATTAATTTTTGCCTGTGTTGGGTCTTCGTTTCTGTGCGAGGGCTTTCTCTAGTTGTGGCGAGCGGGGGCCACTCTTCATCGCGGTGCGCAGGCCTCTCACTGTTGCGGCCTCTCTTGTTGTGGAGCACAAGCTCCAGACGCGCAGGCTCAGTAGTTGTGGCTCACAGGCCTAGTTGCTCTGCGGCATGTGGGATCTTCCCGGACCAAGGCTCAAACCTGTGTCCCCTGCATTGGCAGGCAGATTCTCAACCACTGCGCCACCAGGGAAGCCCCAAAGTGGTGATTTTTTAAAAGTTTTTATATATTTGAATGCAAAGGGTAATTGTCACAGAATCTTCCAAATCCAGTCTCAGTTGTGACTAGACTGAGGTAGTCTTGTTATGAGGGTATGTGTATATGAGGGTAGGCGTGTGTGAATGTTAGTCTTGGGGGTGTGTGTATGTAGGTGTGTTAGCAAGGGGAGTGTGGATGGGTATTTAATCTGCATACGGTATGGAAACAGAAGCCTAAAAATAAAGATCTGTCAGTGTGACTCCAACTCTGTTCATGGCTTGTGGGTTCGGCATGTGGTGTGTGGCGTGGCATATAGCATGGTGGGGTGAGATGGTTGCTGTGGTGGGGTGGCTCATTGGTGGAAGGGTGTGTGGTTTGCTGGGGTGAGTTGGTGTGGACTGAGCCTTAGTGAGGGGCTTGACATGGGGTGTTAATTATGTGGGCTGTGGGAGGTGGAAGACCAGAATATGCGAGTGTGTGTGGGGATAGCGTGTAGATATGGTGTGTGTGCATGTAGATATGGTGTGTGTGTGTGTGTGTGTGTGTGTGTGTGTGTGATACAGTTGTAGCTTAGCTTAGCTTTTGTTTAGATTTTCTTTTGCTCTTTGTTTTGGTCTTTGTTTTTGTCTTTGTTTGGCCTTTGTTTTGTCTTTGTTTCATTCTTTGTTTAAACTTTCTTTGGCTTTTGTTTGGTCTTTCTTTAGCCTTTTGTTTAAACTTTGTGTGGCCTTTTTGTAGTCTTTGTGCAGCTTTTGTTTTCAAGTGGATCTTGGCTGAGAACTCATCAAAAACACCTTGTGTAATGAAAACCCCGGATATATAATCTGTCCCTATATATTCTGCATGCATTGAGGTAGCCTCAACCCCCCCAGGGACCTGGTGCAGACGTGGAACCTGTTTCACACAACTGCTACTTGAAGGTAAGGTGATGCCACTGGTTTTCATCTCACTTCATGCTCTGCTTCATCTTCAGGTGGCAAGTGCACATTTTTGTATGGGCTGTTTCTTTATATCCCAGGGGAAACGAGGTAACAACAGTCAAGATTGGGAGGAGATAGAAGAATGGAGGAGATAAGCACAGAGGACACCAGGGTTATTCCACTGCGGGCAGAGGGCCTTCCTGGAAGGTTCTGGCTAGTGTTCGGGATTGTCTGAGACTCAGGAGCGTCTCCGAACCTTAATCCAAGTTCTCCTGGGTTTAAAGTCTCATGTTACTGGAGCTAGATCAATAGCATTTACTGGCTTTTTCTTTTTTTCCCCCTGTTTCTTCTTTTATTGCTTGTCATAATTTGAAAAAGAGTTTTTCTTCTTATGTAGGAAGAGCTTCTTTCCTCATACAGCCGGGTTTATGTGTGGGGAGTACTACTGGAACAACAAAGCCTAAATCTTGCTAGAATTTTGCTCCCTGTAGACTCGCAGCCTTCAATGGAAGGACATTAATGCTTTGTCTTGTACAGAATTTCCTGAAAATCACGGAGGTTTTCAATGTTGTGGTTGACAGAAAAAGGAATGAAAAGATTATGTGTGAGGGGAATAAAGTAATGAACCTGGCTAGAATACTAGGAGGAAAATGGGGGAAAGTATTTTAAATGCTTAGTGAATAAAACATGAGAGAGAACAGACTGCCGTCAGATGTGCAGCTATGCCATTTTACGATCATCTAGAAAAACAGGAGAATGCCTTGGTAGGTGGATTTTAAAATTTTTTCGGATTTACAAAAAAATTACCAACAGTACAAAAATTTCAGATGTACCCCCATCAGCCAAATGTTGACATTTTACCATATTTGCTTTATCACTCCCTCTCTGTATACACATTTATATATTTTTTTCTGAGACTTTTGAGACTACATTACAGACATGATCCAAATCAGAAAATTAACATTGAAAAAATGGTGTTGTCTGATCTACAGACATCTAGATTTCATCAATTGTCCCAGGAGTTGATCCGGGATCACCCATCACCTTTAGTTGTCACGTCTCTTTAATGTCCCTTAATCTGGAAGAGGCCTGAGACAGTCATTCTCCTTCATGATCTTGACCGTTTTAAAGAGTAGAGGCCCATTATTTTGTTAAATGTCCTCAATTTGGGTTTGGTCTAATGTCTTCTCATGATTAGGTCAGGAGTATGCAGTTTTGGAAGGAATAGGCTTGCATTTTAGATCATACATAGCCAAATTCATTCTTGAAGCTTGAATTGTACAAATTTTTAATTCGAGGTCTTATTCATCTAATGGTAACTAGGATTTTAAATGAGTACCTAAAATCTTACAAGAAAATACAAAAAAATGAAAAATCCAGAGCTTTTACATGTAATTCTCAAGTATTCACCACAAGTGTATAAGTGTTGTCTTTGAATTACAAATAGTACTTACAATGATATGTACATGAACTTGATAGGCATGTAGTGAAGTATTTATCAAGATACTTCATGTGTGTTGGATTCATGTCTACTGCTCTATGAGTATTCATTTCATCAGTGTGATCATTCTTTTCTAAGTAAAAGCATCTGCTAAAAACAGAGTTCAATAAAGAGCTGTCCTGATTAGCAACTTTGGGTTCACTGACGTTTAGCATGTTGACAGGGTATCTGGTAGAGAAAGAACTTTCATTTTGTTTGTTTGTAAGTGGGAAAACTTCTGTTTGGAGGTATCTGGCAGCTATCATTCCAGAAGTGGAGACTTTGATTTCCTAGCAGACTTCCTTTATTTGGGGAGTATTACTAAACTGCATTCTTTAGATAAGCAAATATAAAGCATCCATTTTTTTTTTCTCAGAGAAAACTTTGAAGTCATCATAAATCTGAACGTGGGGCAATTGATTAAACTTGATATACGATCTCTGTGGTCAAGTGAATGTATTATGGTTTTAACAGAACTGTTGCCTGGATGAGGTAGATAACTATTTTCTTTCCTAAACATGGAGTTAGATTAGAAGTTTGGGGTTCTGCATGTGGTGCAGTTTAATGTTGAGGAACTCAGCTTTTGGGAAATGTAGCGTTACTTATTATGATTGCTTTATCTGGGCCATCGAAGTCACTCTGGAGGTTGAGGAACTATTTTGACTTAAAGGGTTATGTGTTCCCACGATGAACATTTTCCTATATCTTCCTATCGTGTAATTTTATTATATGCTGAACACGGTAGATAGTAGATTGTAGAGGTTCTGGATTATGCTAAATTACTGGAGGATCCCCTTGATCCTGTCCAGGCTTGGTTTTAGGCCTTGTTAGGGCAGACTTACTTCATCTTTGCTCTTTCTCCTAGGCATATAAGACCCCTTTGTTTAAACAACACTTCCAAGATCTGAGATGTATTAAGAAAGAAGGGACAGATGGTATGAATAGTCACATAAACCTCCGTAGTGCATGAGAAACCAATATTGATATTTTCTAGAAGTTCTCAGTTTGATGCCTTGTCAAAGCGGATCCTTCATTGAGTTTATAGTGCAAAAACTACATCATGATCCTTCCTAGGGCTGTGATTGTGAAGCTTGGTGATTAAGACACTTGATTTAACTACAACCTCAGTAATCAAAACACTAAATTAACCAGAACACATTCTACTGCTTCAATTCTAGGGAAAAAAGAAGCCAATGATACCAAGAAAAGCTCATAACAGAGATCTATTCACCAGATGTGTATGGATGAAAATACAGGTACAAATGAATCTCTTATTCTCTTTTGGATCAGCATCTAAATTCCAGTATAATGATTACTAGTATTCAGAATGTCAAAGTAGAATGTAGAATCAGCAAAAGACGGAGCAATCAAACTTTCAATAAGAGTTACACACTTTAAAAAACTGTTCCAGGTGTCTTACAGTGTTCTAGGTTTGGGGTATAGAAATATGAGAAAAACACTTCCTTGCATCAGTCGGAGGGACTATGACCCAAGCCACCATTTGTCCACCTTTGACGAACCCATGTACCACAGTGTGTAGTCAAATGGAAAAGGAGACTTCATCCCCTGTAGCCTCAAACTCTACTCAGGAGATTCCTTCCATCTCATTATCTTAACTGAATCCAGCCAGTCTTCTGAGAACAAGGCTTCATCTGTCAGCCTGTCAAGTGAGGGCCATTTTACACTCCAAGTAGCTCCAGATCTGAGAGTGGGGCAGTGTTCTCCCCGTTGCCACGTTCAGGCCACTGCTCCTTCACTCTCTAGTTATTCCTCCATAATTTGAAGCTTGTGCTCCATTCCCTGTGTCAGTCTGCATCTGACTTCCCAGTCACTCCTCCTCTTTCACCGATAATTTCATAACCAGACTCCGTACTCCCCCACTCCCTCTCCACTTCAGCTCCATCCATCGACTTAGATGACTTTAGTGTCCATGTGACTAAACTATCACTACTCCAGTGAATTACCCACTCTGTCTCATCCATCCACCGTCGTGCTGTGGAACTTAGCAATACTCGAAACTACTCAATCTCTGAATCAAACAGTGCAAACATCTAGCATCTCATTCACAACCTTCCTTTTTTCAACTTTATTTGTTAAGTGCCCCACTATGACTATTCTTTCACTAGGTACTTCTGATTGACTTGCCCCTTCACCTCCCCATCCATTTATGAATCCATTCACCCATCCATTCAACAATTCATTCACCCATCCATTCATCAATCACTCATTTCTACCTTTTATTTTCTTCCTATTATGAATAGATGCTAGGATTTATCACTTCAATTTTTCTCCTGCAAATTCTCTGGCAAACTCCAATCCTAGATGAACCTATATGTCTTCTCCATATCTCCACCCAGGCTGCTAAGAACATCTGGAGAAAAACACAATGAAGCAGACTGGTACCACTGCAAATTAATGATCAGTAACCTCAACTAGGCCCTCAAAAATACCCAGTAGCTTGGTCTAAAAATTTCTGCAAAATCTCTTTTAAGCCCATTCTATTCTTCTTAAATCTCCAACTCTCTCTCAGCTGATAACCTTGCCTCTGTTTCACTGGAAAAATGGAAGCTATTAGATGGGAACTTCATACAGCCAGTGTTTTCCCTCTTCCAACAAAAGCCAACCCTTCTACGTGTGCTCCGAACTCCATCTCCTCAGGTTTCACTCAAGAACACTAATTATTTTACCTCTTTCTTATTTTATTTCAATCTCTTCCTCTCTATTAGACCCTTTTCCATCAGCATTTATGCATGCTCTCATCTGTCTCATTACAACAAAAAATAAATCAACAAATGAACAAATCACCGTTCCCCACCTCCAAAAAAAAAGCCCCCTGGAAACCACAGGCTTCTCTATCTTCCACCAGTCTCCTCCCCTTTACTCTCAAATTTCTGGCCTGAGTTGCATATAGTTTCTCCTTCCAATTCCGCAGCCCCTTTTCCCTCCACAAACCCTCTAATCTAACTTGTTTCAACCACTCCATGGAGACAATTCTTGTTAAATTCACCAAATATTTCCATATCACTTAAGCTAATGTACTTTTTATAGTCTTCATATCACACCACCTCTCAGAATCATTCTACAACTTTGACCACTCCCTATGTTGAAATAATCCTTCCTCTGGCTCCTACGATACCACATGCTCCAGTTTCCCTTCTTCCTCTCTGATTCTTCTCTTTTTCCTTTGCCAATCACTGTTCCTCCACCTAAACTGCAAATGTGGGAGTGCCCCAGGACATAGTCATACCCTCTTCTCATTCCATGTTCTGCCACCTGGGCAATCCCTTCCATCCCCACGGCTTCAATTGCCACCTATACTCCAACAACTTTCGAATTCTATCTCCTACCCACACTTCTCTGAACTCTCCACTTGATGTCTCTATCTAGATGCCCCTCAAACACCTCAGCTCGAATGCATTTAAAACTGAACTCATGATTTAGCCTCTTCCTTCAAAGTTTCTCCTCCAGTGGATGCTTCCAACACCGACGTAGTTGCTCAAACTATATACCTTGGAGTCACCTTTGACCACTCTTGCTTCTTTGAGGTGAATGATTTCGGTAAAATATGGTAAATACAAATTGCAAAATGGAACAAAGATAAGTGGCATTTCATCAAACTGAGGAAGTCTACCGGCATCACTGCTATTGGCTGACTCAGATGGTGACCTTGGACACAAAATTTGGGAAAAGGTGTGGTTGACAATCAGTGCTTATTTCAGCTCATCTCTAGCCTGGCCTGTTTGTCTCCCTGAGACTGACGCCCTTGGAGAACACAAAGGCAGAACCCGAGGCAGATTAGAAGCTCTCACCATACAATAGCTGTCAGTGGAGCAATGAATCAGTCCATCGGGTAATTTAGGTTCTCTTCTTTAGCCCCCGCCCCTATGACTGTAGGCCAAATTAACATTTAGGTTTTTTCTATAAGACAATGCAAATCTGGAAGATTGATTTCCTTCTCCATCATTCAGGAAGAAATTATAAGAGAGAGGATTTGTGTAACCTACATATGTGGGCATTCCAGAATCCCATCATTTTCACAGAGAAAGAGAAACATATTTTCCTTATTTCTTACATCACAAACACTGGATTAAGAAAGACAAATAACTTAATTTTTCGCAACTTGAAAAAATAACAAAATAATAAGATGGTCTCTGTGGAGAGATCATTTTATGTTAAAACCTTAATTCTTAGAATAGCCCTGCCGGGAATCTGACAAAAGCAGCTGGAGTCCTATATGACATCCCAGGGGACAGAAGCCCCTGGGAATTTTAAAGACCCTTTCAAATCAATCACGCTTAATACTCATTCATCGAGTAGAAGGAGCAGCAGAACACTGAGGATTCAGACAGAAATCCTTCCCTCAGAGAGTTCAAACTCAGGTCACAGACCTACAGCCAATTATTATAACATAGTGGGATGTGTTCACCAACAGAAGTATGTACAAATTATAGCCCAGAGGAGGGGTGGATCCTTTGACGAGGTGAGATCTTAGCTGGGTTGTTCACAATGAATAGGAGTTTACTACACAACCATGATGGGGAAAAGGCATTCCAGGAAAAGGAAACAGTATGTTCAGGGGCATCTTTTGATCATGGGATGATGCTTCCGTCCTAAAGCAGTTGCGGAGGGCGGGGGGAGGTGGGAGACAAAGGGGAAAGGTGGACAGGGACCAAATCATGGGGAGTCTTATGTGCCATATTATTAAAGAAGCGAGGACTTTGCTCTGTAACTGGGGAGAGTCTCCGTGGTTTTGCGTAGGGAATATGGATAGATGAGGAGACAGACTCATGTTTTTGGTTCCTTCTCCTGGACTCTCTTGTCCCCTGTCTGTAGAAAAGTATGGGATTATTCATTCACCTACAGTCCTAGTGTAAGTTCTCTTGATAAGCTAAAACCATGTATTTTGAAATTTTAGATGTAAGAAAATGATGAACATTGTGTTATTAAAATTACATTCAGAAAATTACTGTACTTCTTACATGTTTATCGAGCTCCGCTATAATAAGCAAGGTTTTCACTCCTAAAACATTTTCTAAATATATTATCTTTGTGCTAAGGATACCAACCTTGGGTCACACTTGTTCCCTTCCCTACGATAGCCGGGGGTTAGGCAGAGTTTGTTCAATCAGAAAGGGCTTTTGCATGGGTCTGTGAGACAGTTATCTGTGCGCAGTGTTGTCCTTGGACCACTTTAATTTGTCTTTATCACCTGGAAACAAAGCAAAGCAATGAGGGCTTTGTTTTGTCTTCCCAAATGAGTTGCCAACTTCAAGACAACAGTATCCTCTTAAGCTATTATTTTTTCATAGCTTCAGCAGCTCCCCAAATCAGTGCTGGAGCTTGGCAAGATGACGCTCTCTGTGGAAAAGCACTCTGATTCAAAATAAATATCTGTATGAAGCTTTCCATTACCGGGGGGAACTGGTTTCCCAACAAGAATCTACTGTGCAACATTCAATTAGTAATAAACAATTTGGTTGCCAAGGAGACAAATGAATAAATGAGTACAAATGGATAAAGCCATCCTTAGAGACATCTTGTGGACCAATCAACACGGAAGCCATTGTCTTTTACTGTGTAAATCTACTCTCAGGGGAAAGCATTAGCCCCTGACCTGAGAGAGAATTAGCAAGGTTTAGGAAGCTATTCAAGATCTCTAAGGGAGGTGGTGAATGTGGAATGAATTTGCTCCTCAGTGATAGTGGTTTTCACAGCAGAGGATTTGGGGCTGTGCAGCCTTTGGCAGGATGTGGTAGGGCTACGTGAAAGAAGACTGGGCCTGCGGTGGAACTTTTGAAGCCTCAGTTTTTTATTCCAGATACAGCTCCTCAACAAAGCACCCAAGTGCATTCCTCACCTGCAGCAAGCGTGCCCTGTGGCAGCCTGGGACAGTGCCTTGAGCACTGAATGCACCAGCCCCTGTACCCCTCCCTGCGCTCTGATCGGCTGCCTTTCCCCCTCCTTCAACAACGTTATCCCCTCACCCCCTTTTCAGGCCAGTCAGAAGGGGCGTGAATTGACATTCCCTTGCTGCTATTGTCTCTTTCCTTGAGTCCTATAGAATTAAACGTATTTGTATATGATTACTAGCTTTTAAAGATTCGTCTCTTTCTATTAGTTGCCCATTTAAAAATATTTGTAGTTTGTTTTTTCTTAAACATTCTGATTATTAAAACTTTATACTTTTATGTATTCATACATTTTCTTCTATACTGGCACAGGTCTTTTAACTTGTAACCACAGTGGTATCTTTTATTCTATAAAATCATAATCTTTGCTTCCCTCCTCTTCACGTGTGCTGAGTTAGAAGCTGCATGCTGTCAGGATTAGGAATACAGACTAGCCTACCTTGGTTGGAATCCTGGGGCTCCCATGTTCTAGCTCTGTGTCCTTGGGTGGGTTATCTGACTTCTCTGTATCTCAGCTTACTCATTTGCAAAGCGGGGCTATTGTGAGGTCGTGAGAATTAAGTGAGTTAAATACATAAAGCCCTTGAATAGTGTTTGGCTTCCATCTCATGACATGCGTTTGCTATCATTTTTCTTGTTGGGGTCTTTTGTCTACTTCATTTTGTCTCCCTTTTGAGTAGTTAAACCATTTCCCATTTACAAAAAAAATGCCCCCTCTGTTATGAACCATGCTTCTATACATATGTGGGTCTGTTTCTGGGCTCTCTATTCTGTCCTATTGATTTATTGGTCTATTCTCAAGCCAATACTCTACTGTCTTAATTAGTATAGTTTATGACGAGCGTTGATACTTGGTAGGGCAAAACCCTATTCTTATTCAAAATTGTCTTGGCTCGTCTTGGTCCTTTATACTTCCATAAGAACCATGAAATCATCTTGCTAATTACATGAAAATCTGATATATTTATTGGAATTGCATTAAATTTATAGATTTATTAAGAGAGCGCATACTTAGGATATTGGCTATTTCTTTTGCAGCCTTCAAAAGGATTTGCAAATTTCTTCATGAAAGTCTTGCGTTTCTTTTATCAGATATACTTCTACCTGTAAGTGTCCTATGGTTTTGTAGTCAGTGTGAATGGCTTCTTTTACTTTTACATTTTCAAGTTGGATCCTCTTGACCTACAGAAATGATTTTGATTTTGGCGCATTGACCCTGGGTCCAGAAATCTCACTGGACTTTCTTTAAGTTCTAACAGCTTGCGGAGTCTCACAGTTTTTTGTTTTGTTTTATTTTGTATTTTGTACCGGTTAGGATTTCAGGTGCCGTGTTGAAGAATAGTAATGACAGCATCCTTCTTGGGGTGTCTGATTTGGATGAAAATGTTTCTAAGATTTCACCAGCAGTAAGCTCTGATTGTGGATATTTTGGTAGCTAGCTCCTTATAATGTTAAGGGCATCCCTTTCCCTTACCACTATGCTAAGGGTATTTATCAAGAATGGGAATTGAATTTTTTCCCCACAAGAATTTACACATATTAATTACTGCTTTATTTCTAGGTATCTAAAGATTTTTGTTGCTACTGTGAATAAATTTTTTTCTAGTTATTCTCTTCCCTTTCTATACTCTCTTTCTCCCTGGCTGTTCTCCTGTGTTCCCTTGGCTGTAAATCTCATCTGTATGTCAAATACACTTAAATTTATTTCTCATCCTCTCTCTCTCTCTCGAAATCTCCTGACCCATGTGGCCAATTACTTCCTTTCACAGCTGCTTGGAGGCTTCATAAGTTTCTCAAACTGAACATGCCTCAGACTAAATATTTGACTCTTCCCTTTCCCCATCCCTAAACCTGTTCCCATCTTAGCAAAATGATTCGTCATCTACCTTAATTTCTCTTGGAGAAATCCTGTTTGTCCTTCCTTCCTGCCTACGTTCAATCTATCTGCATGTCTTGTTCATTGCTGGGCTTCCTTTCCTGCTCACTCTCTACTCTGACCTTTAGCAATTTTGAGGAGCTGAGAGGACACCTGGACCAGAATAGGAGGCTGCTGGGTAGGGGCCCTGATGACTGGTGGCTTTGGTGGGTCAAGTGGTCAGCAGTAACATGTGTCATTCATGCCAAGGGGCCGGTGAGACCAGACAAGGTACCTATGGCAGAGTCCGGCAGAGAAGGACACCACAAAGACCAGCCACTCCTTCCCTCATTGCCACGAGGACTCTTGGCTTCCCCATACTCTTTTCCACCTTGAGAAGGAATAGAGGGAGGTAAGGAATAGTCCTGATAAGGAGCTGAACTTTAACTGACTACTTATTAGCAAGAGACAGTTTATGCCAGAAACAATCGAGGCAGTATGAATTCAGAGGTTCTCCTTGCCCTGTCCCTTCTCCTTTCTTGTAGTATTGTATCAATTATACAATTATAGAGCAATGAAAAAGTTATGTGATTTTTTTTTTTTTTGGTACAACTGAGCTGAATTTTAATAAATCTGAAATTTCTTGCTTTATTAACTTAAAAAATTTTTCCCAAGTATATATTAAACCACCCCTTCCTTAATCCATGTAACGTATTAAGAGATCTTGGGACTGATCACTGTCCTCCTTTGGAGTTTTGATCTCTGAAGCCAGAATATTGTTCTCACAGAGGGTTCAGGCCCTAGGTAGTGAGTTGCCTCCTGTCCTTCCCATGTTGAGTTCTCTAATCACAAGACAAGGGCAGCCTTTGCTCATGGTTCTGAGGGATCTGATTGACAAGAATTGGATAAATGTACTGTCTTCCAAATACTGACCTGCATCCACCCTTCACTTGGTACAGCCTGTACCCATTTCCACGTCTGACTTCCCGTGACCCGATGGAGATGTAGCATGGCAGCTTACAACTTGCACTGTCTTTCTTTCCAGAGGACCACCTGGGACTAAGGGCCACATGCCGCTTCTATTAAATAATTACCCCACACCCCAACTGCTTTTTAAAAAAGATGGTAGAAAGGAAGGAAGTCTGGATGGAAGGAAGAAAATCCGTTTTATGTTCCCGGTTCTCATTTCCACCTGCAGTCTCCTTAGGGAATAGTGAGAGTGTGTTTAAAGATACCTATGACATTGGTAGGTAGTAGAGATGCTAGTGCCATCTCTAGAATATGTAATTGATTTAGGCTTGCTAATTAATTTGCATGAACTAAGAAAAGTTATAGTGGGCTCACAACCAATCAGAATGGCCATTATTAAGAAGTCTACAAATAATAAATGCTGGAGAGGGTGTGGAGAACACGGAACCCTCTTGCACTGTTGGCGGGAATGTAAATTGGTGCAGCCACTGTGGAAAACGTTATGGAGCTTCCTTAAAAAACTAAAAATAGAATTACCAAATGATCCAGCAATCCCACTCCTGGGCACATACCCAGACAAAACCATAATTCAAAAAGATACATGCACTCCTATGTTCATAAGCAGCACTATGTACAATAGCCAAGACATGGAAACAACCTAAATGCCCATTGACAGATGAATGGATAAAGAAGATGTGGTACCTATATACAATGGAATATTACTCAGCCACAAAAAAGAATGAAATAATGCCATTTCCAGCAACATGGGTGGACCTAGAGATTATTATACTAAGTGAAGTAAGTGAGAAAGAGAAAGACAAATATCATATGATATCACTTACATGTGGAATCTAAAATATGACACAAATGAACTTATCTACGAAATGGAAACAGACTCACAGACATAAGGAACAGACTTGTGGTTGCCAAGGGGGTGGCAGTGAGGGAGGGAAGGATTGGGAGTTTGGGATTAGCAGATGCAAACTACGGTATACAGGACGGATAAACAACAAGGTCCTATTGTATAGCACAGGGAACTATATTCAGTATCCTGTGATAAACCATAATGGAAAAGAATATATACGTATAACTGAATCACTTTGCTGTACAGCAAAATTAACACTATGGTATAGTATAGTAAATATAGTATAGTAAATCAACTATACTTCAATAAAATTAATTAAAAAAAAAAGAAACAGAAAAGTGTAGTGGGTTCACAAAGCCTCTTATTTTTTTCCTAAAGAGCCCAGTTCTATAACTTTCAAGATCAGTTAGAAAAGTCCCTTCCTGTGTTGCCTTTTTCATTCATCAGACTCTGTTGCCTGAGTTAGAGCAGAGGTCCCTGAAGGACGTGGGACTGCTAAAGAGCATCTGGGGACAGGCAGCGACAGGCTGAGGCCTCCTGCAGCCATTGTGAGAGGCACCCTTTGTTCATGCTCTCCTTACTCAAGCATCTACTGAACACCTGTTCTGAATTAGGCATCAAAGAAAGCTCTGAGGGCAGAACACTTAGGGGCAACCCTACAGGTTCCAGATGCTCTCCTAGAGTTATATGCAGCACACAAGGCCAGGGCACAAAAGAGGGAGGAGTGATCATTTCTCCTCGGGGGAAGGGAAGGCTCTGGAAAGTCTCCCCAGGAAGTGACTTGGCTTTAGGCTGAGCCCCAAGGTGTTAGAAACATTTGCTGTGTAACTGTTGGTGGGAAGGAAGTAGGTGGAAGGAGCCCTAAGGCTCAAGGTCCAAAGGCTGAAATAATCCTGCCTCTTGGGGGCCAGGAAAAGCTGGGTTGGGCTGGAGGTACTCACCAGGGGAGAGTCCCTCCTTGAATAAAAGCCTTATTATTGAAAACAAGTAATCTTCCCCATGGACTTTTGCCTGCATCTCCTTGGCCAGAATGTGGTCACATAGGGAGTTGTATATATTTAACTGGGCATATCATGCTGCCAAACAAAATCAGGGTTTGTTATTGAAGGGCAGGGCAGATATTGGGTAGTCAGTAATCATACTGGCGATTATGAGTTTTCTATTATTATTATTATTATTATCATTACTATATGATTTTGGTGAGTTTACATAACTTCTTCAGGTTTCAATTTCCTCATCTCTAACATGGGGACAGTAGGGACTACCTGGAGGGTTATATTGGGAATTAAAAATGACAGCTATAAAGCATCTGGAGCATAGTAGGTGCACAATAAATAGTGAGGGGAGGTTCTTGTTCTCCCTTTGGTTCCTCTCCTTCACTTCCTTTTTCTCCTTCTTCAAATACCTGCCTCACTTTCCCCTCCTCTGTAGTTTTAGAGTATATGGAGACATCTGGAAAGCCTAGAAGAAATTGTACTTTACAGTTTCAAGTTCCGTCGCTTTTTTTCTCCTCATCCTGATAGACAGTTTATAATGATATTTGCTTTGCAATTAGGTAGTATAGTTTGTGAAAACATCATGTAGTGTTTATAATGATTTGTTTTTAGCCACGAAAGTAAATAATGATGTCTTTATTTCTTAAGCATTCAATTAATGCTTAAATTAAATGTCATGTGAGATACATAAAAAGTGTGTCTGAAGAAGTCAGTAGAAATAGGTCAAATGAATTTGAATGAATTCTTAGTGAAAGGAAAATGGAGTTTATGAAGCAAGTTATTTGTATTTGGTAGTGCTAGGTTCTTCACCTACTTTATTTTATTTAATACTATCAAAGCCCCTATGAGTTAAATGTTATTATTATTTTTTATCCCCCTCTATTATGGACTGAATGCTCGTGTCTCCCAAAATTCATATATTGAAATCTAATCCCCAGTGTGATGGTAGTTGGAGGTGGGACCTTTGGGAGGTGATTAGGTTATGAGGTTGGAGACCTCATGAATGGGATTAGTGCCCTTATTACAGAGACCCCAGAGAGCTCCCTCACCCATTCCACCATCTATGAACCAGGAAGTGGGCTCTCACCAGACACAGAATCTGCCGACACCTTCATCTGGAACTCCACAGCCTCCAGACTATGAGAAAGAAATTTCTGTTATTCACAAGCTGCCCAATTTATGGTATTTTTTATAGCACCCAAACTGAGGCAGACACCCTCTTTTAGGTGAGAACACTGAGTATATTAATTCAGAATTGTCTCTGACTGTTTGTAGCTGAAATAATAGTGGTTTAAACAAGGTGGAAGTTTGTTTCTCCTGTAAAACGTGGTCAGTGTTCAAGGATCCAGGCCTAGAACCACTGTCATCAAAGATTCAGGCTCCTCCAACTTTGTGCTCCACCAAGTGGCTTTATCTGCAAGGTTGAGCTATGATCCAAAAATAAATCGCTAGATTGTGGTTTGTGCCCAAGAATAAACTGCTAGATTGTAGCTTGTTCACATTCTTATCTTCCGTAGATAATTCCAAATTGTTTCTGGAAATACACAGTCCTTCAAAGCACACATGGAACATTTAAAAACGTTGACTGTGAAACATGAAGCTCAACCAATATCAGAGTCATTAATCATACAGACCACGCTCTGACCAGAATGCCTTAAAATCAGAAGTCAATGTAATAAAAATAACTTCATACACTTGGAAATTTTGCAACAGATTTTTAAAAGTAATTGATGAATCGAAGAAGAACTCATTCATATTTAAAATGAAGAGAAAATGAAAATTTTATGTGAATATTGTGGTATTCAGCTGAAGTCGTATGAAAAAGTTAGTCATAAATGCACACGTGAGAAGAGTTTGTCTCAAGAATACGTAAAAAGCACAAGAACATAAGCCTAAAGAAAACTGAAAAGAAGAAATAATAAATGCACTCAGAAATTAATGGACTAGGAAAAAAAAGAACAAAGACAAGCAGGAAACCCAAGAGCTTGTTTTTGAAAAGAATCGTAAAGTGGATAAGTTCTGGCAAGATTAATCAAGAAAATGAGAGAAGATGCAAATATATGATATAAACCATAAAGGGGGCTGCAGCTATAAATTTATCACAGATTTTAAAAGCTATAGGAAAATGCTATGAGTGACATTATGTCTACATCTATAAAACTTTATTTAAGAAATTAATGATTTTTCCAAGTATATAATTTGAAAAGTATGTAAGGTATGGTCTGACTTTTTATTAACTACATATTTACATGTAAATATTCTCAAGGCAAAAAATATGTTCAAATATTTTTACGTGGTTAACTATGAGATAAGAATTTAGGAATTTTTATCATTTTCCTTCATCCAAGTTTTTAAATTCTCAACAGTGAATAAGGTCTTAAAACCTACGAAGGACTGGTGAGGGAAGGACAGAGGAAGCACCCATGGGTCACACTCCCCTCGGGACCCTGCCCGAGTTTACACTGCAGCCCCCCACTGTGAGCCTCTGTGCTCTGGCAGGAGGTGCTGGCCACCGTACTGTCCTGATGTCTCCTCACGCCATCCTCTACCATTTCTTTCTTCAGGGAGCTGTTTCCCCAACTTTCAGTCTTTTCACCCTGGGACACGGACCCATGCACTTCTGCAGGCTTACCCCATCCTTGGACCCACCTCCAGTTCCCCAAAGTCCAGGCTGGTCCCATTGCCTGGACACCTGCTCCCTGGAGAGGAGGGCTGAGCACAGGGAGCTCAGACCATGTTGAGCCTGGTCAGATGGCACCAGATGCTGGAGTCACAGGGACCTGGGTTCAAATCCCCGTCTGCCTCTTACTGGCTCTTTGAACTTGGTCATATGCCTTACTTATCTCATCTTTAGTTTGTTGATGATAATGCCATATTAGAAAAATGAGGTAAAGTATATAAAACAGCCACCATATAATAGGGCATCAGGAAATGTGAATTATTTCTTCTGTCATTAGTTATTTGCCTGTAGTTACAACTAATTTACTAGGAAGCCTGGTATGGTGGGAAAGGATGGCTCCTGTGTATGTTGCTATGGCTCAGCATGTGGACCTTAGCATTTCTAAACTGGGGCATGGTGTGGGGCAGAGTTGGAGGGGAGTATATATAACCAATTACAATGTACCCCAAACTAAACGTGGTACTTCTGCTACCACAGGCAATAGTAGCCAGAGCCTCTCCACTGACTGTAAACATTTTACTAAAGGAAGGGGGGAAATGCTATGTTAAAGCTGGGTGAATTTTCAGTTGGTTAATCTAGAAGAATGTCAGGGGTCCAGGGCAGAGAACTGCTTTTCCATTAGGAACACATGTGATGAGTAACAAGCGGTTAGGCTGCTCCCTGCTGGACACGGTGGGCGAAGGCGGAGAGTAAGGACAGTTGCCAGGGAATAATACTTTGAGAACTTTCCCCTGACGTGCTGGGGAAGAGATGGCTGGGAGGGGGTCTAGATAGGCATAGAGTGGGCCCAGGCATCTTGTCAGGTGGGTGGGAATTGAAAATTCAGAGCAGAAATTTAGAGTCACAGGAGACTTAAAATCTCCCTCTTACCCCACGCCGGTCATTCATAAAAATTTGGGGCAAGTGCTAGATTTTCTGTTATTTGTGATGAGTGCCTGAACAATCTGGGGAAAGATGACCCCAGAAGGCTGGAGGAATTAGGGATGTCTGAGTTGCCTGTGAAAAGCTGAGTAACGTCATCTCCATGTGCTGGGAGCCTAAAGAAATGACTCCTGCTGCGTAGTCCTGGAGTGTTTCATTTCATTATTTCCCACGGGAGCAGAAACTTGAGCTGGACTTTGCCACATGTGCAGGGTTTGGTAGGGCTTTGGCAGATCCTCTTTTTTTTTTTTTTTTTTTTTTTCTTGCGGTCCCCGGGCCTCTCACTGTTTTGGCCTCTCCTGTTGCGGAGCACAGGCTCCGGACGCGCAGGCTCAGTGGCCATGGCTCACGGGCCCAGCCGCTCCGCGGCATGTGGGATCTTCCCGGACCGGGGCACGAACCCGTGTCCCCTGCATCGGCAGGCGGACTCTCAACCACTGCGCCACCAGGGAAGCCCTTGGCAGATCTTTAGGGTCATAACTGCAATGAATCAGATCCTAAAAATCAACTTTAGTTTCTCATTGGTCTAAAAATGCTTGTTTGTACAAAGCGTTTTTTTATTTGTTTGGTTTTTTTTTTTGATACTGCTGACCATCTCCTCCTCCTGCAAATTTGCAGATTTCTCTTCTAAGAGTCTGCAACTCCTCCCACCTCCCTGGCTGCCCCTGCTGCTCCTTCTCCCCTAGCTCGTCTTCCTGGAGCTTGAAGGTAGGCCCACTACTCCTCCTGGGAGCCTTCCCTGGCCTGGCTCCTCACTCAGCTCACACCCAGCACATCCACTCCCAAGGTTGTGCCTCTTCCATGAGGTGAAGGACCCTTGAGCCGACAGCTCTAGCTCCTGAGTTTCAGATGCCAGTTTCCACATGGATGTCATGAGCGCCTTAAATTCATGATATCCCAGACCAATGAGATGATCTCCCTCCCGCTCATCTATTCAGACTCCTGATCAGCTGATGGCATGACCACACTCCCAGTCACAAGGGCTAGATCCTTCGCAGTGATGGGTAGCTCCTGTGTTACCTCATCACCTGTGTCCAGGCACTGTCACCTCTCCCACACTGCCCTGAAGACCGGGTGGGCTCTCAGGTGGACTGCAATTCACCCTTCTGTATCTTTGCTTAGGAATCAACTGTTCCCAATCCTCCAAAAACCCTTATCTCTGCTGTCCAAATCTCAGGGCCAGATGTTTCTACCCATGTTTTACCTGCTTCCCGAGCCCAATGTATGGCCCCGCTCTTGTGAACTCTCCGTGCCATTGTCTCAGCACATTCTCATGTTCCACAGCATCCCTTCCTTGTATTGCACTTACTAACATTTATGCAACATTCCTCCATCTACAAGATGTCAGCAGGATGTTTAGCTGATCCATCCCCTCAGTCTCCTCAGAGACTTGTACGTGTTTGGGGTCAATGGGTAGGTTTTGTGGCCATGAGTACACCATGCGCATCCTTGCCCATCTTCCCAGCTGGCGGATACTTTTCTTGAGGATGGGACTAAACACGATTCAGCTTTGCATCCCCTACAGAGCCTGAGCTCTGTGCCTGGCACAACCTAAACATATCATAAATGCTGAAGTGGATGCTTGAAGGTAACCCTATTAATAATTTAGTATTTATTGTACCTTGAAGAACTCTAACATTAAAAGTTTTGGATAAAGCAGATGAGCCTATAAGAGAAACTGAGACAGAAGGGCTAGAGATGGAGGAGGGAATCTAGGAGAACATGGAGTGACAGGACAGGGAAGCATTTACATGGAGAGAGAGATCAAGCAAGAAGACGCTGGTCTGGCAGCATGGAGGTCTTTATGAGAAACACGTGTCTTTGGGAGGTAGGAACAGAAGCCAGATTGGAGTGCACTGAGGGGGAGGAGACGTAGAAATGGAGAAAGAGAGTGTTGATAACTTCTCAAGAACATTGCCTATAAAAGTGAGGAGTTATAGAGAGGAAAAGAGACATGAAAGTGAGATTCAGAGAGGATTCTCTTTCAAAATGGGATATTCATGAGTATGATTAAGAGCTTCTGAAGTAGGGAGGACTTTCTGAACTCAAATATAAAACCCTGAGTAAGAACTGGGAAACTTAATTACATAAAAATTAATTTTTTGCATGATAAAAGCAGGTGAAACATTGGGAAACAGCATTTGCAATATACATAACAGGTGCAACACATAATATGGACTCTACAGACTGAGGTGCAAAAGGTTGTATTTTCTTCTTATAACTACACTCAACTTGCTCCTCAGCCCTCACTTCTATCTGTAGCAGAAGACAACCCTATCAAAAAACAAAAAAGATACACAACATTGTAAATCAGCTATACTTCAATAAAAAACAATAGAAACCAACCAACAAACAAAAAATCAAAATATCCCCTCAGAGTAACTTAGTTGTTTTTAACGTATTCATCCTTAAAACCCAGATCATCCTCTCTGTCTTCAAAGAATCCATCCCCTTTTCATGGTTTCCTTTATCTTTGTACATACTTCTGTTGGTCGATGTCACCGTGTCTTGTAATTATATACTGCACGTCTGTGTGTACAACTTGACCTTGAGTTTGTTGAGAGGGGGGACATTCTCAGTGGCCTGTATATGCACATTACCTGTGTATATTTGTAGACTCTTGTTGGTTAATAGTCATTTAAGTCCCCTGTGTGTTTCAGTGTTTTGGAGTGTTAGGTAGGACTATCTCTGCATGTGTCACATTTCCACAAATGATGTTGTAGTAATTAAGTTTTTACCCCCCTTTCAGAATATTTCAAGAATCAAAACTCTCTAGTCTCTCCTCTTCCTCCTCTTCCTTTTCCTTTTTAACTGAGGTAAACAGTAAAATGCACAAAAATTAAGTGTAGAGCTCACTGAATTTTTACATATGTATACACCTGTGTAGTCATCTCCCAAATCAAGATCCAGAACGTTTTCTGCCCCCAGCAGGCTCCCTCCTGCCTCTTCTTAGTCAGACCCCACCTCCTCCAAATACAACTATGTTCTGATTTCTAGCACCATGTACTAGACTAGTTTTGCCTGTTTTTGAACCTCATATAAATTGAATCATACAGCGTGTATTCCTTTGTGTTTGGCTTCTTTTGTTCGACATTATGTTTGTGAGATTCAAACATGTTGACCTCCGTCTTACAGTCTGTTCTTTCTCATTCTGGTGTAGTATTTCATTGTATGAATAGAGATTATGCTTTCAGTAACAAAGCTTTCTTGGTTTTTTAGAGAAACGGCCATTCCTAAATCTAGAATATTATTTTGCCATAGATGTGTTTGGCTTTGTAATATTTTTTCCTGTCCTAAGTGGGTGGCTAATAAATAAGGAAAAAAAGAGTCCATTTTCAGAAAACATGATTTAAAAATACACAAATAAAAATTAACAAACTCTTCCCTTATATTGCCTAGGTACAAACTCTTAGGTGTAAGATAGGCTACAGGGATGTATTTGTACAACACGGGGAATATAGCCAATATTTTGTAATAACTGTAAATGGAGTGTAACCTTTAAAAATTGTATGTAAAATTTAAAAAAAGAACAAACTCCTAATTGAGTTCCTTTCCATAGAGCTGGGCAGGAAATTGACCTTCCAGATTCAGGATGGAGGATAGCCCTGAATGTTAACTTGGACCATGGGAGTAGCAGGGAGTGGGTTCCTTGAGTAGAAAGCTCCCTCACATGAATGTGCTGTTTTATGTCTCCCCACCTCCCGCCGCATCACTGATTTCCAGTGAGATGAGTCAGAAAGTGGTTAAGGAGGGCCCCAGACTCTCCAAGAACCAGAAGTTCTCGGAGCACTTCAGCATACATTGCTGCCCACCGTTCACCTTCCTCAACTCCAAACGCGAGATTGTGGACCGCAAGTATAGCATCTGTAAAAGTGGCTGCTTCTACCAGAAGAAAGAGGAGGATTGGATCTGCTGTGCCTGCCAGAAGACCAGGTGAGTGGTCTGCGCTGCCACCTGGCGCCTGGGCTGGGCGTTGGCCTCTGTCTCTCAGCTCTGAGTTCCCCCTTCCTGCTCTACTCTGCGATGCTGGGGCTGAGGCTCTGCAAACTGCGCTTCCCCCAATCCCCTGACAGTCGGCTCCCCCGTTAGGCTCAGGCATTGGAAGGCACTGGAGGGAGACTGGAAGGTGGGGCGGGGTGGGGGGGAGCAGGGCTGCCTTCCTATTTTCAGCTCCTGTCAGCATCCCTTAAAGCAATAGAGGAGAGCCATTGCTCCAGCCTCCAGCTTCTTTTGGCCCTCTCAGCACCAGCCGCCGCGCAACGTCCCCTCAGAGGCCCAAGCGCCAGCCAGCTGCACCCCCCGCGGTGGTCAGAGCACCAGCCAAGCCACGGTCCCCTCCGAGGTCCGAACGCCAGCCACGCCCCCGCCCAGAAGTCCGACCTCCACCAGCCAAGCAGCGTCCCCCTCAGAAGTCCAAGCAGCAGCCGCGCAGCAGCCCCCAGAGAGGGCCAGGCACCAGCCGTGGGGGGTCCCCCAACAAAGCCTCTAGGTTCTGGTAACACCATCTCTTCCCTTTTGCTCCCCAGCCCTAAGGTTAGTAGCTGCTTCCTGTGTTTACTAACAATAGGTTATCTCAGTGGCCCTCCTTCAGCCTTACCAAACCTGTGTAATCAATTCCCTGCATTAAATCCCCTTGTTTGAAACACCTAGTGTGGCTTCCGTTTTCCACATAGCCACTGTTGGTACAATACTTCAGATGGCAGCACCAGTTGCTTCCTTTGTCTAGTAGGACTGGAAGTGATTAATTTATAAATTCAGAGTATGGACCATAGTAACAGATTGAATAAATGAGGCCCTCGATTCCTGTCCCTCAGAGAGAGAAGGAATGGTGACTCTAAGGGGTATCTGTGTATGTGCAAAAGGAGAGGTTCAGCCAGTTCATCCATCCCTCCTCCCAACACACTTCATCTGATGTTAACTTCAGTGGCAAGATCATTCATTCATTCATTCAACAATCTTGACTGCATATGTATAGAGGAGTTCCACATACTATGCTGGGGGATGGGAACGTGGCCAGCACAAGCCAGGTTGTTTGTGATTCACCAGAACCAAACAAGAGAATAGTTAGTCACAGTGCAGGGTTAAACGCTCTAATACTCTCATAATCAGTATGTGCATTGGGCTATGGGAGCCTGGAGAACGGCTCTGCCTGTCTGGGGCTTCGCAGAAGTTAGGTTAGAATAAGTAGAGGATAAAAGGGGATGATGCCTGTAGAGAGAATAAGTAAGCCAAAGAGCGTATGTTCATCAGCTCCATCTTGGGGAGGTCAGCCTGGTTTTTTTTGTTTTTTTTTTAATAGACTTTACTTTTCAGAGCAGTTTTAGGTTCATATCACAGTTGAGCAGAAGGTACAGAGACTTCCCTTATACTCTCTGTCCACACGCACAGCAGGCCAACTCTTTAGTCCTTTTAGTATTTGAAAATGAACCTGTTTTATAAGTTAACAATGGATATAAATTGTATTTGGGATTCTCATAAATACTCTGAAGCTCAGAACCTGCATAGCACATGATAGTGTATGCATGTCTCACGATGTTTACAGATTTAGTATGTAGAAGAATCAACTGGGGAGCATGTTAAAATGCTCCCAGAGAATCTAATTCCTTGGGTCCCTTGTGAGGTTCTAGGGATCTGCACTGTCAACAAGCAACCAACCCACCCTCAGTGGAGATCAGGTGAGGTTAATTTGGGAAGGAAGTAACAGACTGGTGAGTGACTGGTAAGTCACAAAAACTGTAATAGGAAGTTGTGCATCAAGTTTCCTGGTTGTTAATTTATGCCTTCTTGAGGGGCCTCAGTAATAAGGTCCTAGGACAGGTAAGCTTTGATATATGGAAGTGGTTAGGAAATGCACAGAGCAGAGGAAATTAATTGTATATGAGGCATGACATCTGTGGTGGTGGCTTCAAGCCCACAATCTCCAGTGAGCTACGTGATGGCTGTTTGGGTGGCCGGGAGTTGAATGAACCAGGACATGGAAAGGAGATGGAAGACAATGAAAGCCAATTTCATCTGAGCCACAGATTTGTCTGGATTCAGCCTTGCTGAATTCACTTAAACTCAAGAGATATTTTAGTGTTGGTGTATTTTGACTCCCTCAGTTAACCATCCTCGGTGGGTATCAGGAAAGACACCTCTATAGTCTGTCATTGCCTCCTCAGCTGTCGTCCCTTCCCTGGGACCAAGGGACCTGACAGGCTCCATTCATAATGTCCCACGACATCACAGACGCACCATCTGAGCCCTTCCTATGATACTCATTCTCCCTTCTCAGGTTCCCAAAGGTCCTAAGGTAATGCATTAGAGACATTGCTTCGCCATGCCATATGCGGTATGCATAATACTCTATTGACACTAAGTGACTGTCCTAAATCAAAGGGGTGGGAGGAAGATTAATGGGAAAAAATTCACTCTCAAGCAGAGCTACTAAATTACATGTGAAGAAAGGGTCAAAAAAGTTTTCCTGAAGCAGGTTTGCTTTCTGAAATGGTGCCATTCTTGAGGTCTGACCCTTTGAGGTCAAACAATTTTGACAAAGGACTTTTGTGTCCTTAGTAATTCCCTTGGATACATCTTTTCAAAAACCAGTGAATATTTAAATCTTAGGATCCAATAGGTATGATTCCTTGCATCCTGATTGAACATGCCAGCATTCTCATATTTGATGGAAAGAAACCATGGCATCTCCCTTTTAGTTTGTTTTACTCTCAGTTCTTCAAGGTTTTAGTATTTCACAGGTCATCCTGGCCTTTAGGGTTAAGATGTTTCCTGAGCTGAGACTCTTCTGGCTCCTTGGTGCTCTGCTTTCAGGAGCTAAGATCTGTGGTTTTCTGAAAACTTCTGTGGCTGTGGCTTTGAGTGACTAATCTGGGGCCAGTCACACATATGTGAGAAGTACTGTGTGTGCCTTTGATGTGTTCTTTCACAGCATTGTCTTGTACAAACTGAGCCCTGCACACAAGAAGCCTGGAGGACCAATCTATTTCCACACGTATTTTCAAGCCTGGTCATCGAGACCACGTGTACAGCACTGCACCAAACTCTGGGAAATCAGGGGGGATGATGTATGCCCCTGGTGCCGCTGCTCAGATGGTATTTATGAGTGGCCCATCTCTCAGTGATGCTGCTGTTCCCCTGAGTAACAACCCTGAGCTCGGGAGTTAGCCCACAGTCAGTGGTCGCACCTGTATATAGTTTTCGGTTTGTTCGCAATGACCAGGACTGCCAAAGGAAAATGCAATTATAAACATTTACATACTTGACAAGCTAGGATTTACTTCAGAAGAGCGCTGACCCACGAGCAATTACTGTGAGGGGTCCGAGAGTACGCACTAACAGACCCAGGCTCCGGGGCCAACTGCTAAGTTTCAGGCTCTTAGATAGAGGTAGCCTGCCTGCTTTTCAGGTCTGCACACCCAAACTTATTCCAGACACTTTCTATGATGTGACTTGTCCTCCTTTTGTCTTTCCTGATGCCAAGAGGTACATTCTGCATTTTCACCTTCCAGAAAACCAGAGAGAATTCTCTTTCTTTGTGCAGGATTGGGTAAACTAGCCCTTCCACTTGCCTTGATTTTTCCATCTTGGTCTTCTTTATGAGTCCTTCCTTTTCTGGCAACACTTCACCTTGGGATCCTCTAGGGTTTTATTCTGAGCCCTCTTCTTGATTTTGCCTTCTGGTTTTTTTTTTTTAATTATTTATTTAAAAAATTTTTATTAGAGTATACTCGATTTACAATGTTGCGTTTGTTTCTGCTGTACAGCAAAGTGAATCAGTTATACATATACATATATCCCCTCTTTTTTAGATTCTTTTCCCATATAGGCCATTACAGAGTCTCTTATGATTTTATGGGTTTTTTTCAGTTGTAAATATATATACACATTTTTAATATTCTTTTCCATTATGGTTTATAACAGGATATTCAATATAGTTCCCTGTGCTATACAGTAGGATCTTGTTGTTTATCCATTCTAAATGTAATAGTTTGCATCTACCAACCCCAACTCCCAGTCCCTCCCTCTCCCTTCCCCCCTCCGCCTTGGCAACCACAAGTCTATTCTCTATGTCTATGAGTCTGTTTATGTTTTGTAGATAGGTTCGTTTGTGCCGTATTTTAGATGCCATGTTAAGTGATATCATATGATATTTGTAATTCTCTTTCCGACTTACTTCACTTAGTATGATACTCTCTAGTTGCATCCATGTTGCTGCAAATGGCATTATTTCATTCCTTTTTATGGCTGAGTAGTATTCCATTGTATATATGCACCACATCTTCTTTATCCATTCATCTGTCGATGGGCATTTGGTTGTTTCCATGCTTTGGCTATTGTGAACAGTGCTGCTATGAACATAGGGGTGCATGTATCTTTCTGAAGTATAATTTTGTCTGGGTATTTTCCCAGGGGTGGGATTGCTGGATCATATGGTAATTCTATTTTTAGTTTTCTGAGGAACCTCTATACTGTTTACCATAGTGGCTGTACCAACTTAACATTCCCACCAACAGTGTAGGAGTGTTCCCTTTTCTCCACATCCTCTCCAGCATTTGTTATTTGTAGACTTTTCTTATGGTTTTAAACATGACCGGCATGGTGATGACTTTTAAACCTTATTCCAGCCCTGGCATTAAACTCATATATGGGCTTGATTGCCCAGCAGATCAACGTGGATGTTATCAAACTCAACTCATCTCCACTTGACTTCTTTCCCATGAATACTCGCTCTTCCTCTTATCAACAACCTCAGCAAATAACACCACAGCCCCTCTAATCAGCCCCACTGGAAACCTAAGCCCCACCCTGACTTCCAACCTCTTGAGATACACACATACCTGCCAATTCTACTTTCTAGAATTTTTTTTTTTTTTTTTTACCATAACTTAAAGTACATTAAGAGCTGATGGGAAAGGGTGCAGAAGTGAGGGTGAGATTGGAAACAAAGGAGAGGGGATGGAGATCGTGGATAGAGTGAGAGAAGTAAGGCTCCTTCAAAGTACATGTGGAGGGACAGGCCACTGATGGGAACAGGAAAAGCTGTTTGGTTTTGCAAAATAGAGAGAGACCCATTAAATGGTCGTTAAGGGGACTTCCCTGGCACTCCAGTGGTTAAGATTCTGTGCTTCCAATGCAGGGGGTGTGGGTTCGATCCCTGGTTGGGGAACTAAGATCCCATATGCCTCGCAGCCAAAAAATACATAAATAATAAAAAAAAACCCTGAAAACATTTAAAAAAGGATGAAGGCAAGTCATACCCTGAGGATGAAAGAGCTGGAGGTCTGAGAAGGTTAGGGTAGGTTTAGAACAGGCCGTGAGGCTGTGCTGAAGGCTTGCTGAGCTCTGCCTGATGGAGCTGCATATGAACCATCTGTTCTTTCGAAGTTTATTCTCCAATGAGGGAAACATTGCCATCTCTGAAATCACCAATGGAATCATCCAACTCCACATCAACCGTCTGCTTTTCTTCCAGCTTGCTTTGTTAAGTGTCCCCACAGCAACTGTTCTTAAACTTCACCAGGTGCTTCTGGTACTCTGAGCCCTGGTTTTTCCTTCTCCATCCATCAGATTCCTTTTTTTTCCCCTGGTAGTTTGATTTAAAAAATGTTTCACGTTATCATCATTTATTTATTAATTTAAATTATTTCCTTATGAATTATTAAATTTATTTAAAGTAAAAAAACAAATCGAAACAGTTTATCAATTTCTCTCCCCCTGTACCCCTGCCTCTGTTCTCTGTATCTATGAGCTTGTTTTCCATTTGTTTGTTTAGATTCCAGATATAGAAGAGATCCTATGGTGTTTATCTTTCCCTGACTTATGTTAGTTAGCACAATGCCCTCGAGGTCCATCCATGTTGTTGCAGATGGCAAGATTCCATTCTTTTTTATGGATGAATAATGGTTCGTTGTATGTGTGTGTGTGTGTATATATATATATATATATATATATATATATATATATCACAGTTTCTTTATTCACTTATCCACTGATGGACACTTGTTTCCATATCTTGGCTATTATAAATAATGCTGAAATGAACATGAGTTCATGTTCATATGAGTTCATAAAGTTAATGTTTTCATTTTCTTTGCATAAATACACAGGAGTGGAATTGCTGGACCATATGGTAGTTCTATTTTTAATTTTTTGGGAACCTCCATACTGTTTTCCACAGTGGCTGCACCAATTTACATTCCCCTCAACAGTGCACAAGGGTTTTCTTTTCTCTGCATCCTCACCAACACTTACTATTTCTTGTCTTTCTGATAATAGACATTCTAACAGGTGTGAGGTGATATCTCATTGTGGTTTTGATTTGCATTTCCCTGATGATTAGTGATGTTGAGCATCTTTTCATGTACCAGTTGACCATGTGTATGTCTTCTTTGGAAAAATGTCTCTTCAGACTCCTTTTTTCTTTTTTCTTTCCTCCCTCTCCAAATTAGAAACCATGGCCCAACATTTTAATCTCTCTCAAAAATACCTTACATTCCCCTACCCTTTGAATATCTATCTCATATTCTTGGGAAAACCTCCAGCCTTGTATGAAGCCAACCATCTGCCTTCACCCTGTCTGTTTCCAGGCAGTTTTGAGTATTACTGGGAAAAAACACACACAGCAGGGCAGTAGTAGTTGGGTGGAAAGCAGGATTACGGTGATTATATCACTAAGCACTGTTTTCTTTTGGGAAGTCATAGTTCAGTTACCTGCATTCGGATAAAGGAGAAAGCCACAGACCATGACACAAAAAGTGTCATGTATGTTTGTGTAATACACAAGGCACATAAACACACACACATGCACGCATACATATAGCAGGTTTACATGCATGCAGTAGAATTCAACATTTTCAGCAAACAGTTCTATGCACAGACTCATGTAACCACCACCACAATCAAAATATAGAATACTTTCATCAACTTCCAAATTTCCCTCATACGTCCCCTTTGAAGTCAGTCCCCAAGCTCCTGACAACCACTGATCTGTTTTCTGTCCCTATAGTTTTGTCTTGTCTAGAATGTCACATAAATGGAATCATACAGTATGTACCCTTTTGAGTCTGGCTTCTTTCACTTAGCATAATGCATTTGAGATTGAACCATGTTGTTGTTGCATGAATCAGTAGTTCTTTCACTTGTATTGCTGAGTAGTATTCCACTGTATGCATGAACATATCAGAATTTTCCATTCACGAGTTGAAGGATATTTAGGTTGTTCCCAGTTTTTGGTAATTATGAATAAAGCTTCTGTAAACATTCATGTGAGTGTAAGTTTGCTTTTCTTTGAGTAAATAACTAGAACTGGTATTGCTGGGACATATGGTAGGTGTATGTTTAAATAAATATAAAACTGCTAAATTGTTTTCCGAAGTGGTTGCACTACTAGCAAAGTGGTTGTATTCCTACTAGCAAAGTGGGATGCTCTGAATTCTTGTCAGCATTTGGTACTGTCAGCTTTAAAAATTTTACCCATTCTAATATTGTGTGTTGTGGTACCTCACTGTAGTTTTAATTTTGTTTTTTTCTATTGACTAATGATGTTCTTTTAATGAGCTTATATATCATCCACCAAAGACATTTATTGGTGAAGTGTGTGCTCAATCTTTTGCCCACTTAAAAAAGTGGGCATTTAATTATTATTTAATTAATTTAATTAATTTAATAGTTATTTAATTATTATTGTGTTTTGAGAGTTTAAAAATATATATCTGGATATAAGTCCTTTATCAAATACATGTTTTGCAAGTATTTTCTCCCAGCCTGTGGTTTGCTTTCTCATTTTCTTAATAGTGTCTTGTGAAGAACCAAAGTTTTAAACTTTGGCAAAGTTCAATTTATCAATTTTTTCTTTTATATATCATGTTTTTTGTATTGTATGTGTGCTTTTTGGATTGTATGGAAGAGTTCTTTGCCTAACCCAAGATCACAAAGATTTTCTCCTGGAAATTTAAAATTTTAAGTTTCACATTTATGTTATTATCTATTTTGAGTTAATTTTTTGGTAAATGGTGTGAGATATGGATTGAGGTTCCATTTTTTTTTTTGCATATGGATATCTAATAGTTCCAGCACAACTTGTTGAAAAGATTCTCCACTGCATTACTTTTGCAATCTTGTCAAAAATCAGTTGACCATAATGTGTGAGTTTATTTCTGGACTTTCTATTCTGTTTCACTAATTTATGTATCTTTTCTTTCATCAACTTGATTACTATAGCTTTACAGTAAGTGTTAAAATCAGTTTAGTGTAAATTCTCCAACGCGGTTTTTTATTTTTTATGTTTATTTATTTATTTATTTTTTTGCGGTACACGGGCCTCTCACTGCTGTGGCCTCTCCCGCTGTGGAGCACAGGCTCCGGACGTGCAGGCTCAGCGGCCATGGCTCACGGGCCCAGCCGCTCCGCGGCATGTGGGATCCCCCCGGACCGGGGCACGAACCCGCGTCCCCTGCATCGGCAGGCGGACTCTCAACCACTGCGCCACCAGGGAAGCCCCCGGTTTTATATTTTTGAAATTGTCTTTGGCTATTCTAGTTTCTCCACTTTTCCATAGAAATTTTAGTGTCAGTGTGTGAATTTCGACAATATATCCTGGTGGGATTGAATGGGATTATATCGAGTTTATAAGTCAGCATGGGGAGAACTGTACATGCTATATCTCCCCATTCATTTAGGTCCTTTTTGTTCTGTAGTTTTCAGCATACAGATCACATACATATTTTGTTTGCTTTACACTTAAGCATTTCATGCTTTTAGGTACTATTAAAAATAGTACTTTTTCAATTTCAGTTGTTCACTGCCAATATATAAAAACATATTGATCATGTATCCTGTGATCTTGCTAAACTCACTTATTCTAGCTTTTTTGGGGGGGTAGACTCTGGGATTTTCTACACTGACAATCATGTTGTCGGTAAACAGAGACAGTTTTATTTTTTCCTTTCTGATCTGTATGCCTAGTTTTTGTATATGGTTTAAACTGCTATGTCACTTAGAACATTTTCTTTTTAGAAAAATATTTTAACAAGATTAAGTCCTCGCCAAATTGGCTTTTTGAATCATTAAAAGGAGTTAGAGCGGCTTCCCTGGTGGTCCAGTGGTCAAGACTCGAGCTTCCACAGCAGGGGGCATGGACTCGATCCCTGGTCAGGGAACTAAAATCCCATATGCTGTGTGGTGCAGCCAAAATATATTAAAAAAAAAAAAAAAAAAAAAAAAAAAAAAGAAAGAAAAAAAGGAAACAAAAGCAATAATTACTGTACATAAAAACAGAAGATATTTTAAAGAATATCTTTCCTAGGCTCAGGCCAGGAAAAAAAAATTATATTATTTTGGACAGATATTTCCAGAATTGAGAAATTTCCAGAATTGAGATTTTAAGGCTGAGTTTAGCAGAAGAGTAATAACCGCAAAGGTAGTCTATAAATTTATAATTCTATTAACTGAGCATGGAGAAAGAGCACATCACTTAGCAACGCTGGGGATTTTTATGTTTCTCTTTGTAAACCAGATTGAAAAAGAGGACGAAGCCGACCCCTCGGAAGAAGTGATGGAGGAGTTTCAAGTGAATGGACGGCCTCAGCTCCCGGACTCACTGCTTCTCGACCCATGTGCCCTGGGACAGGTTATCTGGCTTTGAATATGATGCAGGGGCAGACACCTGCTGATGCGGCCACAGCCGATGCCCATAGTCCCCATGGCGCGGGGGCCACCGGGCAGCCTGCCTGGAGGTGAGAGGGGACACCTCTGTGTGTTATACTCCAGGCGGTGGGTCCCAGCAGCAGCCCTCAGGCTCCAGAGCTCTTTTGGTCTCAGCTACAGACCTTTCTCCCCCAGGATGTGCACAGGCCTCCAGGATCTTTGGCTCAGGATGGCCCCAGTGCCAGCCCATGTGTTGTCTTCCAACCTCTAGTCACCTCCATCCCGCATCCTGTTGCCTAGTCTGACTTTTAACCTTTGACCTCTTTCTTTGTAATTAATCCTCTACCTGGGTTCCTCTCTCCCCTTGTGTCCTTTGGTTTCCATTTGACCTCCTTAATCAGTCCTCTGTACTAGCTCACAGTCTGAGGCACAGCTGGCTTTGGGGAAGATCCAAGTTCTTTTGTAATAAGATATTAGGCTACCAAATGGTCCAGAGATGCAAGGAGATTCCCAGGGAGGGTACGAGCTGTCTAACTCCACATGTCAGAGGCAGTCGATGTGCTGTGTCAGGAGCTGAGAGGAAAGTCATGAGGAAGGAGCTCTCTCCCACTCCCAGGCCCCTGTCTCCAGCCTCACACAGGAATTTCTGAGTGTCTCCAACTGATCCTCACCCTGGTGAGAGCAAACCCTCTTACCAACCCATCTGGACAGTCTCAACTCCTGTCCCATATGCTAATTGCTTTGCAAAATGTGTAACCCTGGGTGAGTAATCTGGGCTCACGCACAATGCCCTGCCCACTTTCCCTCTCCTGAGGGCTCCTGGAGACAAGGCTGCTAAGATGGTCCCTGCATCCCACCCTCCCCACCTCAAGACACAGGCAATGGCCCCAGAGCACTTACAGAGAACCAGACAGCTGCTCTAAGAGTTGCTGTTTTCAGGCCATAGAGCCCCAAATTTCTGAGAAGGGCTGAGGCCTGGTTCCCCTCCCCCTCCCCACTCTCCCTGGCTCAGACCCTTTACATACAGTAGAGGAATCAGGAAAACTAGGAGAGGAACTTGGCCTTGGGGAGAGGATAACTAGGTCAAGGAAGGAGCGAGTTAGGCCAGTTAAGACTTCCCTCCCTGCGTCTGAGGACATTCTGTGGTGTTGGGGCGGGGGGGGGGGTCTG
>NW_006796074.1:823394-828676 GCF_000442215.2 Lipotes vexillifer
GCCGCTCCGCGGCCTGTGGGATCTTCCCAGACCAGGGCACGAACCTGTGTCCCCTGCATCGGCAGGCGGACTCTCAACCATTGCGCCACCAGGGAAGCCCTCATCTCTTCTTTTTGATTTGCTCCCGCTATCTACAGTCCCAGGCTCTGGAAAAGGACTTTGATCTTGAGTATGGGCTCTCGATCAGGGCCACAGGAACTAAACCTCCACTTCACTCTGGTTCTACCATACCCCCTATACACACACACATGCTGGGGGTCATTGCCCCCAGGTTAGACAGAGGACCCATAGATCACCTGTGTTCCTGTGGATTGGGGGGTGTGTGTGTGTGTGTGTGTGTGTGTGTGTGTGTGTGTGTATGTTTGGAAACTTGGCTTTGGAAGATTATCTTTGGGCTCATTTTGTCTCCCAGGCACAAATACTGGAGAGCCCCTCCAAGTCCAGGACCCTGACTACTGAAGCTGATCACGAGAAGACTGAACTCTAACACACTCCCTTCAGGGGCTGACCTTGACTTTGGGTTCCACTGTGTAGCCAGCAGTGGCCTTGTAGGAGCCCCTCTTGGGCTACTTTCCCTATCCAGCTCAGAGTTGAGGGATCGAAGGAGAGGGGTGAGGGGATCCATCTCCCTTCAGTCTCCAGAGGGGTCCATTCCAGAAGCTCTTGCAGCTTGTTTTAAGCTGGTTGATTTGCTTATTGGCTTCTAAAGTTGGATTTGAAGGATGGAGGAGGCGGGCAACAGACCCTCCTCCACTCCTCCAACACTTCTACTCAGGAGGCCCGTGGAGGGGAGGTGGAGCCAGGCCCCAACTCAAAAGGGTACAAAGCTCATTGTTCTTCCAGACTTGGTCCACTTCACTTGTGGCTCAGAAGCCCTTTCCCTACCCAGCAAGAGCACACTCTCTTGCCTCTTTCTGGTCTCTCCTTTTGTACATGTAAACGATATGTTGTCATATCTATTCAGTGCTTGTGCCAACCTCAGGGCTCTGTTCTTGCTGTTTATTCTGCCTGTGACATTCTGGCCCAAGATCTTTGTACTCGTGCCTTCAGCTCAAGTATCATTTCAGAGAGGCTTCCTTTGGAACTCAGTGTGGTTTCCATAGTTACTCTCTATCCCATCACTCTAGCACTTATCACCTTATGGAATTATCTTGTTCATATGTTTAATTGTTTATGGCTTGGGTCCCCATCTCCTCCTAATGTAAACTCCACAGTTGCCAACACCTGTTTACTGCCACATTCTAAGTTCCCAGCACTAGTCAGAACTCAATAAATGCTTGTTGACTGAATGGATGTTTGTTTGTTATTTTTTAAATAGGAATAATTTTCCAAAAGTTTAGATACTTTTGAGAAGTCAAAGGTGTCTATTGTGTTTAGCAACAAGGAATCTCGTAGGGCAACGACCTTGAAGGGCCACCTTGTAGGGCATCCTCCCTGGGGGTCAATGGGAGGTGAGGAGAGGAATTTGTGAAGGTAGCAACTCCCTCAACTAAGCTCGACCATGAAGGGAGGCAGAGGATGGGGCAATAGCTGGAATGCTCCATGAACCCAGTTGACACTTGGGCCTGTTGAATGCTGCTGGGAAAGAGGCAGCAGAGTGGGTGTAAGAGGAGGAGGAGGAGATAACTGATGGAGTCAGGGACTGAGGGGGTTGGCGGGAGGGATCTGGGACACAGGTAACGAGATCAGGCATGGAGCAGGGGTTCCTTCTCACTGGAAGAAAGGGAAGGAGGAAAGGAGAGCACAGATTCTTGTGGGTTTGCAGGAGCTTGAGGCAGTTCCTGCCTGTGGCTTTGATTTTCTTTTAAAGTAGGAGGTGAAGTGGCCTGTTCACAAATGGGAGTGGCAGTGGTGGCGGTGCGGCAGGGGTCAGAGATATGAGGACAGTGGAGAGGGTTATAAAGAAAACAATTTATCTAAGGTCTTTGAAATCTTAAAAAAACCTGTCTCCAGATGACTTTCATCAATTAATTAATTAATTAATTTACAGCTCAAGGCAATATTGTGCCACTAAGTCGTTGTCTACAACTTCACATTTAAATGTAAATCTAAGATCTAAATCTGAGACCCACATGGTCTCAGATGGAAGATGTAAGAGTTGGATAAAAAAAGGCAGAGTCTAATCTTCCCAAGGAATACAGAATCATGAGGAAGCTTTCACTGTGGGAAGCTGCAAAAATGCTGACAGATCACAGCGAGATGGGGCTGTGCTGTGAGACAGTAATTTGCTGAGTGTCCATCTGGGCTGCTGTTCGTTCTAACACCAGAGAAATGTGGAAACTCATTCTCCCAGGAGAGCGTCTTGCCTGACTCCATAGCACATGTCTCGGCCCCATTAATAGCATCACTAACAGGTACTTACTATCTCTGCTGAAATAAAATGAAGTGTTTTTAACAGACAAAGATGATGCTGTTGACCCAATAGTAGGGTGTATATTTGCAATTTGGAGGGATTTTGCATACTCACTCTTCTTATTTGTAACACAGGTACACACTTGCAAGAATGCTGGTTAAGAATACTGATAAAAATTTCTTTCTATTGAGTATCAACTGTTATCTATCCCATACCACATAGTGTTTTATGTTTGTAAATGGGAGAAGTTGGTTATGGCCTCCATGGCCATTGAAACCAGGACCTTGACCTTATTGTTATTGTGTTGTGACCTAGAAGTTGCCAAACTGAGCTTGGTGGAGCCCTGGGGCACTCGGAGATGCCACCTTATGAGATGAGACGGATGTGGAGCTGACAGGCTACCTCCATGTCAGCTAAGGCAGCTTTCAGGGTCTATGTTGACTTCTAATTTTATATAGATAAAGGGTCCCACTGGGGTAAAGGAGTCCAACAAAATCCACTTTCACGGCTGAGAGCAAAAATTTTGGGGGGGGCATGCCATGTGGCTTATGGGATCTCAGTTCCCTGACCAGGGGATTGAACCTGGGCCCTGGCAGTGAAAGTGCCAAGTCCTAACCACTGGACCACCAGGGAATGCCCAAACATGGAGAGAATACTTATGTTAGTAATTTTTGAAGTGATTTCTTGAAGAGTGTATTCTTTGGCATCACATTGCAGGTTTGGGTTTAGTTGATGGGTATTTCAGTGACTACTTATTTCCTCTTAGGCAACAGTTCACCTACCACCAAGTTGAGTGTTTTGATTTTTGATCAAGGTTTATGCAAAGTATGGATGAGCAAAAGAACATAGATTAGCAAACAGTCATGATAATTATTCCTATACTTTTCCTTTTAAGCAAATTTATGAAAAAGTGTTATATTCAGCATATATTATATTAAAACCCATCTCTGTTGCGCAAGCTACATTAGCTGTATAAACTACGTTAGTACATAAAACAGGTTTGAGGAGAGTGGAGAAAGTGAGAGGCATCAGCTCAAGTGGTGGTCATACTTTATAGTAAATCAAATACCTATCAGATTTGAGTCATTTGGTTCAAAAAGATCTCTTAACAACAAAACTAAGTTCTAAGAGCATTAACCTAATTACCAAAGAAACAGTCACATTGGATTTTGAAACACCTGAACTATCCCAAGGGTCCATTCATAACCTGAGGCTGGAAGCCTGGGGGAGCAGGTAGTGATATCTGGAGAAGCTCCTCTCTAGAACCCAAAGGTTGTATGTATTTTGTAGAGGGAGAAAGGTAGATAATCTCAAGTAATTAGGGTCAAGAAAGACGGTACTTTCTTAGGGCAAGAGGATCTATGTTTCTAAAGTTTTCTTTAGCAAGGAGCTGTAAGCTCACCAGGAAGAAAGGTTGGGAATGTGTGGGTCCATGTTTGAGAAGGTGGCTGATGGCAGTGTTAGTGGTTTATGTGGTTTATATTTATGACAGATATTCCTGATAAAGATAGGAAGTTAGTGGCATCACCATTAGCTAAGCCAGCCCTCCCTGGAGAAAGTAAGAGCTCTTAGGGCCATTCTTTGTTAATGAAACCACACCAAGGCCAATATTAGAGGCAGATATTTTAACAGATCCTGAAAATAGTCCTTTGGTCCAGGTGGTGGTCCATGTACAGCCCTGTGTTGACCTCCAGGCAAGTCTGTTTGATGAATGGTGAAGTGGAGATATCTCGATTGTGTCCACCATCAAGGAAGGTTGGGTAGTCTGTCATTCAGAGGGTGTGGGATTCAGTAGACATTCTGGCAGTTTTTCATCAAATGATGTTTGCAGATCAGAGCGTAAAGTTTTCCTGACACCTCATAGGTCCCTCTACCCAGGTGGCAGCCCATTCACAACTCATTCACTTGTAGGCATGCCTCTTCCATAGCAAGAAGGAGGTGAAGGGCACAGTGGGGTCGAGGGCCCCAGTACTCCCAGGGAGTGTGCTCAGGGAGCCAGCCTGTCTCCCAGGACCTCTCATTGATGGGATTTACTTCGTGATCTTCCTGGATTTGGTTTATTTCTGAAATCTCTGAAGTACACCAATCTTTGGGTTTGCTATCTGCAATTTCTATCTCTGGAAGGCAGCATCTCTCTTCTCTCCAGGAAGAAATCTTGATGCATCAAAAAGAAAAAGCCTGGTGTCTTGGGCTTTTTTTCCCCACAGGGTGATCTTACAGATTTTTACATAATCTATCTTCACTATAATTTCTCTTCTGTTTCTTGAATTCTCTGTGAACATCCCCTTCTGCAGCTGACAGCTTCTGTTCTTTCTCTTCTGGTTTATAAGTTTTCTGAGTCAGACCCCTTAACAGAATCTTAGTTTTCTGCTGATGGAGATCATTAAGAATCTCTACTGCCAGCTGCAAAATTTTGCATTTATTTTCAACTAGAGCTTTGGCTGCAAGCAGTGAAAAAAAAGAATCATTTTCCAACGTTTTTCTTCCAGCTGATGCCTTGCTGACACCTCATTATTCGGCTTGGAATGTAAATGGTGTCTGTTTTCAACTTTTGTTAATGTGGATTTTGGTCGCATTTGACTTTCCTGACTTTTCTTTCATCTTCTTACTGTGGTAATCTGCCAACCAAATCTTTATTTTTAAAATGATCCTGCTCATTTCATTCCCTATGATCTTCCTCCTCTGATGCAAAGATCATGATTAAATGGTTTTAGCTGCATAGCGTATTTATTGAGAACTTCAACTCCATTATTTTTCTAAGCCACAGCTTCTTCCCGAGACTTGAGATCTTAAATGATTCACTCACCGATCCTAGTGGGTAGGGCTGGGAACACAGAAAAAGCTAGGGGCGGAAGGGGACCACTCTGCCCCCAACGAACTGCTACCCTTTCCTCTCCTTCTAGCTCCTGTCTTCCTTCCATCTCTTTCC
>NW_006796074.1:828704-831449 GCF_000442215.2 Lipotes vexillifer
TCTTTCCCTCACTCATCTGTTTTCTCACAGTTTAAATTCACAGAAGATCTTGGTGTTTAGATTTCTAGCAGAGCTACTAACAATTTTAGGCATTTTTATTGCTCTGGGTTTCACACTATCTTTGCTGCCTTCTCCAGATCTTGTTCTTAGCTGCTAACTGAGATTCCACCCAAAACAGCACCACTATGATTCATGCAGGTCCCCACAGTCAGGTGACCAAGAATGACCCTGAGAGGGGTGCTGACCCACATCCAGGTGCATTCTGGCTCCAGGCCTCTCCAATCCCAATTTTCTTTGCTTCCGCAAGTGGCCTGGTACAAAGGTACCATCATGTCACGCAGATGCGTTCTCTTGAGTTAGGATGGTTGCGTCATTGCTGAATCTACCTCTGTAACTTGCTTTCACCTACAGTTTTAATTTGCTGCTACTTTCATTGACTCAAGTCTCCAAAAGTCCTCAAACACTTGAATGCAGCTTCTCATGTGATACCTTCCCTTTTCTTCTGGTGTAAGTTTCCCTTCAGTGAGCTTTTGAAGTCCTCATAAGAGAATCTCTGGAGTCCTACTGAAGAGCTGGGAGTATTTAGCACCAAACATGTGTGTGTGTGTGTGTGTGTGTGTGTGTTTATTTTCCCTTCCTAAATAGAGAACTCATTTTGACTCAAAATCTAAGGCCCCATTTAAAACTTTTAGAGGACTACCTGACCTTTGCTCTCCACCCATGTGTTTTAGGAGCTCTCCTTTCACATGGGGCCCTGGAGCAGTAAGCACTTTTTAATTTATACTTAAGAGATCAAAACAAAAGGGTCTGTCCTCAAGTTCATGGACAAGTCTTCTCATCACCAGTGCCACTGGCCAACAAGGTCAATATTTGCTGACTGAGTAAAAATGAAAATATACTGAAGAGAAAATTATTTAGAGATTTATTGAGTAGTATGTAAGTAAAGAGTCAGAAATGAGAATTCCGACCATCAGGCAGAGGGCCCAGATGACAACTTCAGGTGCTCAAGGTCACACAACTATTCCAGAGGATAGCTGAGCACACCTAAGAGTACACTACCATCTCCTCCATCCATATGGGGCTGGATGCCTAGATTCACAGGGGCATTTAGTACAGTCTGGGTCAGCGAGCGCTTGCTGTATTGGTTGATGGGCTCATGGGTGGGAGGGTGTAGGGATGGATCTGGGCCAAGGGCACAGATCAGGGCACCTCTCACACTCTCCACAGAAGTGGGAGTTGACCATGGCAGCTTTCACTTCACCATTGTTAGGAAAGGTGGTGTGTGCAGTGATTCAGAGTGAGGGAGCTGAAAACAAACACACCTGTGGTCAAACTCCTGTCTGTTATTGGTTGTGTGAACTTGGATAAGTGATGAAAGCTCTTTAGGCTTCACTTTATAGATAAGGACACTTAAGTAGGAAGAACATGCAAGGAATAAGCATAGAGTTGGCATGTACAAAGTACTCATTCAGTAAGACAGGGAAACACGACACTCATTCTCATAGTCATAGTTCTCTTCACTACTTGTATTTACCTCATGTACTTATTTGTATACTTATCCCCTGTCTTTACCCCTAGAACACAGTCCTCATAAGGGCAAGGACCATGGTTTCACATCCCTGTGTTGTTTCTCATTCCCCTCGATTACATGATATGGACAACTGTCATTTTCTGGGATTTATGGAAACAGCTTTGAAAGCATGGCCTTGAATCTCCTTTTGGCCCCTTTTTAAACCTTCATTTCCACTATGCTATTGATTTGGCAGAGTGTGGATGTGGTCTACTTTCCACTCTGCTGTGGTGAGCAGACTCTACCTAGAAATGTGCCATGTTTGCAATTACTTTTTAAAAGATAATAATAATAGTAAGAAAAGCATCATCATTAAAATAAGTATATCATTGTCTTTCTTAAGGTGCGCTTAGTAACAGCTTGTACACAAAAGGTCCCCTATACTGTATGACTTCCTGTAAGACACTTCCTCCTAAAACTTTCAGGCTGCTCTCATCCTCCAGCTCATTTACTCAGGGATTACATCTGTGTCTTAGAGAAAAATGTGATCATTTTCCATACCCTGGCCCTAGTGAGGAATAAAGTATTTCATCTGAGGAGCTGCAGCTGCAGACTCTATGCCAGGGGAAGACCAAATGTGAACTCATGTTATCCACTCAGAAAAAAGAAATGGGCAGAGTCCTTACTCTGTTGCAGGGTCCTCTGCCTTCATTTGTCAGAGTACCTAGAAGTAGATAATGATATAATGTCAGGATCCCACAAGGATCCTTGCCACTATTCCAGAGAGTAACTCTCATGATCAAGGTACTCGATTTTACTTAAGCTTTCAGAAAATAATAATCTATTGAACTGAAATTCTTTGATTTTTCAAATCTTTTTTTCCTCTGCCCTGAGCAATATTTCTATGAGTATTCCTATTTAAGCTTTATCTGCAATGAGTATTTATAAAGTAAGATTTCATTTGAATATGCTAACCTCTCAGTATAATATACATCTTGATTTTTAAAAAATTAATTAGCTGATTTCTAAACATACACTCAATTTCTTGATATTTCCTGTCTTGCTGTCTACATGTGGCTATTTTGCAAACATATAATACGTTCACATAAGAGTGAATATAGGGGGCTTCCCTGGTGGCGCAGTGGTTGAGAGTCCACCTGCCGATGCAGGGCACATGGGTTTGTGCCCCGGTCTGGGAGGATCCCACATGCCGCGGAGCGGCTGGGCCCGTGAGC
>NW_006796075.1:0-314 GCF_000442215.2 Lipotes vexillifer
GTGGACTGGTTGAAAGTCTAATTGAGAAGAAATTATACCCAAGTATCCTCCCCCTGATTCCAAGCAGGCAGGAGATTGTAACTTTCCTACTTAAGAGAAGACTCAGAATTATACTCTAGAGTGTAAAATATAAATTAGCTTTCTTGGAGGAAAAATTGAAGCTTGGGAGGCGATCACATGAGGATTAAGGAACACTCAAGGGCTTTTTCTGCTATTTGGTATTTTAACTGGGACAAAGGTGTTCACACTTAAAGGCAGGAGACGGACATTATCTTCTCTACAATATATGGGAAGTCCAAGCAAATGAAAAAATA
>NW_006796076.1:0-833 GCF_000442215.2 Lipotes vexillifer
GACCAGGGCTCGAACCTGTGTTCCCTGCATTGGCAGGCGGATTCTTAACCACTGCGCCACCAGAGAAGTCCGGCAAGCGGATTCTTAACCACTGCACCATCAGGGAAGTCCCATCCAGATTCTTGTAGGCTTAATTTATTATGAGCATGCATCAGATCATTTAATCTACTTGATTTATTAGAGTTATATTTAAAGATTAATAATCTTGATGAGCTTTAATGCTTAGAATGCTTTGTCTCAGTTACTTTGAGAGATTTATTTTTAATTAAATATATATTATATTTTATAATAAGCAATATATTCACATTATTTAAACTTGAAAAGTTATAAAAAATGTCTCTCTTGAACTCGGTCCTCTAGTCATCTAGTTCCCCAGGTCCAGAACCAACAGATGTTAATTGCTTCTTGGCTGTCCTTCAATTCAGATTCTCTGGATATGCATGTAATATATATTCCACCTGCCCCCCTTTTTTTTAATACTATCTATTCTGTACTATGCTTTTAACTTAGTATGTCTTAGACTGTTCCATGTCACTGCCTATTAGAGTTACTTGTTTCTTTTCTCTTATGGCTGCCTTGCATCCTAGGATAATGACAAAGATGACTACAATAATAATAAATTAATGTAACCATTGTACTATTGGTGGATTTTTAGGTTATTTCTAGTCTTACTACAGAAGAGGCTATGTTGAATATCCCCAGTTGCTTTTGAATAACTAAATATCCTTTTTCTTGCTAGTTTTTTAGGATAGATCTTCTGTTTCATTTCAGCCATGAACCAGAGAATCAGTCAGAGTGCTCCAGTGAAACAGCCACCACCCCTGGCCCCCCAG
>NW_006796077.1:0-211 GCF_000442215.2 Lipotes vexillifer
CTAGCCGGGAGGGAGTCCGGAGAAAAGTCTGGACCTGCCGAAGAGGCAAGAGACTTTTTCTTACCTCGTTGCTTCCTGGTGCGCGAGGAGAGAGGATTAAGAGCGCTGCTTAAATGAGCTCCAGAGACTGGAGCGAGCCGCGGCTAAAAGCGAGGACCCCAGAGACGGGCATGAGACGCTAAGGCTGCTGCTGCCGCCACCAAGAAGCCTG
>NW_006796078.1:0-1756 GCF_000442215.2 Lipotes vexillifer
CCCGTGTCCCCTGCATCGGCAGGCAGACTCTCAACCACTGTGCCACCAGGGAAGCCCAAAGTGAGGCTATTTTTAAAGTGATATCCTTGTGTGTCTGTTTAGATAAATTAAAATGTAGTATTCATTTGTCTGATAATTCAAAGATAAGAAGTGGATACTGCAACATTTTCTGACTAACATCTTTTAGCTTCATTATTGTATCAATTTGTGTCCCTTGAATGCAAGAGATTATCAGGAAAAGATAAATGGTATAGATTAAAGATCTTGCTGAGCAAGTAATTTCCCTTTTACTGCTATAAACCACCCACTTTATGGCAATAAAGGACAAAATAGAACAGTTTATGGAAGTATAATCATGGCCTTTATGCAAGGTTCATCATACCTACAACCTGCAAACAATGGGCACTTTTCATGAACAGGTAGGGAAAATCAGGAGGTAAAGGTACATACTAGAGATCTTGGTCTAAGAGGAAATGAGAAGTGACTGTCAATGGGGGCCAGTGACTTAGCACCATGTCTAAAGCCTGATTCTGGCTTGTTTCATATTACCTGCTCTACCTGCAGGACCAAAAGGCAATGGGCAGGGTAGTTCCCCTGCAAGTAAGCTTCAAAGTTTCCATTTGTTGAGTTCGTTTTATCACTAGGTGCTTCTGCTGTTGAAAGCGGATCTGGTTTTACAAACAC
The DNA here is from genome assembly GCF_000442215.2 of Lipotes vexillifer. Lineage (NCBI taxonomy): Eukaryota > Metazoa > Chordata > Mammalia > Artiodactyla > Lipotidae > Lipotes > Lipotes vexillifer. The sequence goes on from NW_006796078.1 coordinate 685, forward strand.
AGAGATCTCACCATAATATCCAAATAAATGTGCAGTCCATCCTTTTGGTGATACAAAAGGAGACTTGGAGCCCAAACAATGTCTCATATCCTATACTTTCAAAATGTATTAATTTAAATGGAATGTCAGTGCCTGTGTGAAATATTTTGTTAACTTTATTTGATATTTTAATATTTCCATTTCAAAAATTCCATACTTACCTCGATGAACAATATCATTCTTATGGCACCAGTGAATAGCTTTGATTAGCTGATAGATATAACTTTTTACTTTTTCAGGTGGAACTCCATTTGGCATTTCTTCCAGCAATTCAAGCATATTCTAAAAATTAAATAGAAAGCCAATGATCTCCAAAATTAGGTGGCCCATAAATCATGTATTAACAATTTAAAAAAGCACCTTGGATGATAATTCATCTAATACACAGCATGCATTTTTTAAAAATTGTTTTGCTTTCCATCTACAATCTTTCTCATGAAGCAGCATATTGTATTAAATCAAGGTTCTCTTTAAAAAGAAATTCCATTTTTACTACTCCCCAATGCTATCTCAAATAATAACCCTGTGCTCTTTTCACTCTCCCTAAAATCTATCAGGCATCATTTTAGCCTAATTTCGAGGGAAAAACAACACAGAGTAGAGAAAAGACACTGTAATGTATAGAGGAGAGGGGAAACAGTCATTTTAACATAGTGCACTGTGCATATCCAATAGAACTTTGCAATAAAATCAAGCCTTGAAATATTTCTGGGAGACGTGGAAAATATTCTTAAATGATCCCTAAGTTTAGCAGTGATCAATATAATCAGAACAAATATTTAAACAGGCTACAAAATATGGTTGAAATAAAAATTCACAGACTCCAAACAAACCAATATTCAAAAATCTTAATCTGGAGTCAGAGACCATTCTAAAACTCATGCACGTTTTTTATTTATTTAATTTTTTTAATTTTTATTTATTTTTTTTTTTGCGGTATACGGGCCTCTCACCGTCGTGGCCTCTCCCCTTGCGGAGCACAGGCTCCAGACGCACAGGCTCAGCGGCCATGGCTCACAGGCCCAGCCGCTCC
>NW_006796079.1:0-292 GCF_000442215.2 Lipotes vexillifer
AAAGAAAGAAAGAAAGAAAGAAAGAAAGAAAGGAAGAAAGAAAGAAAGAAAGAAAAAGAAAGATGGTAAAGTATAATAAAGTTATTAAAATTAAAATTAATTATTAAAAAAATTTAAAAAATTAAAAAATGGAAGGATAGAACCCTAAGACAAATGGTGGAAGCAAAGCTATACAGAAAAAACCTCACACAGAAGAATACACATACACACTCACAAAAAGAGGAAAAGTGGAAAAAATCATAAATCTTGCTCTCAAAGTCCAGCTCCTCAATTTGGGATGATTCGTTGTCTA
>NW_006796083.1:0-224 GCF_000442215.2 Lipotes vexillifer
AGTCTATGTCTTTTGGTTGGAGCATTTAATCCATTTACATTTAAGGTAATTATCTATATGTATTTTCCTATTACCATTTTCTTAATTGTTTTGGATTTGTTTGCATAGTTTCTTTTCTCTCTTGTGTTTCCCAATTAGCATTTGTTGTGGAGCTGATTTGATGGTGCTGAATTCCCTTAGCTTTTGCTTGTCTGTAAAGCTTTTGATTTCTCCATCGAATCTGA